>NW_027040531.1:770000-1370000 GCF_037179485.1 Ochlerotatus camptorhynchus | reverse complement strand
CTTGAAACTCAGCTTTCGTCGTCTTTGAGGTCACTCCACTCGGATTGAGTTATTATCATTTGAAAATTGATGCTCGACAAAACGCAACGCAACCAGAGACGATTTGGATCAACCACGAATTAGAAATCAACCATTCAAGCATTGTTTTGATAGGTTGCGTCGGAATTCCGGAGGTGTGCCATCAAAACGAGTAAACAGCCTTAGAATCCCCGTCGCAACGTGGTGAAGTAGTAGAACATTTCCACATCCATACAATGTCCATACCGCCGCCAATTAAATCAACCAATGCTGAAACTCGAAGCCGCAAACCGACAAAGTGCCAATCAATTCCGTTTTTCCATTACTAATCACTCTGGACAATTGGCATTTGCCGTTCCCGTGCCACTTTTCGCTTCCATTAGCATGATAGCAGCCGGACGATTACTATTATTGTGATTCGCTGATATTGTTACAAAACATACAGATACGCCCTAAAACTGGGTCACCTCGGGCGAAACAGCGCGGCGACGGGTTAGTGGTGGTGTGTCAATATCGATTTCGACTGTGCATTGAAGCTGAAGCCATAAGCCAATCCTGACGGTGTGGCAAAGTGGCCAGTGACGTGCGAGCATGTGTGATTATGCTTTTTGCAAATTTTGCACTAAATCGATTGACCTGGAAAAAGGGCACGGGAAGGGGCGGCCACCAGTTAATCACTCGCGAGTAACAAAAGAAGTGAAATGCATAAACATGAGGATCGGATGTGAACATTTATATGCTTTTTTCGCCACCTTTTGGTCCATCCGGTCCGGCTACTGGGACCGGGAGCGCACAAAACTGAAAGCCTAGTGTCGGAAAATGTGTATTTTCCTTGCATCCCTCCTTCCCTGCCGCAAACTCGATTGTTTGTGCGCAGAAGGGAGAGGGGTGCAATTCAATAACCGCTGACCCTAATCTCCAACCGACCAACCGAACGTGTAAGCGACGAGGTGAGGGGGCACTCAGGCCATTCATGTTGGGAAATGTTCCCACACGTGGATACACATATGAGGCACTTTAGTGGAGCATAAATTCGGCGGTCAGGCTCACAATGTGTGCTGACTGACCTCTCAACTTCCGGCTTTTTCCTACGTGATAGCTACCCTGAGCTCGGACGATTGACCCAGCCGGTAGGTATTGCTTTCTTTTGGCCCCGATTAGATGATGCGGCGGGGGGTACGTACGGATCTCACTCTAAGAAAGCACGGAAGAAGAGAAAATCAATACATAAAATAGCAAAGTCTACGATGGGCTAGCTAGGTTGAGCTTGGCCGATATACTTGACTTCGAAGGCGAGAGTGATGAAGAAGCTTTTCAGGAAGTGTTGTCCAAATGTTTACTGCTCTTGAAGCTGATGGTGCGTTGTAATGTTTGGAGGTAGGTCGTGAAAAGAGATCAATCATATCATATTGCTTTAATGGAATAGACATATCTTCAACTTGTGGAGCAACCTAAATTGCCTGCCTGTTTTTCTTGGGGAGCTGAAGTGTGCCCTTCAAAATGTTCACCTTAAGAGCCATACATTTCGGTTCACAATCAGACAGTAAAGAAATTAATTTGGTTGATAAGCAAAGTATTCCTTCATTTGTAGCAAAAGTTTATAAGTGTGGTTCTTATTCAAATTCAAAATTTTACTATCATATTTGGGGTTATGGTTGCTTTCTTCAGCAAAGTTGACGAAACTATAATTTCATTTTCAAATCTTCAAAAAAAAATCGTTTTCACATTTTGGGATTCTGAAAACCGGAGGTTCTGATGACATCGAAGTGATCCATTAGTGAGACCATCAAGCGTCGGCTTTTTGAGTATTCTCCCCTGAAAAATAAAGTGATTCCAACCGTACTGTATTGAATTGATACATCCTTTCTGTCTGGCTAGCTTTTCAGAAAATCCAAGAAAATTATAGTGATTTATGCATCACTTGCTATGATTTTTTAAATTGTGTTAAGTGTGATTCCGCACCCGATGCATCGAATTTTTGCAACAATCTGAACTTTGCATGCACTATTTACCAAGGCTACTGGCAGTCGCCATCAAGCTTGCTGCATTTTGCCGGGGCTTTACCGAAACTCCTATCTACTTCACATCTATCAGCGAACCATGATTTATTACAAGCACTCAAACAGCGTCACACGAGCGGACGGTCGAGCTTGCTCGAAGGCTTCCACCATTTTCAAACCATCCATTGATTCCAATCAGTGCAAGCAATCTTTTTTTTTTGCTGATCTACTCCACAAATTGCACTACATATAGCACCTCGAATGCAAATAATTACCCGCGTGCACACACATAATTATTATCACACACAGCCTCCATCGTTTTGCACGAGCGTCGTCCTATCATTAAGCTACCCAAGCCGCCCGTCCGTCCTGCGAGAGTGTAATCTATGTCCTCATCCGCCACCACCACCGGCCTCCTAACGGATAAATCTCACGATCTCTCCCTCGGTCCGTACTATCAAAAACCGGTACATGGCCGTTGGTTGAATTTTCCATTCAATAAATTATAACACTCCGAAGTCAACCAAACACGTTTGCACCCAAACAAGCGGCGCTCTCAAAATTGGATCAATTCCGTCCGTAGGTACCGGCGAAATACAATCGGAAATGTAAATTTCGACTAAATTACAGCTCCCTGGAATCCCTAAATTGAATTTTATCGTTTCCGATCTCCTAACGGCAGTAGGTACCGTTGGGGCGTTGGCATAATTTCAGAATCTCCCCCCCCCCCTCACCAAACGCAAACTCTGACAAATCATAACCAGCAGGGGAGCATTGTAATTATTATCAATCGCCGTCGTCACAGGCCGGCCGCAGCTCTCTGACAACATCTTCATACCAATCATATCATCATCTTCATCATCATTATATGCACTTCTTCAAGAGGCACGTATGAGCCGCACTTTTTGCTTCAACAAATTACGCAATTACCAGACACCCGGCAATTGCGTGTTTTTCCTTTTATTCCACATTCCTTACCCCCTCTTCTTCTTCTTATACTTCTTCTCGGTGCTGTTGCTCTTCTTCGTTTTATTATTGTTCCTCTTCTCAAACGTGTCTGAAACATCAACAAAAGCACGTGTTATGCTGCGCGATTGGGGTTGATTGCAATGGACCGGCGATCGAGACGTTTGTATGTGGGGGGAGGGTAAGGGTAGTGTGAAGATTCGTTTCATTTTCTTCTAACTTGATTAAAATGATTGCTATTATTCAATTTGTAAGCTGGAATGGAATAGTTTTGCGCTCGATTTTCCGCCTCTTCTATGGTTGCTGGTGGTGGAGATGCAGCGGCGGTAGCAACTCAGCAACTGACCAGCATCGGTGTGCTGCTCATCGTTTTGTTTTCCTACATGTTCTACAATGAACATTGGCGATCTTCGCACTTGCTGTACATCAACTTATTGGATCGCGTCCGTTGGGTTTATGTTGACAGGGTAGTGAGGAGGTATCTCAGTTGAAAATAGGTATTTTGTTAGTCTGTATCCTGGAGTAAATTTGACCCTCAAATTCGAATTGTAAATCCATAGTCTAATTACGTGGACTTTTGAAGTACAAATTATAGATTTTTTTAAGGAAAGAGAATCACTCGTTCCATTTCAACATTAGCATGGTGACCAGCAAATGCCGATTAGCAATTTCCGGCTTTTATTCCCGGAATTCTGGAAATTGTGCATTTAAATTAGGCATTTAAATCGAATTCGATTGAGTCCAAGAGGTCACTAGATTAAATTAAAAAAAGCCAAAATCGACCGCGTTACGAAAAGTGGTCAGGTTTTAACCACTTATAACTCTATCAATAGCGGATGGATTTTAATTCTAAACAAGCCAATCGATTGGAAATTTGTCTACAAATGAACACTTTACCAATTTTAATAGGTCACTATTGAAAATTACACAAATTTCCAACTGTTGCTATGCTAGTTAAAATGATCACCGATTGCCTGCGAAAAGCGCTTTCTCTAACACAGATTTCAAAATCGAATTCCATCCGGTCTCGCCGAACGGTGTTTATTTAATCACCGCGTGCTTTATTCAAGCAGCCACAGCAATGCTTTCGATCCGTGGCGGTGTTCATTTTTCGAAACAACGAAAAGCTCCCCGTAAGCAGCTAGCTATCAAGGCTGCCCTCAAGAGCGCTCGATTCATCGAAGAAGGAGGAAGAAGCCGCACCGCTACTGATCGGATTCAGTAGCTCTTCGTGAGCTGCTGTGGGCCATCTATGCAAAGCACGTCATCCTCGTTCCAAACAACATACAGCTCGCCAGCCTCATCCGTGGTGAACACCCTAATAGCTCAGCATTACTCAACCATTACGACAAAATGGTTTTTTTTTCAGGACCATCATAAATTATTGTTGTTTAAGAGTTAATTTTCATTGTACGTTCGTTCGCCTTGCTTCCAGCCACGTCACCCCCAAAACCCTTTGATAATGTACCCAGCAATCAAATGTTTGTGGTCATATGCGTAACAGTATTGAAGTGGTACATACAAATTCTCGCAATGACCGAACTCCACATGACCTTGTCAATTACCCAGAAACACTTCGAATTAAGGTAAGGTTGTCTCCAGGACGCTAGAAAAAAAGTAAAAAAATCTCGAATTTATATAATTGTTCACGAATTTCTCGCGATTGTTGACGATCATAATGTTGACAGCGTGTGCTCTATGCAAAAATGATGTGAGGGATAGTGTGGACCGTATGCAAAAACAGTTCCAGGATTTAAATGACTTTAATTAATACAACTGCTTAACAAATTTTTGACTTAAAATATCTACAAGTCGTCTACAGAGACGTAGTGAGGGGGGGGGGGGGGGGGGAGCGAAAACGGTAGTCACCAAGTACGACATTAATTCCACAAAGGCAATTCTGGAAAGTATTCTTAAGGACGTTGAAAATTCAAATTAATTTTGAAAAATATAACTTCAATGGGCTTTACGAGAGGAACTTCTGGGGAATTCTTTGATGAATTCCAACGGTAGTAGGAATAAAATTACATGGTTATTATGAGGTGAATTCAATTTAATGTTTCCTGTTCCAATTTCCCAGGAAACAGTTTTAGCATGATTTTTTAATTGAAAGTCACAAAAACTTTTCCACAGGAATCATAAGAAATTTCTAAGGAGATAGTTCTAGAGGAAACTTCCAGAGGAACTCTTAAGATGTTGTAAGAAAAATCCTAATAATGTTCCAGGAGAAGCAAGACAAATTTTCCGAGAGAAACCAGAATATATTTCCGGGAGAGGCCAGGAAAAACTGCCGGGGAAATCACATTTCCATTCAAAGCCAAAAAGACTTATGATCGAGGTCGGAAGAAACTTCCAGGGATGTTGAAAAAATGACTGAGGTAGTTAAAAACGATTGAATAGATTCTGTAAGAAGTCTTCTATAAAATCAGACGATAATTTATAGGAAAGTTCGAAGAGACTTCTGGGAGAATTCGGAAATATCTTCTGGGTAACAAACAACTCCCAAAACTCTTAAACAAAATCCGGAAAAAGTTGAAAGAAAAATTGGGAGCAGCTTGGAAAAAAAATTTCTGATGATGGTAAACATCTTAAAATTCAGTAATTTCACAATTCTCTACTTTATAAATCATTCTAAAGAAGTTAAAAAATAAACATTCTGATGCCATTAAACCAATCAATTACCTTTCTGGACTTATACAAAACATCAGCTGTTCCCGTTTCCCGGGAAGCCAAAAACGGCCGGCAAATGGGAACACTTATTCCATTAGGATTGTATCGAGTAGCTAGGGAGTATTGTATTCCAAAATCAATTCAGAACAACATTTAAAATCACGTCTGAGGATATTTGAGGGGATTAGAAGGAAAGGGGTGTAAGTGACTTTGATATTCATCGACTTTCTCTGTTGATAGCCACAGCTTTATAAACAGATTTTGCGCTATTTTTGCCACATCGTTTGATAAAGGAGGTTCTCATCTATCATCCAGAATGGCACACGAATCAAGCAATGTGAGAATCGATCAAAGTCACTTACACCCCTTTCCTTCTAACCCCCTCATTTGAAATAACAATTTCTATGGATTTCTGACCACAATTCCAAAAAAAAATCTCGACAAGAGGTTCAAAGATCTCCTGACATTATTTCCAAAAGAGTATTGCGATAATAATTCCTAGGAAATCTGAATACAGAGCAATTCCAAAAAAAAGCTCTAAGGATAACTTTAATTTATGGAGAACAAGCCAAGAGGATATTGGTGGTTCGGGATAGACCATTAGAGCACCCGATTGAAGCGATTTGGATGGGGAGAGTGGGATTGCCAACTCCCTGTTGCTAACATTTCGTGGATAGAGGGCGGGCTCTTCTCCTTATATATTGGATCGTTTTGCCACACGATGGCTTGATTCGGCTTCCGGTTGTATGAAATTACTTCTGGAAGGAGATTCTCTATCACTCCCGCGGGTTTCGCTTAAGTGTCTCTGCTTAAGGTGATACTCTAAGGAAGCCTTAGCGTGAAACTTCAAAGGCACAAATGTCGTCTTCCACAAAACATACAAATTTGAAATTCGCTACTCTCTGTTTGTAGTAGCACAGCAAACAAGGAGTAGCAATTTCAAATTTGTATGTTTTGTGGAAGCTGACATTTGTGCCTTTAAAGTTTCACGCTAAGGCTCCCTTAGAGTATCACCTTAAGGGTCCGTCCCACCGTTTTTGGCTCTACATACAGGAGTTTGATGAGTATGATAAGAAATCAAATCTTGAACAAGTCATGTAGTAGGAACAGTCCATTGCTATGTGCAGGCGGCTTGCTACAATAGGTGGTAATCTTTCATCATCATCATCATCATCATCACATACCTAGAGGATATTGATCAGGGAATGTTTTGGAGAATTCCTAATAAATAGTAGTAGTAGTAGTTGTTATGAATAGAATTCTAAGGTTACGACACAGAGAATTCCACGGGGAATTCCAAATGTTTCTTATGTAAGATAAAAGGGCGGTGGGTAAATTATTGCCCCAAGCGGAAGGCCCAGAAGCAACTGGAAAAGTAACAGGTCCAAGAAAAGCAAGACCAGGACCAAGAACGGAGCAAATAGCACAGCAGTTCGTACTCAAGATTGATAACTGCAAGTGCCACAGAGGAACTAGGAAGTAATCGCATTTTGAAACATCGTTCATTCTTTTTAAAAAGATAAATTAACACATCCAATAGGTTTCTTCAAGGTGGCCACTGAATTTAAGAATTTTAATTCCCGGCTATCATGTCGACTATCATATCAATTATCATGAGAATGCCAAATGAGTTTGAGGAGAATTCTAATCGAATTTGAATAGAAATTTCAGGTAATTTTGAAAAGTAGGGGTAGAGAACTACTTCGGCCTAATCGCCCATTTTGAGCCTATCGTGCAGAAAACACAAAATAATTTTATGATTTCAGAGTTAACAAGTCAATTATGCGTTTGGTACTATACTTTAGTTAATAAGCTACCGAACGAGGTCAATGAGCACGTGATATGAAGGTTTGCACCCATTATTCCCAAAAACAAAAGAAGCACTCCCACCGAATCACTTTTTATCTTCATCCGATAAGCCGAAGTGAATTCATTTGCGTTTCAATGCGTTAGGCCGAGTTTAGAATCCGTAGGCCGAGTTTGGCGTCAAGAAGCAGTGTTAGACTTTTGACAATATCTCAACGATTGGTTCCTCTTTATCCAATTTTACGGTACGTACAGAAAGGTAAATAAATTTGGAAGCCATCAGTAATAATAACATTCCGTTTGGTGCTAAACTGCGCTAGATTAAGAAAGACTAAGTGCGGGTTATGCTTAATAGACCGAAAATGGGGTAGTTAACCCTATAAGAATAATTTAACTCTAAAGAAAATCGAAAGGAATTTTACGGAACATTGAGGGGATTCGAAGGATTCAAAGTGAATTAACACTGCGATAAACTTTATGATGACACCCTAAGTAACAATTTGGGTTTTATGAGAGTTGTGTGGACCATGATTTAGACTCGTAAAATGTATGTATGTATGTATGTATTTATGTAAAGGATACCACTCATTGTTGCTTGTTGATCAAGTACGATACCTGGTTGTATTCAATTTACCATTGTATGAAGGGCCAAACATGGAGGGTGGACCCGTAAGCAGAGACACTTACGCGTGATTCACGGGACCAAGAAGAGTCTCCTTCCAATGATAAGCATGTTCCAATCCGATACAGACAAGCCATCATACGAGGGGATGTCCCAATGAGTGAGGAGAAGAGCCCACCTTCAATTCACGAAATGTTAACAACAGGGTGTAAGCAATTCCACTCTCCCCATAGACCATGATTTACACTTGTAGTATGCTCTTAAACCACCATAAAACTTGCAATGTTACGTGGGATGACTACAGTTCTGAAACTGCGCCTCACCAAGGGCTCAAAATCTCTTGAATGTTGAATGAGAATTTCAAGGAAATTCTGAAGAATATTCCCATACAATTCTGAGAAGAATTACAAAGAAATTTTGGGGGAATACTTTTCTAAATTTTAAATAGCATACCATAGCATAAATAGTAAGCATAGCATATGAATCTTTCAAGCGTATTGAAAAGAAAATTTTCTAGATTTCTTGCATAAATATTAAATATCCAGGATTAACAACAATGCTCAAGATACTGAGTCTTCGATTGTGAACAAATTTCAAACCCTTGGTGTTAGAAAACTGTTCAATATAATGGGACTAGAGATTTCAGAAAAGTGTAATAGTAGTCTATGTGAGATTAAAATATTCAAAATGCCAGATACTGGGACATTTCCAATATTCTGGGTCTCAGACTTAATTAGTAGTATCATTATCAGGCTTGAAGAAGTATTTAAGATTCTAAGAGAAATATAATAAAATATAAATTAACAGGATTCGATTAATATAAATAGGGGAAATGGCTCTAATGTTGGCCAATGGATCTAAAATTTATCTAGATGAACGCATCATTGGGACGGTCGATTGCTGAATTTATGTATGGGCCCAAATTAGGGGCATTTAGGTCAACATTACATCCATTTCCCCTACATAAGAAATATTTTAAGATTCCAATCAAATTTCTGATTATTTCACGGCTGATTTCGATTGTCGGTTAATCCCCGGTTCTTCCGCTATCCCCAGTTCAGTGGCCACCCTGGTTTAGAGCATCCGCATTTGTATAAGTATAATTACTGAAAGTTCGGAATTAGAACAATACCATACTATGCAAGTTTTATCGAGGTTTTAAAGCATTCTTAAACCCTAAATCATGGTCTACACAAGCATGATGAACTTTTTAATTTAACCTTTGACCCCTGCAGTCTGTAGTAGTGCGATAGAAATACATTGTGTTAAAGAAACTGCAGAAAAACATTACAAGGAAATTCCAAGGAGAACCTTTGAAAAATTGTGATCGGAATTTTTAGAAAAAAAGCGAATTGAATTCTGAGGGATATTAAAGGCAATTTAGCTTTGAGAATTGTTGAGCTAAATATCAAGGAAAATTTCTAAAAACATATCTAGATAGGGGAATTTACGTATTCTCGTCAATCTAAGCAGCGTCTGCATTTCTACTAGCATTTTCTCAGCGTCACGCACATATATGATGTGTCTGTTTGTTTACATTCATCTGCTGCTTGCTTCTCTATCCATTCCAATCGACAGAATTTTTCAAAATGTTTTGAAAGCGTTTTTACAACGCTCCAAACTTCTCAGGGGAGTGTGACTATTGTCGGCAGCCTCTTTTTCTTCGGCAACCTTCCCATTAGAACTGCGTGTTAACCAGCTGTTCTATTATCGGCAACTCGAAATCAACCCCATTTTGTAGTGCGTATGCTTTATTTGAAGAAAAATGTAGCATTACTGGATTGCTCGATCGTTCAAATATAATCAGATTGAAGCTGAAAGGCTAAAAAATCGTTTGGACACATTCAGGGAAGTGCGTTGATGGGAAAACATAGTGAAATTAACGTTTAAATTTTGGTTGCCGAAAACAGTCAATGGGTGCCGAAGCCAACATTTACCCTATTTCTGTTAAGATTTTCAAGACATTTTTATATGAGCTCCACGGAAATTCTTAGGTAAATTACCAAATATCTTTTACATATAATTATGGAAAGAAATTTAAGCGGATTTTCAGGAGAATTACTAAAAGTACTAAGTTGACTACAGAGTGAATTCCAAGAGCTTTCTAGAGCAGATTCCTGAAGCGGTATAAGGTTGTTATCAGCAACAATTTAAAGGAAATCAGATTATTTAGGTGAATCTTGAAAGCATCTTCGAGAACTCCTTGAAATGATTCTAAGGAAATTATTGAGAAAATTCCATACATATCCCATGAAGAATTATTTTCTAGACATTTAAAAATTGTTTAGGTAATTCAGAGATTGGCAAATTTTCAAAACCTTTAGCGCAGAAATCCAAGATTCAGGATTTGACGACCATTTTTGGCTATGTAGAACCTGGGAACAGCTAATGGCTCTTCCCGGAAATGTAAAATAATCGGGAACTATACGGTGACAAGATATTAGGTTTGATAGTTATTCAACAAAATGTTCATTTATTAACTTCTGCCCATCGCTTCATGAAGTATTTTCACCAATAAATAAATTGCAATACACTCAATTCTGTTTTAACGCGATTATTTTACACCTCTTTTTATGATCGCGAAATCTCAAATTGCAACCAAATTTAATGTAACTTGTTTCAAAAAATCACAAATAAATCAAAGAAAAATACTAGTTCCTCTCCACATTCTGCATGGGGGTAAATCACGTAAAAACATAGTTCAGCGCACTTTGATTTCTCCTAGAAATTTCCCGCAAACGAATTCCAACCAAATGTTTCTCCTGACTTACCCCGGACGATTTTTTCTTCTTGAAGTTTCTTCCAACTTCCCCTAAGACATTTTTTCCCAACTTCTTCGGAAAGATTCTTACGATTTCTCCCGGAAGATTCGTACGGCTTCACACGAAAATTTCTTCCAACATCTCCCAGACAGGCCCTGGAAGATTCATCAAATTTTCCCCAGAAGTTTCATCGAACTTCGAACCAAAATATTTTCTGAAAATGGAAATGTTCTTTTTTTATTATAATCACTTTAACGCTCTTGGGCCATTCGTGACCAGGGGTTGAAACTGTTGACGTTTTTTACTACACTAGCTTCGTTGTCCTGTGCGACAGTCTGTTTGTTTTTGTACTTTCATACTCTACCGTCGCCTCTCTTACACAACGCAAACGGTAGAACAACATTCAAGCAAAAAGAAAATTATCAAATAACTATCATATGAAAGGTGAGATTTCGTTCTAATTCCTCAATTTGGTGTAAATACAACCTTTTCTAATCAGAAATGCTATTACCAGAACATCGTTGCTTGCTATTTTCAGAATTCACACAAGTACAGTATCAGTAGCTCTTATTATGGGAAAAACTAAAATACATACATTCGTGACGGTCTTCGGCGACAATGTCATATGACATAGCCTTTCATATGACATTTTAGTTTGGTACTGTAATTTGATAGCTTGTTTTGCAAGAAAATGTGTCGACTACGGTGACCACTTACAAGACTGTTCGTGACTTGTTTGGGGTAAGATTTGAACTCGTGACTTTGGTTTGAGAGAAATGGATGTTAACCTCTACGCCGGGGTCGACCCGGAAATGTTCCTATTTTACTCGGAAGTTTCTTCTGACTATCCGCAAAGTATTTTTTGATGACTCTCAGAAATTTATTCTAACTAGTCCCGGAATGTTCATCAAACTTTCAACGCACATGCCTTCCTACTTCCCTCAGATATCCTACTGATTTTTTCTGAAAGTGGCAATTGGTTCATATTTCCTCCGGAAAAAAATTTCCCGTTAGAAGTTGAAAGACATTTCCAATGGAAATCAGAACTAACTCTGTATAAAAATGCAAACTTTTTAAATATTGAGAAACTTGGACACATACAAATAGACAAAGATCAATGAACAACTTTTAGTCAAATGTTTAAACTAGGACAATTAGCCGGAATTTAAAACTCTGGTGAGGGGTTGTTTATTGGGTTCATTAGAACTTCTGTGGCCAGTTTGTAAGTGTTGGTCCTTGAGAACATTTGTTTAACTCTTTTACAACAAAGTACTCTCGAAAATGCATAAGCAGGCATTTCTGCAAAATTAGGTTTAGTGTAGTAGTATCATCCGCCTGAAATAAAATGGGAACCCCGTCTGATTATAGAATGTATGTAATAGCAATTGATAGCTGCCCGATTATACCTCGTTTGGGCGATGATTGTAGCCATGGAAAAGTACGAACCTGCAAAGAGAAACAAGAAAGGCATAGAATTAAATATCTGTCACACGTTGTGATATACGTACAATGCCAGTATCAAATAGAAATAATTAACCCATTTGCCCGAAACGGTAGGAAAACGCCCTCGACCTCCTACGTCCCAGGCACCAAACCAAACAAGCTTATCAAGATCCACATTTAGGAAACAAGCCTAACGCGCCACCATCACCACCGTACAGCTACCGTGTATGTGCATTGAAAACGAGGCAACACTTCAGCCAGGGTCCAGATGATTCATGGAAACACACGACAACACGATGCGAGTAGTCTCTCTCGAAAATCGTGCCCCATTCAAATTTATCATCCCGAGGCACGTCGCTGGCTGGCTTCGACGACGACGACGGTGCCCATAATCGAATAAATCAACTCCAGGTCCAGGTGCAGGCGCACGCTTAAGGAGGGATCCTAATCAGTCAGCTTCACAATAAGCTCATTAACTTCTGGTTAGTTGGTTGGTTGCAAAATTTGAATATGAGAAAAATGAATGGCAAGCGCGGAATAATTAAAGCCATATATGTCAGTTGCGCGGTTTTGCGGGATCCCAATTTCCATAAATTTGCTCATAATCGAAAAAAAAAATGGGGGAAGGGGTGGGGGAGAGAACAAAGTTGCAACCCTGCGATACGTCAACAAGTGGACAAGAACTGGATCGTGATAAAGAGGAAAAAAATTCGAACGAATGCAAGTCTAAGATCTAAGTCTCGGTATAGAACGCCGCTCGCTGGCGTTGGATGATCATTAGTGTGCGCAGCGAGCGCATTGACCTTTTAAGGTGCTCGCGGTGGTTAGCCACCTAGAACAATATGAAAAGTTGCCGCGCGGTTCGATTTGGGGTACGGAATTGGAGCGAAAGGATTTGGCTCTGACACTGTTGACCAAATTGGGGGGGAGGTCGAAGCCTTTGAGCTTGTGCCGACGGCGGACGAAGAATGGTGGCTCCAGAACATTCACCGCAATTAGCCGGAATCTAGTACTCGGGTGAGAGGTTGATTGATGTTTTCGCTTGGGGCTGTTGGGGTCATTAGAACGATCCTTCTGCGGTCAGTGTGTAGCTGTTGGTCCTTGGGGTAATTTGTTTAACTCTTTTGGAACGGAATACGCTTGAAAAGGATGGATTTACGTGTCACCAAAATGGGTATTCTTATTAACAAAATCTTTTCTTTTAAAGGAAATTGCTCTATTGCTGACCTATGGGTTTTAAGATTATAATTTTTTCGTGGAGCAATGCGTCATCTGAACAATACAAATGAATATTTTTGATTGCTAGTGAAACATTGTTAAAAGTATGATTTCCTTCGAACATTAGGGACATTTGACTGAACTTTCTATCACGATATTAAACAATACATACAAACCAACCATACAAATAAAATTTTCATTGACAAATAGTAGACAGCTTGTTATATCAGAACGTTTCCTCGCAAAACACCAAAGGACCATCTCTTTCAGTTTCCGTCTCGACTCGTCTCAAGAATAACTACATTCCAGTTAATCTTCTGTCGCGTCACTACTATATAAACTCGAACTGCTCTTAAATATACAAGAGGAAAAACCCAACTGCATAAAATTCCAAGCAAATACCACAAAGGTCAAAAGTCACCAGAGGTGTCTACCGGGGGCCAAGTTACTTTTTCTCTCCTGTTGGTGTCTGTCGACTTAACTGTGCTGCGGTCATGTCGTCCATCGTCTCTGCTGCTGGCAAGCAGCAGAAGTCTGTAAGAGGAAATACTACTTACAAGGTGATGAAATTTTCTCCAAGCTGACATTTATGAGCGATTGTCGGTTGAATGGAAGAGGAGACTTTTTGCTCTTTTCTATTTCAGCTGGAATCTTAGAATTGACGCACATCACAGAACTTGAAGAAATGTTTTAAAAGGTTGCTGAAATCCGAAACATGGCTCCGAGATAGGCATTGAGTAATGTGCAAAAACGGTCACTCGGAGATAATGCCACTTTCACCGAGGAAATAAATCACCGCTTAAACCTGAGGGGAATTAACATGGCCGCAGTGATAAAAACCACGCCGGATGATAACGACTGAAATAATAACCCCCCGAAACGGAGTTGCTTCTTCTGCCAAGTGACCAAGCGACGTCGACTGTAAACAAAAACAGGTCAACCACATTTGCTCGCCGAGACTGAACCATAAGACACTACTACTGCTGTTGTCGTCGTAAGACCCCCGGTAATAATGAAGTCTCGCCACTGCTGCCGGCGGGGATAAGGAGAGAATGACTAATGGTTCGATTTCCGTGATCGCACGAGTGTTTACAAAAACCGCGTGGGAGCCCCACCACCACCGACTGTGGTTGATCTCATAACAATCAATCAGTCTTAACGGCGAGAGAGGTTCTTACCCGCAAGTCATTGTTGCGATTACTCAATCAGAACTGAGCTGCTGCTGCTGCTGCTGCTGACGACGAGGACTACGTGGCACATAGTGAGTAGGCGATCTTGTTGTAATGCACGTATTTAATCGTGAGGGAGAGTTGAGTTGTGAGAGAATATCAGCCTTTTATCAATGTTGTTGGATCAAGTCGATCAACAGCCTCGCCAGTGTCGTATTGTGGATGTGAACGCGTGTGGGACGACAACGACAACGACAACGACGACGACGACGGTGTTCCATTTCGAGCGATATGATCGATATGGAAACGATGACGATGGTTATTATTTATGTCCGTTTGGAACACACATGTACACTCAAGCATATTACTTCATGAGTTCATAGATAATAACGCTTTTGCTATTGAGATCGATCTGGCTTTGAAAAGTGATTCAATGAGGAGATGAAGCGACTGGAGCGTAGGAGTTCTGACACTGCTTCAAGGTAAAAATGGTCATGAATCGATATCGATCGCGTATCGTTAAGGCATGACACATTGGAGAAACGATTAAACGGGACTTGTGGTGTTAAATAATTGGTTTGTGTATTTACACATAATGAAACCCGGAACTTGCTCCAATTGGATGAAACATTATATTTTCTCTCCAAATGGAACCGCTACACAAGATGTAGACGTCAATCAGGATGTTAACATTCGTCATTTTCAGGAACATGGAAGAACACTTGTGCTTGTAAATTGAGCCCGGAAGGCCTTGAAATCTTGCAAAACCTTACCCACGTTAACATTCTAAATGGTAAGGATGTTATGCACCACACGGAGGAAAGCCATTAACTTTACCAGAGATAGCTGATATACAATGAGACCAAATTTAATCAGCAATACGAATTAAAGACTAGCATAATAATGAAATAGACAAAATGCAGCTTGAAACACTTTGTTCATCAAACAATAACCAAAAATAACAATTTTGAGCAGACTTGTTCCAGATGTTCAGGGTTTGAAGTTAAAAAAGGTGCTCAGGAAGTTCTCCCATTCACCTACTAAATTTTCAGTTTGGAACTCTCGATTTTTTACCGGTGTAAACCTAAACAGTTTCCCGGATACTAATATTCATCAACTTTTATTCAAATCAGTGTTGGCAAAATCAGAAATCAATTGATATTTTTCCGCTCTCATGCGCTCGCAATATCACGCGTAATATTGGAACAAAATATCATGCTTGATATTGATTTTACAAGCTCCTTTGATATTGCGAGACTATTCACAGTGTGCAAAAATCAAGCTGAGAGTTGACTCGACACAAAAATGATTCCATTGCACATCGTTTTTTTTAGAAAAAGAAAGCAAAGTTTGCTATCTCTTTTTAATCTTCACCGATGGCAGACGCGAAGGAACTGCTGCAAGCCGTTATGGAAATTTCGGTTGCATTCGAGTGTAAAGCAAAAATCATTAAACTCAATCTCACCACAGTTTGGTGAGATTTGCAGTTGATGAGTTTTGTTAGCTTGATATTCCGAGCTGCGATATCACAGCTTGCAAAATCAACCGCAGTACTTTGCTTATCTACGAAAATCAAGCGTGATCTTGGGCGTTGGTGACATTTGATTTTCCCAACACTGATTCAAATATTTAAGAACACCACGAAAATATTGATCTTACGTTTGAAAAGATGTACTGCTTCTAGAATGTTTCAAAAATGATCAAGCACTGTTGTTTAGAAGGACTAAACAGTTTCTAGAATTTTTGGAGAATTTTGGTTTCTATTGTTTTGAGAAATATACCTTATGTTCATAAGTGAAAGTTCTTCGAAATAATAATAAACACTCATAAATTCTCAAAAGCTATATCAATTAATTTTCATTTTCATTTTAATTTTGCAGCGTTTGGTGGGGCAATGGGAGCGCAAATCAATCCAAAACCGAAGATAAAGGAAGGGTAATGGCTGAATAGTCTATGCGGACCACTTGAACGCCATGGGAAGGGATTGGAGAGGTTGGTTATTGAGGGGTTTTGAGGAAATGACACATATAGTACTAGATTTGTGCTGCAAAATGTAAAGAAACCGAAAATCCATCTGCTACCCATTCATCCTTTCACATATAAACCAAATTGATATTTTAAAGTAACCATCAAAATAAACAGACAATATACGAAAAGGCTAGTTGCCAGTTGCTTTAAAGGCTAGTTGCCTCCCTAAGCGGACCCCCGCATCCTAACTCTTTTGTTAATCTATTTAATGTTATTAGGCTGTCTAAATTTTCTTATTTAAGTTCGTTTGATGATTATGACATCTCATTAGCATAATTTAATAAATAATTGAAATCTCTAATCTACCCAATCAATTATAACCCATGCTTTATTAAGTACTTGCACTTGTGTATGTAATCTAAAATTTAACGTGTATCAAGTTGTGTTTGCCTTTGACCTATATTTATTATATATTAGTTCGTCCCAGGTGACACCTTCAAGTGACTAAAATGCTTCACTTTAAATATAGTTTCCTAACTGATTTTTAAATTATATAGGGTATATGCTCCAACTACGCTCACACGTTTCTCCAACTACGCTCGTCCCACAAAATTACGTATGGATATGTCACAATAGAAGCACGCCACAGTGGAAATCCCGAGCCATAGTTCAAACATGTATTCCAAATCAAAATGAAGCACATATAACATTAGTTACAATACCATGTACAAAAATGGTGTTTAACATTGTTCCCTGAGCAATACCTACTTCAATGAAAGCTTGTCACGCAAATAGAAGGAGCACTGTTGGGCACCTTCTGAAATATTTCAATAGTAAAATTCCCTTGCAAACCCAAATAAATCTATTTGCGTAAAAATAAATAAAATAAGAGTGATTTGCGGCAAAACCCGCCAGTATCACACCCAACGTCAGTGCCTATACGTAAGCGTACTACGACGCGGCTCTCAATCAAAGGAGTAACAAGTGTGATACTATCACTGCTAGACTAGATCTTTGGTTCTCTCATGCAGTGGTTTATCAGAGAGGGGAAGCTCAGTAATCCTCATCGCATGCTCATGACGCTATTCTGCCACGGCATGCGCCAACGATGCCGGACCTAAACCAACCGTCTCCAACGCTCCACTATGAAGCATAAGATTAGGCCCGCCCACCAACGTCCAGGTTAAAAACTAGCCAAGGGGAGGGCGAAAGCTATATTAATTAATTTCCTTAAAATTCTCATTGAAAATGTTCCAGAAGTCGTTTGTCACAATTACATTAGAGTCTTAACGATATTGAAATTCTCATAAAAAATTGCTTTGAAAACACGTTCTTTTGGAATTGCCAGAAATCTCCTTATATTCTCTTCAGCATTAAGTTGGACTTTGACTATATGCTTTAGTATTACTTCTACGTGAAGTCAACGATTTACATAGTTGAAGATGCAAATTTCAAATAACAGACTGTAGTAACTACAGTCTGTTATTTGAAATTAGCATCTTCAACTATTTAGTTGGAGCTTTTTCCAGTATTCCCTTGGCCATATTTTGTTAATTCCCATGGAATTCATCTCCAATCTCCCATAGAATATTCCTCTGAATAACTCTGGATTCGAGACTTCTAAAAGTCGTTGGAATTTAGAATCTAGGAAGGCCACCTCAGAATTTCCACGATATTTTCTGAAAAAATGCTCAACAATGTATTATTGCTGTTTATAAAAAAAAAAAAAAAAAAAAAAAAAACATTGATTAAATTCAAAATCATTATGTTGAGTTTTTTTTAAAGAAAATATCGGAGAAAATTCTGAGATGAATTCCTAAAAAGTTCGAGCCAAAATTCCAACGACGTTCAGAAATCTCGAATTCAATGTTTTTCAGAGAAATATTTTATAGGAAATTGGAGGTGAATTCTATGGGAATTCTGCTGATCTTGGAGGTGCGTTACTAACCAAAAGATCTCCTTCAAAGTTTAGCGGAGCAGGGTTTCGAGGTGATTGGTTACGCAGACGATGTAGCCATTATAGTGTGGGGAAAGTTGGAGAACACGATTTCAAATCGATAACAAACTGCCCTAAACATGACCTTCCATTGGTGTAGGAGAGAGGGCTTGAATGTAAACCCTTCAAAAACTGTCATAGTTCCTTTCACCAAAAGGAAAAAAAATAATGTTGACACAGCCTACTCTAGATGGAGTTCGAGTTCAGTTCGCGGATGAAGTTAAATACCTAGGTGTTACTTTGGATAGTAAACTGAACTGGAACTCTCATCTTGACAAGGTTATCACTAAGGCTACAAATGCGCTATGGGTCTGTAGTAAAGCTGTGGGGAAAACGTGGGGACTAGACCGAATATGGTACACTGGATATGTTCGGCCATACTTCGACCAAAAATTACCTATGTTTCACTGATACGGTGGCCCAAAACAAATGAAATAACCGCTCAAAATAAGTTAAGAAAAATACAAATACTTGCTTGTATATCAACGACAGGAGCAATAAGAAGCAAGATGCTTTGGATGCCGTTCTCAATATTTTGCCCTTACACCAATTTGTTAAACTACAGGCAGCAAAAAGTGCTTTACAGTTTAACTATCAAAATAAACATTTAGATGGTGACTTGGTAGGACACCTAAAGATCTTTAAGGATTTCAAGTTAAATTCAACTGTAAAAACAAAAGAAGGTGGGATGGTAACAAAGACAAACTACGATGTTCCCTTCAAAGTGGTTAAACCAAGCCGCCATACATGGGAATCTGGTGGGCCAAACATACGTCCAGGATCTATTGTATTTTACACCGCCGGCTAGAAGATTATACCAATGGGGCATAGTCCCACAGTATTTCAAGCAGAAATTCAAGCAATCATAGAATGTGCAAACATCTGTCTAACCAACAAATACAGGTTTGCCAAGATCTGTATATTCTCGGATAGCCAAGCTGCTCTTAATGCGCTAAAGGCGTTCACAAGTCGATCGAAGCTAGAGTGGGAATGTATTCTTTCCTTGAAACAATTGGCCGAAAGGAACGAAGCCATATTATACTGGGGGCCCAGCCATTGTGGCATTGAAGGAAATTAAAATGCCGACAGTCTAGCAAGACGAGCTTCTGCATCGAACTTCATCGGTCCGGAACCATTTTGTGGAGTCCCTGAGGATGGAACTAAAAAGTTGGGAAACGTCCATAGTAGAATCCAACTGGAACGCCACAGATGTATCCAGACAGGCGACAAGATTTATAACATCAAGTGCAGCAAAAGCCCGGATTTTGCCTAATCTTAGTAAAAGAGATGTTCGGGTAATAACTGGTCTGATGACTAGTCACTGCCCTAGCAGATATCACTTATGTAAAATAGGAAAAAATCCGTCTAGCGAATGTCGGTTTTGTCAATTTGAAAACAAAACTGCTGAACATATACTCTGCAGCTGTTCAATCAAAGAATGTCAATATTTAGAAAAGGGATATTAGAACCCTTTGAAGTTTGGCAAAGCAATCCAAAAATGGTATTAGAGCACCAAAATAAAATGGGTCAGACAACAATATTCCTAACTATTGGACGCAGTAGTGAAAAGGCTCTACAGATAAGCAAAAAATGGGGATTACCAAAAGATTTTCAAGGGAATACTGGGAAATGTTTCAAATAAATGCTGAAGAGAATTTGAAAAAAAAAATCTGGCAATTCCAAAATAATGTGTTTTTAATGCAATTTTCAGGAGAATATTGTTAAGACTACTAATGTTATATTGAAGAGCAAACTAGAATTTGAAAAAGATTTTCTTTAGAATTTCTAAATTATCTGAAAAATGTATTAAGCTAGACCCTGAATCCTTAAAATTCTTTCAAGGTCAACCCAACCTTGATTTTTATTTTCAAATCTGTAAACTTGAAAATCAGGAATCTCTTGAATATCCGAAAATTTCTCGAACATTTTAAATCTGGAATCATAATAACCAACATCTTGAGATCGTTTGTCTTAGATTCTTGAAAAAATCTTCTAAATCGAAATCTATCCAAAAAATTCTGAAATCCCAAAATATAGATTTTTTTTTTGTTAGTTCGTATCCTGACTTTTGTTTAGTGTAAGACTTCGAAATTTGTTCACTCTACCTCTCTTATTCTTCTTCAAGGTTTCTAAAACAATTTCTGATATCAATCTCTCACTTGTCACAATTGGGCCTAGTGACCAATTCAATCAACATAGAATGAAGAAAATCTCTTCCTGTGACGTTCAAAGCTATAGCACCATCTACAGATATTTTCAAGAGAACTATAATGGTACTTTTAACAATAGGCTGTCGTGAACAAGCAGATTTTACGCTTCAAATTTTCATAACTCGTAAGAGAAAAAAATTCTTTCTTCTGGAACGAGAAATTTTCTACATGCGTCTAGGACTTCAAATCTCGGTATCGACAAAAAATCTAAGATTGCGGGATAAATTTCAATTTTGGAACATTGTTTTAATGCTGGGGATAAACATTCGAGTTTGGACAAATACTAAAGCCAGCGAGCTTAAAAGATTTTTCAGAATGTATATCTTTGAATAAATGCCTAGAGCATGAACATTAGACTGATGCAAAATTTGACATTTTCGCTCGACAGTGCTCAAGCGGTTCCAAATTGGATCTTGATTAGCCTCTCAAGGTTTGAACTGATTTTTTACTGGGCACAAATCAGTTGAAGCTTATATGGCAATTACTATGGGGAAACCAAACTTTTTCTCCGTAGTCTTCTATCCTTCTTCCATATTGCACCGTTAAAAATTTCTAGCTATGGAAATTTTATTGCAATATTGTTTTTCAGCCAAACATCAAATTAAATAGTTCTTAATTGTTTATTAGATTGACATAGTAGCCATGATGTTTTAGCTCTATTCTACGCGCCAGAAACACCAGTGTTGCCTGCTGAGCAGTTGATTGAGCATAATCATAAAACAATAGTGACTTGAATCATTGATAACTTTTGATCCTTACATTTTATCAAAAAATCGTCTTCAGTGTCACTCGAGCCATAACAGCAATTTATAAAATAACGAACATTTTGGATGGCTCGAGTTGCTTTTGATAAAAAAAAACACGTCTACTGAGGATTCATATTTCTAAAAATATCATCTATCAATGAAACAGTCATCGCTTGTCATTGAAAAGCAATGCAACTATGTTCTGTCAATCTAACTGAAATTTTTATTGGCTCTGTTGTGTTGTGATTTTTAGCTATAACGGCCTCTTTTCTGATTTTTATCTCTCAATCTATGCAATCTACATGAAAACTATGTTTGAACGAAATTTCTAGGACAGTATAAGGAACATTATGCTGTAGACTACACATTTTTATATCATATGGGTGGAAAGTTCGTAGAACAAATACTTTAAAATTCTTCACTTTTTAAGATATCTTCGAGTATGAAACTAAGTCAAACTTCAATAAAAAAAAACACTTAGAATCAAAGTTGGTAGATAACACATTAGTCACAAAGTTGGTACATAACACATTAAGTTTTGCTATGAAAGTTACTAGAGCAGTTTTTGTTGTTTCAGTATCGAGATACAAATATTATAAGACGTAGTTGCCTTAAAAACATAAAATTAACTTGAAGCACCTCTAAATCATCACCGATTTTGCTGAAAATTGGAACAGAAGTTCAAATTAACATGACGAACAGTAACCACGGTTGACCCGGTGCATCCCGAACATTTCTGTTAAAATGAACAGGTCTAATAGATATGAATACAAAATTTGGTTTTCCTATAGTAATTTCCATATATACTTCAAATGACTTCAAATTTTGGAAGGCTAATCAGGAACCAAATTGGAATCGTTTGAACACTGTGGAGCGAGAATTTCAAATTTTGCATCAGTCTAAGGAACATTTTCCTAGAACATTTTCTCGCACCTAAGGCTTGGCATTTTTTTTTCCAAGATCACGAAGTAAAATAGCCAGGCATGGAAATTTGTGATGAGTCAATGACTTCTTCAAGATTACAGGCAAGGGATGCAACAGTTGAAGTTTTTTTACTACACTTGCTTCGTTTTCGTGTGCGACAGTCTGTTTGAATTCATACACTCATGCTCTACCGGCGTCTCTCTCACACAACACAACCGATAACATTCGAGCAAAATGAAAATTATTAAATAACTATCATTTGACATGTGTGATTACGTTCTAATTCCTCAATTTGGTATAAATCAAACCATTTCTGTTCAGAAATGTGTTTACTAGGACATCATTGCTTGCTAATTTCACAATTCACATAAGCACAATATCAGCAGCTCTTGTTATGAGAAAAACTAAAATACATACATTCGTGACGGTCTTCGGCGACAGTGTCGTATGACAGATCCTGTCATATGACATTTTAGATTGGTACTATACTATGATAACTTGTTTGGCAACTGTCGAAAGCAAAGGCAGTCGATTATCACAGAATATGTGTCAAATACCGTGACCACTTACAAGACTGATTACAGGCAAATAAATTTTAATCAGGATGGTCACTGGATTTAAAAAAATTAATACCCGTTTTTCGGATGACTATCATACTTTCCCGGGATACATATACACCGGCATGAAAAAAAGAAAGACATTAGACCGAACGCTACTGGGCCGAGTAAGTCATTGCTGAATGTTATTAAGTGATAGATTGGTAGACGATTTTTGTTGAAGGCTAGGCCTGGTCAGATTTTTACATTCTTGTGAATTTTCCGAGACACAGACTTACAAAGAATTAATGTTTAAATCTGACACTATTTTCAAGATACCAGATTAACAAAAAACCTTGAAAAATCTTGAACTAATATAACATTTAAGGATACTGACACAATAAAGAATTCCAGAATTTGTCTACAGGAATTCTGAGGACAATTCTAAAGAGATTTGACTAGAAGTTCTTGGTAATTTTGAGAAGCATTTCAAGAAAATTGTCAGGAGAACTAAAGGTGATTTCCAAGGTAGTTCTGATGGTACACAGGAATTCTACTCAATATCCAGATAATGAGTAGAATTCCTAGAAATTCTAAAGCAACTCTGCAGGAATTGTTAAATACTAATTGGTCAGTCTTTGCAGAATTTCAAGCTAGTTTGAAGATAGTTTCATGGAATTCTCTAGCGGTTTGATCGTTATTTCGAATAAAATCGGAGTAGCGTTCCAGGATATTCTAAATAAAACTGAAATTCTAAGGAGAGTCTCATGAGAATTTCAAAGAGATTAAAAAGCCATTTTGAGAAGACTTTCAAATGAATTTTCAGGAAATTTTCCATAGGTTCGGCGAAATATTAATACTTTAAAAATTCTGAAAGGAATACCGACAGATTTCTGGGGAATATTTGAAGGGAATTTAAAAAAAAATCAATGTAGCGAAATTGAAGCAAATGCTCGTGACAATTATAAATAATACGAAGATAAATGTAGAGTGAAATTCCAGAGGAAATTTCTAAAGTGTTCTGCAAAGATTGCATGGAATTTCAATGCTGTTATGGTGAAACATTCTAGGAAATACTAGGAGAATCATAAAATTATTAAGGTGCATCCTGAAAATAACACTCTAGCTAGAGGTCACGATTATAATATACAAAGATAATAGAAAACATTTTGAAATTATCCTGAGGATTTTTTTTTAAAGAAATTTCCAAAGGTGTCCTGAGATAAGTTCCAGAGAAATAATTTGTTAATTTAGTCAAATTGCCAACTTTCTCTCGGTTTTTCCTGGTGTACTTAAATTCCCCGGTTTTTCAGGATTTCCTAGTTGACTTGCCACACTGTTTTCTTATCAAAAAAAAAAAGTTCAATAGCAACCAAAAATATTCATTAGTACCGTCCCAATGACGCGTTCATCTAGATAAAATTGATAAATAGCAGATTTTTAGCGATGGGCCCAATCTTAGATCCATAGACCAACATTAGAGCCATTTCCCCTACTACTAGAAAATTTCTCGACCCAGGGGAATGTAAAAAATCAGCAAAAGCAGAAAATAACAAACTGAGAGGACATTCCGCAAATGGGCCATCGTACCCGGAAAATACCTGGCAGCTTAGCTACAATCCAATCGGATTGGAGCCCCAATCCAATTCAGCAGACCTTCATCAAAGATTAATTTCCAATCAAAGCACAATGACGACAGCAGGCGGCATCGGCAATCGGCTTGTCACAATTCCCTCGAAAGCGCCCCATTAATGGCATTTTCCTCCTGACGGGGCGACACACGCGTTCCACGTACCAAGCAAGTAATTAGTCCACGCACTCACGGTATACCTACGGGTACTAATCTCCGTCACGAACGACAACTATCTTCGATGGCGCTGAAGGGCGGAAAAGGGCGCAGCACAATCACGTCGCATCCATCATCGCCCAGTGCCTTCTAAATCACCCACCCCGCATAAGATCACTATACTTTCACATCGATTGCGTTTTTATTGATCATTTGTAGTTTGTTCGATTTAATTTCTTCATTTATTTTTACGTTCTGCTCGCGGGGTGTGCGTGTGTGTGTCTGTGCTGATTTCTTTCAAAGCGAACTACTCGGCCTATAACAAGCAGAGCGCGCCCTCCCGTTGCGATCGGCGGTTCGATTCGATCCGAGGGAGGACGTGACACAGTCTATTTAGAGAGTTTCTTATCAGCCTGTACTAATCGACAACGACGACGACGACGACGACGACTCGACTCGACTCCATGGAACTTTAGCTCTCTATCGTCGCCGTTGGAAACGAAGGGAAAATCTTACCTCATATTTATCAATTAATCGACGGAAAATTTATTACTTCTCGATGCGGCAAAATGCTGGTTGCTTTCTTGAGAGAGTTTCTCAGTCGCAGCAGTTCGGTTGTCTGTGGATGGTAATAAACACTGACTGCGGATCAACCGCACACTCACACAACACCGTAGACAGGAGGAGGAAGTCGGGGTCGAGTCACCGCCAATTGCATGACATTCAATCTTTTGCCATTTAAATTGATTTTCTGCTGCTGTTGCTGGGGCTGTGACTGCGGTTATGTTCCTCCACAACAACAACCATCGCACCACCCACCGTTTACCAGACGAGATTGGATAGGTGGAAACTAAAGGTAGGTACCTACCACGAACGTTCAGTGGAAAATAAGTCATTTAGGCTTTCGATTGCCGCCGCTGCTGCTGCTGCAATCTGTCTGACTCACGAAGCCCAAGTGCGGCAAAAGTTCGATTTCGCTGCCTTATTAGCGCACATTTACATAAGCATTAATGGGATTCTCTATTCTTCCGCCTTCCCAATCGTCATCATCATCATCCCCAGCAGCAGCAGCAGCAGCAGCAGCAGAACCGAGTGGGTGGATTGGCGAAGTGCTTCGTTAAGTTTCTTGATAGTTTCCACCCACGGCACACAACGGCACTGAATTGTGAAGAGTTCAAGTGGCGCTGTGAAACATCCATCGTCCGAAGGCTTAATGGGTCGACGGCAGGCGAATTCTGGCACAGCGAAAACGAAGTTGTATTTGAACGTTGATAAAGCACCTCCCAGACGAGCCTCCTGCACCACCAACAACACGTTTCAGATTTTTATGATCTGCCGCAATTACCCAACTAAGGCAATCGACGATACGCTGGCAACAACGGTAGAAGGAGTGAGTAATGGGAAAAGTAAACAGAATTGAGACTCGAGAATGGCACTCACTCGTAAGATGCGACACTGACGGGTGGCTCCTTTGTGGGTCGGATCCTTTTCTCAAGGGGGGAAATTGTTGGTGATGAAAATTATTCTAGTCGATTGAAGCGATTGTTGACCGTTGAGTTTTGGATTTTCTTCACACCACCGGTTTGATTTGCACAACCATTAAATGAGGGGGTACTGTGGGTACTATGATGGTGATTCTGTTGAAGCAAACATTAATTTCCATCTACTCTGGTTATAACGTACTCAGTTTGTCAAATTTAGTGATTTCAAATTTGAGAATTAATGGCTTTGAAAATTGGTCACTTATTACTTCCATAAGTGTTTTGATCAGTCATTTTAAAATTATAAAGCAAGCATATTTTATCATATGCAATCTGTAAAAAATTTAAGACCAGTGTTGGGAAAATATCAAAAAATTAAATTTCACCAACGACCAAGATCACGCATGATTTTCTTAGACAAAAATCAACAAGCAAACAACTGCGGTTGATTTTGCAAGCTGTGATATCGCAGCTCGGAATATCAAGCTAACAAAACTCACCAGCTGCAAATCTCAACAAACTGTGGTGAGATTGAATTTCATGATTTTTGCTTTACACCCGAATGCAACCGAAACTTGCATAACGGCTGGCAGCAGTCACTTCGTGTCTGCCATCGGTGAAGAGTAAAAAGAGATAGCAAACTATACTTTCTCTTTCTCAGAAAACGATGTGCAACGTTGTGAATAGTCTCGCAATATCAAAGGAACTTGGAAAATCAATATCAAGCATGATATTTTGTTCCAATATCACGCGTGATATTGCGAGCGCATGAGAGCGGAAAAATATCAATTGATTTCTGATTTTGCCAACACTGTTTAAGACTAGCTCTAGGAGTCCCGTCTAAAGCAGACCATAAATTTTCTGCAACACTCCAAAAAAATCATGAAATTCATCCTTAGATTCTTTTAAATTTTTTCAATAATTCACTGAAGCTTCCTTTCATTTTATATAAATTCACTTGATTTCCCCATAAGGATTGAAGACAATGATAGCGGCAGCCGCAAATTTTCCAATACACTGAAATCCGTTTGACAACCCAAGCGTTGCGGCAAAAGCGACATTGAACTAAAGCGAGTTTTTTTTTCAACATTTTGAAAAACGCGGTGGAAATTGAGCAGCAACCTGAGAAGTGCTCAATATTTTTAGTTAAATTTTTTGTAATTTTCAATTAACTATAACCTTTAAGACGTGAACTAAATAATCATAAAAGGTCGTAGTAAGTAGTTGGATCCATGTTGACCGCTTCCGGACATGTTCCGGGTACACTCTCATATGACAAATCAAAATACATCAGATTTCAAAAATTAGACCATCGGTGGCCATTCAGGACCACGCTGGCTGAATCCGGGCACGTTCCGCGTATCCCCGGGGAAAAGTTTAGATTCTTCTTTGGTCATTGGTAGCCATATTAACCCTTCGTTACTCGCGCCAACTTTTGTAACACGAGTACTCGCGCGTTGTACTTTGTACAACAGTGTGAGTTTTCCATTGCCATTTAGCAGCTGAGCTACCAATCGATAGGAAACCAACGGGTATTTCTAAAAAAAACTTGTTTTTAACTAAACAAGCTAAACTTTTATCACAGTTAACCCCCAAAAAATGCGGATAATAGAGAAAATGTGAATAGAAACCGCGTAAACGGTGTCCATACTCCGTGGGATTTGACTTAATTGGTTACAACATAGAATATATCGAGATCCTGACTAGCTAGAATGTTACTGTCTTCAGCAAAGTTGTTCTAAAGATCATTACCTTTTCGCTCGTGAATAGTAGTTCAGAATTTTCTCACTACGTAGCGCTAGAATACATGTGAAATTATCGCATGTGATATATCTCGAGATAATGACCAGATAGAAAGTTACTGCCGTCGACAAAGTTTTTGATGAGATCAAAGGCTATTTCTTGGTGCACAATAGTCCAACATTTTCTCAATACGTGGCGCTAGTATACACGTAAAATTCTCATATAAAATATCTCGAGATCCTGGCCAGATAGAAAGTTACTGTCTTTGGCAAAGTTGTTCAGAAGGTCAAGGCCTTTTCGTTGGTGTAGTTCAGAAAATTATCACTACGTGGCGCTAGTATATACGTGCAATTTTCGCAATTTTCAGCATATTTTTTGAGGGGGTCAAGTATTTTTGGCTGGTGGAGAGTAGTTCAGAATTTTCTCACCACGTGGCGTTAGTATATATGTACACTTCTCGCATATGTTATATCTCGAGATCCTGATCAGATATAAAGTTACTGCATACGACAAAGTAGTTCAGAAAGGGGCACTCCACCAATCACCAGCTAGTACGGGTGATGAATAACATCCGAAGTAACAAAGCTGTATCCAAGTCCACAGCCATGGCCTTGTTAGACGTTGAGAAAGCGTTTGATAATGTCTGGCACAATGGGCTTGTATACAAGCTCTGTAACTTCAACTTTCCATTACATCTGGTTAAAATCACCCGTAGCTACCTCCAGCAAAGGTCGTTTAAGGTATCGTTGAATGGTTGTCTTTCAGACACGTTTTCCATCCCTGCAGGAGTCCCGCAAGGCAGTCTGCTGGGCCCCTTGCTCTACAGCATTTACACTTCCGACATTCCTCCCCTTGGAGACGGTTGCGTGTTTTTCCTGTTCGCAGATGATACCGCAATAGCCGTCAAAGGAAGGATGCCTCGCGAAATAACGAACAAACTTCAACGATGCCTTAACGCCTTTGCTGATTATGCCACCACGTGGAAAATCAAAATCAATGCTTCCAAAACACAAACAATCATGTTCCTCCATCGACAATCACCCAAACTAAAACCGGCTCCCTCTTGTACTGTAATCATGGATGGCACAAGGGTTGAGTGGTCCGCCGAAGTAACCTATCTCGGGATGTTGTTTGACGAAAAGCTTCTATTCCGCTCGCATGTGGAGAAAACCGTAGTCAAGTGTTCCGCCTTGGTTAGGTGTCTGTATCCGCTGATTTGCCGCAGATCCCGCCTCTCAAGGGTGAACAAACTGGCCGTCTACAAACAAATCGTAGCACCTGCGATCCTCTACGCAGCTCCGGTGTGGGAATCATGTGCACAGACTCACAGGAACAAAATTCAGGTCGCTCAGAATAGAGTGCTGAGGATGGTTCTTGATCGTCCTTTTGACACTAGAATAACAAATTTACACGAAGAGGCAGGCATTGCCAAAATAGATTCCAAAATTAACGAAATTAAGACTAAATTTACACAAAAATGTAATTTATCAGAACATGCTTTGATAAGCAATTTGTATATAGTAGGTTAGGTGTACATAGTAGTTGTAGGTTAGTTGTAGTTGTAAATAGTAGTTATAAGTAGTCTCCCTTTTCCAATTCAAATCAAACCAATCCCACCGAGGTGGTCATACTTTAAAATAGGCCTGATAGGACTAGGAACTGTAAATAATAATTAAAATCTCAAATGTACCAAAGTTGAAAAGACGCATCTGTGTCACTTAACAAATTCATACATGTAAACCACACAATCACAAGAAATAAAGATCATTTAAATGGCAAAAAAACAAAGTAGTTCAGGAGGTCAAGGTATTTTGGCTGGTGAACTGTAGTTCAGAATTTTCTCACAAATTCTAGGTTTTAACCTCCTGATCAACTTTGTTCAAGACAGTAACTTTCTATCTGGTCAGGATCTCGAGATATAGGGCGAGAATTTCACATTTCACTAGCGCTACGTAGTGAGAAAATTTTGAACAACTGTCCACGACCAAAAATTTTGTGATATCCTGAACAACTTTGCCGACTATCTTCTATCTGATTGGGAACTCGAGATATTTTATATGAGAACTTCACGTGTATACTAGTGTCGCGTAGTGAGCAAATTCTGAATTATTGAGCACCAAGCAATAGGCTTTACCCTCCTGAAAAACTTTGTTGAAGACAGTAACTTTCTATCTGGTCAGGATCTCGAGATATATCACATGCAAGAATTTCACATGTATACTAGCGCTACGTATTTAGTGATAAAATTCTGAACTATTGTCCACCAGCAACAAGGCTATGATCTCCTGAACAACTTTGTCGGAGACAGTAACTTTCTATATGTTCAGGATCTCGATATATTCCATGTTGTAATCAATTAAGTCAAATTCCACGTAGTATGGTCAAAGTTTACGCGGTTTCCATTTACATGTTCTCTATTATCCACATTTTTAGGTGTTTACTGTAATCAAAGTTTAGCTTGTTTAGATCCAAACAAGTTTTTTGAGGAATACTCGTTGGTTTCAGATCGATTGGTAACTCAGCAACAAAATGGCAATGCAAAACTCATGTGTGTTGTACAAAGTACAACAGCGCGAGTAACGGAGGGTTAAGTACTAAAGACCACGTTAACCAGATCCGGACAGGTTCTGGGTACCCCCGGGGGAATTGGCCACATTCTTCTTGAACCTACACCCTCATGCGACGTATAAATAAGATCATTGGGGGCCATATTAAGTACTCATTGGCCAGATACGGACATGTTCCGGATACCCCCGGAGGAGTGAAACATGAACTTACATCCTCATGTGACACATCAAACTCTACATGAGAATTCAAAAATAAGAACATTCGTTGTCATATTACGTACTCAGGACCACGCTGGCCAGCCATGCTTCGGGCGCGCTCGGGGAGTTTCATAAATTTCCCGATCTTTTTCTGAGGCCTATGGAACATTTCTGGAGCTCGAAACTGCCCTGAAGTTCTCTTCAGAACTATTCTGAAAGACTGCTCAGAACTACTCTGAAGGACTCCTCAGAACTACTCTGAAGTTTTCCTCAAAACTACTCTGAAACTTTCCAGACCTGCTCTAAAATTCTCCTCAGAACTACTCTGAAGTTCTCTTCAGACTTACTCTGAAGTTCTCATCAGAACTTCTCTGAAGCTCTCCTCAGAATTACTTTGAACTTCTCCTGATAACTATTCTGAAGTTCTCCTCAGAACTACACTGAAGTTTTCCTCAGAACTAAGGTCTCGTTAGAACTACTCTAAGGTTCTCCTAAAAACTACTCCAGATCTTCGATGAAGTTTTCAACATTGCCCTAAAATGTACGAAGTTGTCTGAATATTCTCTTGAAGGTCTTTCAATTTTTCCGATAGTCGGGACTTCCCTAGAGATATCTTTAAATTATTCGTTTCTTTCATCAGATTCTTATGTCATTAAGGCCGCTTGCATGTGTTGGTCTCAAGGTGCCGAAATGTAGATTGCTTTTTCGTAGTGTGTATGTATGAAATACATACGTGCAAACAATTTAAAAACTATGTGATTTGCAGCCGAAGCACTTTAACGTATTGAGTGAATGTGGCTGATGCAAATTTTAATTTTATTTTATTTAACCTTTTGTCTCTCGTCCTTTTATCCTTACTACATTCCGTATTTCAATCTATTTTTTATTAGTCACTTTACCGCGTGAGAGGATGTTAACCACTACCGTCCCCACTGCATTTTGACCTTTTGTCATACATGCTATAGTAAGCTTAAGAAATATTGAAAACTTGACAAATTTAGCTCAAACACTTTTTCAAACGTACTCAGGAGTACAAAGTATTTTAGGAGATCCTGACAAACGAGAGCTTATCGATTTTTTAATCTTTTGTAACCGAGTACAAACCAGCTAGTGACTACAGCTGCAGAAGTTTTGCTAATAAAATTGTTTATTATCGAAAAAACCCGTTAATTTCGATGGAAAATATGATTCGCCTTCTTCTAAAAAAAAAAAAGATTCTGGACCTTGGAAAATTTTTAAGGTACTAGGACTGAATTGGATTTCTAAAATTCCGTCACTTTGAAGATTTTATTATTATTATTATTGATTTATTAAATAATGAATTTTGAATCTAATTAACTTTACAGAAACGAGGATTCTTGTTCACTATACTAAAAATATCGTAAAACTTCCAGCTTCCAGCTGTATTGTAGTATCGCCAACGGGGGGCAGAGCGCTTCTTGCAGCAATGGACAAAAAACGTGGTCATCACTCACACATTCAGTGTACGACGTATCGACCGAAAGAACTGCTAACGAAGAACAATGAGGAGGATCACAAAATGGTTGCTACCGAGCAGTGATGGGCAACTGAACCAACCGGTGCGCACCGTGTGCTGGTTCGTGTTCAAAAAATACTCCTGTGTTTATGTAAGCGTGTACCCTGGTTCGGTTGAATTTCAGTGTACCAGTGTGTTCTAAATCAAAACCGTGTGCCGGTTTTCGAGTTGATGTTCAGAACCGCAGCTTGAAAACCGAAAACCGGTGTGGTAGAATTTTGGTTTTGGTACACGAGATATAAACCGTGTGCAGGGTTCAATTATATGTTACCAAAACCGGGTATACCGTTCTTGGTTCGGAACATTGGCAAGAATTAAATAGCAGTGCTCCCAAAAAGGTGAGTAAAATATTTGTACCAAGTGACAGTTATTAATTCAATTGCCAAATATTTTGATAGACAATATTGGTAGCGAAGGAACTAGAAATCATTTTGAAGTCTGACAAATACCCTTCAATATGGGTATTTTTGGAGTCCGCGTGACGCCTATAGTCTGGAAATCGATAACCGATACCTTCTTGAAATCCAGAAGGCGGCATCCTGTTGCAGATAAACTGAGAAATCCTGTCAAATACCCTTCGATATAGGTATTTCTGGAATCGGGGTGACGTATAAATACCGGAAATCAATGTCTGACGCCATTTTGAAATCCAAGATGTCGGCTTACGGTTGTAGAAAAACTGGGAAATACTAGCAAATACCCTTCAATATGGGTATTTTTGGTATCGGGATGACGTATAGAGACTGGAAATCAATGTCTTATGCCATCTATATGTCACACCGATTCCGAAAAAACCCATATTGAAGGGCATTTCACAGAATTTCCTAGTTTTTGTGCAACCGGAAGCCGCTATATTGGATTTTAAGATGGCGTCTGAAATTGATTTCCGGTCTCTAGACGTCATCCCAATTCCAAAAATAACTATATTGAAGGGTATTTGACAGTATTTCTCAGTTGTTTTACAACCAGAAGCTGCCATATTGGATTTCAAGATGGCGTCTGCCATTGATATCCGGTCAAGTCTTCCCCATTCCGAAAATACCCATATTGAAGGGTATTTGCTAGTATTTCCCAGTTTTCCTACAACCAGAAGCCACCATCTTGCATTTCAAGAGGGCTCTGACATTGATTTCCGGTCTTTATACGTCATCCCGATTCCAGAAATACCCATATTGAAGGATATTTGGCATTATTTCCCAGTTTTTCTACAACTGGAAGCCGCCATCTTGGATTTCAAAATGGTGTCAGACATTGATTTCGGGTATGTATACGTCATCCTGATTCCAAAAATACCCATAGTGAAGGATATTTGGCATTATTTCCCAGTTTTTCTAAAACCGGAAGCCGCCATATTGGATTTAAAAATGGCGTCAGACATTGATTTCCGGTATATATACGTCATCCTGATTCCAAAAATACCCATATTGAAGGATATTTGCCATTATTTGCCAGTTTTTCTACAACTGGAAGCCGCCATCTTGGATTTCAAAATGGCGTCAGACATTGATTTCCGGTATATATACGTTATCCTGATTCCAAAAATACCTATATTGGAGGATATTTGGCATTATTTCCCAGTTTTAATCTAACCAGAAGCCGCCATCTTGGATTTCAAAATGGCATCAGACATTGATTTCCGGTCTCAAGACGTCATCCTGATTTCAAAAATAGACATATTGGAGGATATTTGGCTTTATATCCCAGCTTTCCTACAACCGGAAGCCGCCATCTTGGATTTCAAAATGGCGTCAGACATTGATTTCCGGTATTTATGCGTCATCCTGATTTCAAAAATACCCATATTGAAGGATATTTGGCATAATTGCACACTTTTTCTACAACCGGAAACCACCATCTTGGATTTCAAAATGGCGGCAGACATTGATTTCTTTCCGGTCTCAAGACGTCACCCTGATTCCGGAAATACCCATTTTGAAAGGTATTTGACAGGTGTTTAAAGGTGTTTAAATTTTTTTCTATAACCGGAAGCCGCTATCTTGGATTTCAAGGTGGCGTTGGTAGACGATTTCCGATCTCCACGTCACACCGATTCTGGAAATACCCACATTGCGTAATACATCATTTGAATTCACAGTTTTTCTGTATTCAAAAACCGCTATTTCGACTTGACACTGCATAATATTATTCATCAAATACAATTTCTGTTTAGTTATCTGCCATCACTGGCAATTCTGAATAATGCGCACCACGCACATAAACACACAACAGTACCGGATCGGTTCTTGAATTCAAAACATCATCCTTGTGAACACAGAACACCGGTACTGGAAAATCAGAACCGCACCGTGTGCAGCGAACTGGTGAACACGGTGCGGTGTTACTTACAACTACCAAACCGAACCGACAGCAGCACCATACACTCGGTACAACAGATCAGCACATTGGTTATGCTTTAGAAAACCGTACCGGTGCTGTACCGGTGTTTTGCCCATCACTGCTGCCGAGTGAACAGACGATCGCGTGACACACATCAAGAGCGGCCTGCTTCTGTCAACAGCCGAGTGAACACTGATTTTAAAGAATTATTAAGTAAAACTTATGAAAATTTCTTTTGAAGAATTTTGATGAGACTTTGGAAGGAATCCTAGGGACAGTATTAATGCATTTCAGAGAACAATTTCAAGGTAATTTTAGGAAGAACTCTAAGGCAGTTTTTACTTAACCTTTGAAACAATTGTAGGAAGAATGTTAAGGAACAAATAACTCCTGATGAATTTTTTGATAGTTCTGACGAGAATTCAATGACGATTGTGAGGCGGATTGAAGGTTCAATTCGATTGAATATCCCTGATAGGGTTTGAGATTAATTCCAAGAGAGTTCTGGCTCTGATGTGAAAGGAAACTACGAGAAGAACTCAAAAGGGATTGAATTCTCAGAAACGCTTCAAAATAATTCTAGAGAAAATTCCAAGGAAATACTGAAGATAATTCCAAGTGATTTAATAAGAGAGTTTCAAGCCAATTTCGAAAAGAATACCAATGAAATTAAATAAGTCCAAAAGAATTCTAAGTAGAGACTTAAGGGAATTGCATTTCCAAAAGCATTCCGAGAAGCATATCTAGGTAAGTCTGGAAGAGAATTCCATTTGGAAAGTCTCCTTAATAAAGATATAAAAAAAAAAATCCATTTGATTATTAGAATATTCCAAAGGAGTGCTCCAATGTAGTTCGGAGCAGAATATCAATACATTTCTGAATTCTGGACTGGAATTCTAAGGAAAATTCTTGTGAATTTCAAATAAAATTATGAGGGAACCTTTGGTGAATTCTTGAGAGAATCATAAAAAAATAGATAAGAATCTTAAGGTGAAATCCGAGAATTCATAACAGCAGTGCAGTGAATATTCATTTATTACATTTTTTCCATTGATTATGATAAATTAATAATGATTAAATTATGTCATATGCACAAGATAAATGATTCATGATTAATCTCTAAAAAATCATGATTAGTGATTATGATTATCATTCACCTTAATCATTCATCATGAATAATATCATGCTTAATCATTAACATTCTGGTATAAGGAAATCTATTTTTTGAATTAAAGCACTACAGCAGACACTTTTCAGCATTTAACAGCAGGTTTAAACAAATTGAGAAAATTTAACACCAAAGTAAATCTCGAATCCAAACTACAGTGTTCAGTCGAACCTCGAAACACTGTAATTCTTGGAATGACACGAAATATAAACAATCGACCCGGCAAAGCGCCAATTGAGATTTAAGTATCATCCCTACAACTCAACCCATGTACGTGAATGTCAGCAGAGTTATTAGATTCCCAAAAATAACGAAAACAATCTAGCCATATTTAACCTCGAAAAATGAACTTCCACGAAGAAAGTAATCAACCGACCACCAGTAAGTTTGATCGATACCACCATCATCTACAAGCACAGAAAAGGCACTCATTGTGTAGCGAAACAGGACCCCCATGTACTAGCACAGTTACAGTAACACATGGAAAGTTCGCACGACACGGCACCTGCTGCAACGTGGATAAAAGAAATCATTTTTCCCCCCCCCGAAAAAAAAATAAGAATTAGGTCAATCCTCCTGAGAAGCGTAAGAATTTTCCCCACATGTTGTCATCCCAACCGTTGTTAAAAAAAAAATCATAAATTGATCGCAAGAAGCCAGCTGACGCATTTTGACGACTGCCGCCCGAGGGGTAATCATCATTAGAGCCCAGAGGCGGGCAGGGGGCAGTTACGATTAATCCGGGTAATTGTAAGATACTCAGCTCCGGGGCATCCGATCATTAGGAGGCTCTATCTCCCCTCCCTCTCTGTCTCGATCCACGAAGTGTGATTACAAAATTTACGAGTTCGTGCCTCAACATGCCTCTCGAATGGATAGGGAGTGTGAGATGAAGCAAGGAAGAGGGGGCAAAAAAAAAAGTTGATGACTTGGGCCCTGGCAGTAAATCTTCCAAAATTGGAACAAATGACACTTTCGTCCCCGCGTGTCATCATCATCGTCGGTCGCTGTTGCCGATATTTGATCCACTGATGCTGGCTGCTCACCGACCGCCGGTCACGTCGGTTGGTGAGTTGTTTGATAGGAGGAGAGGAAAAAATAATAATGTCAAGATCTGACACTGCTGAGGCTTCATTTATCAACTGATTTTTTTTTTCCTTTCTCAGTTTCTTGTAGGACAACGGGTATCCGCTTTTTTTATCATTCCATAAGCTCGAAGATACATGGGAGCAATTTTGCGGTTTCCGGCCGAACGCCTGACACGGAGGGTAATCTCAATCTCCTTACTTGGCTGCGTTATGTGCCCCGCATATCCGAAAAGATAACCCGAAAAAAAATGTAGGCACTCGAAACCCTGGAGGCGAGTAAAGCGGATTATAACGACGTACCGGAGCACACTTTCCTCAATGTCATCATCGTCGTCGTCTGGAAGATTGAGCTTTTTGGCGTCGTCTCCTTCGTCTTCCCACCAAGGAGTTCAGTACAACAAATCTAACAGTCTAGGGTAAGTGAACCAGTTTATGGCCCTAGGGCCGAACTCAAATTTGAAATAATTGACAAATACATTTGGTAAATAATGATAAACATTGTAAATTAAGATAGGGTCGATTAGGGAACCTCTTGGACCACAAATTGGTTCTCTTACCCTACATACAGAGAGATACCGTTGGTTGCGAATGGATTTTTAGCAGCTATTATTTTTTAAGGATTCCTTGATACCTGGTTTTTGGTAATAAAGGTACCATTTTCGGTGGGTATTTGGAAAAAAAGGAAAACCGGCTAAAATTCCATCCGCAAACAACGATAGCTATCAGTACTGTTGCTACTGAGAACACTAATACAATAGTGAAATAAATTAATTATTGTATTGTTGGATTATCGTCGTCACCGCTGTGCAACTGAAATTGGCGATAAGTTTACGAACACCGTCACACAGTCTGAATCGGAGTTAGAGAGACAGAACTAGGTGGTGCGAGATGAAATTGAGTTGATACCGCAGAACTCCATCAGACTGGGTGCAACAAGCAGCTTGGTCATCGCGGGTTGTGGAAGGTGTCTGAGGCTGGAGGTGTTTGTGGAGGTTCACTTCATTTCAGATTTCAGGAAGACCACACCGTTTGGCGTGGTGATATGGTGTGTTGTTGCTATCAACACTTGTTCATCTCCTGCTCCGCTTGGCTGCCGGTCTTGGTGTGCAATGCGTGTGATTATACTCGCTCGTCAGTAGTGTTATTTCACTGGAACTCCGGGGCTATTGTTGTTTTGTATTTTGATGCACTGCGTGCCTTGTAGCGGTCTTAATGCAAATCTTATGGAATTGCACGAGGTGCTCAGGTTTAACCGACAGACACACATTGGGACAGAGAGGAAATCGGAGGGGTGCCATATCAGATTATTGCTGACACTTGCCTGTATGTGTATGTGTGTGTTTGCGTCAAAGAAAGTGTTCAGTTGGAGATTACGGAGCAATGATAGTGCGAGTTAACTTGATAATGGACCCCCGGGACCGACAGTGAGTCAGTTTGTGAACGTATTTGCCTACCAGATCGTATGAATGCACTGCTCCCAATTCTGCGATTTGCATGAAATTTTGCTTAATTGTTTGTTATGGTCAATTATTCACATTTGAACCGGGTTCCATTTTTGACAGAAATATTAAATCTTTTGTTCAAACCCATTAAAAAAAGAGGTAAAGCGCGGGTTGTGCTTAGTAGGGCAGAAATTAGATAAGACACCCTACATGGTAAAAAAAAAGTCAAATGATATAGGGTAAAAAATCCAAAAAAGTGTTTTAAACTTATGTAACAAAGAATTACCATCAAACACTTTTTTATATTTCTCATTCAACTGCTTATGAAAAATGCTATCTTCTGTGCAATTTTTAAAATGGACACATACAAATTAACAAAAGTCATTGAACAAACATTGATGCCCTGAATGATAGCAGGGTTAAGCAATCAAAATAGTGAATTACTGACCAAAATCAACTAAAGAAATGTAATTTGAAATTATCATAAAATTTTGGGAAATAAAATCATGTAAACTGATTTGGGTTAAGCAGGGGTGTGACTATAAGACTATCCGATACAACCATCCAAAGCAGTGCCGTCGCCCTAACCTCAATCTACCTGTTCAACGACTCTTAAGGTTCAATTTACTTTGATACTTTTTGGAAAATTTCAAGAGCAGTTTTTTTTCCGACGCATTTTTTTCAGATTGCAAAAAGCTCGCACTATTCGATTCCTTTTGATATTTACACAAAATGACGCGAGCTTTTTGCAATCTAAAATAATGCGTCGAAAAAAACTGCCTTTGAATTAAAAAAAAAATGCATCAAAGTAAATTGAACCTTAAAACGCAAACAAATGAAAAAAATATTGCTTCCATTGGATACAAATCAGTAAAATTAGAAGACCCTGTGCCTGTTCAAACTAATTTTAATATAAGCATGATCCTAAATAACGTTTTCAAAGTTGTTGAACAGGTAAACAGTGAGGTTACGCGACGTCACTGATCCAAAGGAGATTAAATCTAGACTAACATTTGAAAAGGGCGTAATTCCAAAATGACCATATCGAGAAAATCGCTTCTAAATTTTGTTGGCCTAAAAATTAATCCTATTTCACAACTTTCCATTTTCTGGTTGATGTTATAAGCTTGACACATAGTTAATAGTGTAATCTATCATCATGCATCACTAAAAACTAAAAAAAAAAAATTTCTTTGTCGTGAAATTGAGAAGAAAACATCATACGCCCTGATAATTTCATACATGTTGTTACCCCCCAGATCTTCCACCCTTTGAACTGCCAACACTGGTGATACACCGTGGACGTACACCCTCGGGATTTTTTGTTTGTTGTTCCGCCTTGGTTCTTCGTTCGCAAATTTTGTGAGAGTGGAATTACGCCCGGAGATTTTTTTTGTCTTCTTTTTGTTCGTTGTTTACACGTGAACTATCAATCGGATGCATTTCAAATGAATCGGACGTGGCTAGATACTACAGAATCAAAACATTTGGCATATTAAAACGATATAATTCGTAGTTCTGGTGCAAGGCGTAACAACCAGATTCATCATAGAGTTGAAAGTTGGAAATACGCCATGTAAGAAGAAACGTTTTTGATGATTTGAAGTGATATTTTCTTCTACTTTTTCGTGTTTATCGAGTAGTTTGTGAACTATTCTCTCTATATGTGGCAAAATATGGTTTGTTTACATTTTGGCTCTTCCGCCCCTTTCAAATGTTAGTCTAGAAATATCGATTTTCTATCTATACACATTCATAAAAAGGTTGTTTTGCAAAATGACTATCTAGAGCAGAGAAGTTTAACCATATTTGGCTTTCTATGGTCTCCTAAATTAATGTCTAGAATGTATGTTTGCCCTAATAGTATTAGGCTAATACGTCACGTATTAGTGGTATCTTAAACACTTTCTTTATGATGCTGTACCTGTAAGGTGGTCGTATATCTAGATAGAGCTGGAATTAGGGAGTAACAGCTTTTGTAAACAATGAATTTTCGCGATGATTTCTAGGAGTTCAAGGCACGTCGACACAAACAACTATTTGCGTTGTCGAGCCTTGATTTTCTAGATCTAATCCAAAGAAGTCATTGTTTACAAAAGCTGTTACGCCCTAATTCCAGCTCTATCTAGATATGAGATCATTGAAGAAACTGAGCAACGAGCAACAAACTTGCAACACGTTTGAGCTTGGTGTTTGGAAGACACCGCCTAATTAGTAAACCTATCTCCGAAATTGTAAAATGATCTAGAAAAATGATAGTCAAATCAATTTTTTGTAATGTTGCATGAAAATCTTATTATTAAAATAAAGCTAAAAAAACTTTATTCAACTACAACATGAGTTAAAAACAGGATGGCCACTGTATCTAGAAAATTAATTTTATGGTGCCCATTATAGTTTTTTTGGTTTCATATAAACATTGGTTTCATATAATTGGAATACCCGCATAAATCAATTTTCAAATTTTCTTAGGTTCATCAAATGTTTTAAGTCATACTCTATAATATAAAATATACAAAAGTGTTTAAGTCAGCATTTTGAAATTACACATGAATACATTTAAATTTCTCGAGGTTTATATTGAACTTAGAAATATATTTTAGAGCAATAAGACCCATGAAATGATCTTGGAGATCTTGGAGTGAGAAAATTATCCAGATTTTCAGACTAGACCACTTTTAACTTTCGTGATCTAATGATTTCAGATACCAAAAATTCAAGTAAATGTTCAGATCACAGATTTGTCTTGGACAACACTTTGAGATTCTGACACTTTTGATGCATAATTTTTTAAAGAAAATGTCAAATGAGTTATAAGGAGATTTGTAGATAAATAATGAAGGAATTTTGAGGAAAATTCTGAAGAAATTCTCCAAGAAGTTGCAGGTAATGTTGAAAAGTATTTCAAGAAAATTGTAAGGAGAACTTAAGGTGAAATTCATGGTAGTTCTGAAGACACTATTATGGGATTGAGAGGAGAATTCCAGGGAAACCAAAGGCAAATTTGAAGGAATTTCAGGGAGTATTTTATAAGGGAATTCGGAGGAGTATTCAAAGTTGAAGTTCAAATATATCGATACTTTATAAATCTTGTTCAAAAACAAATGAGCATACGGCAGATAATCTCTTAAATTTCAATCAAATAAAGAAAATCCTGAAATGAGTCTCATGGAAATATCGATACTTATTCTTATCTAATTCTAACGATAATTAAAAATTTTCTACTCTGAGTTTCAAAAAATTTCGGGAAGCAATACGAAGAGCAAAATTCAATGGCAATTCTGAACATATGTCTAAAGAATATTGAGTAGCATTCCAGGAAGAGTAGGAAGAAAGTTCCAAGAGGATAGTTTTAGAAGAATTATCAGAAATAGATCTGATGTGAATTCCAAGGTAATTTTGTGACAATACTTTGTGAAACATTGGGTAAATTCCAACAGCAAGGAAATTCAAAGGATAATTTCTAGATAATTACGATGAGAATTTCAAAAAAAAATCTGAGATAAACTTAAAGGAATACTGAAGAGAAATTCTCTAGAGTCTGTGACATGAAACACTTTCAAGGTTCAAAAACGTACAAAGTTATTCAAACTCCCGGACATTGGAAATATAACAACTTTTTAGGTAGTGGACTTGACAAATTTATGAAACTCTGGGTCATGAATAATTTGTTTAGATCTCAGACTTAATGTTTGATATCCCGTACTACGAAAAGTTTAGAATTGCGAGTTGAAGTAATATCCAAGATATCAGACTTAGAATTTACATTAGCAGAATTCGATTCATTCACGATTAAAGGAAAACAGCTTATTTGAAAATTCAAATCAATTTCCTTGCTTCTTCCCGGTTCTCCCGGTTCAGTAAAAATCTAAGAATCTATTTCATTCCATTGGGACACACGAAGTTTCAGGCGGGATGGGTCATTAGGCCGACTGTGGGAAAGCGAAATTATCAACTTATAAATTGTTTTAGGTATCATCATTAACTGGTAAAAATATAATAAGATATTGGAAAAAAATAGTTTTCAGAATTCTTTATGGAAGACTCCGGCATAAATAATTATTCAAAATTCCTAACCATTAACTAAATTTTTATTTTTATTTTTTTAACATTACGACCTAAAAAGTGTTTAATATTCTTTAACTATTGGATGTCAAATTAAAATGAAATGATGACAAACATTGAAAATATCTGGGATATTTATTAGGATTCTGGGACTTCGATTATTTTCAAGCTCTCACACCTTGGAAATTTTTATAGATTTCAAATTTAGTTTTTATTAAATTCAAGGACATTTTTCATTTTGGTATTCATATTTTGTACAGTGTTCACTCGGCTGTCGACAAAAGCAGGCCACTCTTGATGTGTGCCACGCGATCGTCTGTTTTCTCGGCAGCAACCATTGTGTGGTCCTTCTCATTGTTCTTCATCAGCAGTTCTTTCGGTCGATGCGTCGTCGACTTTGGAAAGCATCCGTTTAGTGATGAGTGTGTGAGTGCTGACCACGTTTTGCGTCCATTGCTGTAATTGAAGCGCTCTGCCCCCCGATGGCGTAACTGCCATTCAATGAAACCACTGGAAGCTACTCCAGTTCTGATGGACGAGGCTTTTTGGATAGCGGAAGGTAAAGTGTTTATTGTGTTGTACCTTTACTATATTTTTAAGATGTGTTGTATAGTGACCAAGAATCCTCGGCTCTGTAAAGTTAATTCGTTTGAGCCTTATCAAATAAATAAAATTAATAGAATTCATATTCTGTAGTACATTTAACATTTGTAGTACAACATTTAAAAATACTGGATGAGCTTCTCTGGGCTATGTAAGCACTCGACAAAGGACGTAGTGTCTCTACAGGTCCTGACTCGGTAGGGTATCCGGTAATTCTGCCTGTATCTGTCAAAATCACGCTGTTGCAGCTTCAGCTTCAACAGATTCTGGCGTAGTGGCGTTTACTCTTTCAGCTGGCGAACCGGAATAATAGTGCCGATTCCGAAGCCAAACTGTTCTGAATCTGGACCTGCTGCTTTCCGGCCTATCATTTTGACAAACTGTATCGCAAAGGTGTTAGAACGTATCTTGAACCGCAGATTGACGAAAGAGTTGAAGTCGAATGGACGACTGGACAAGAGGCAGCACGCCTTCAGAGCTAGGAGAGGCGTCGATACATACTTGGCAAAGTTGGATAGGCCATTGCCAAATCGGGACGAACACTGCTTGATAGCATCGCTTGATCTGTCGAAAGCATACGACACCACTTGGCGGTACGGTATCTACCGCACTCTGCGGAAGTGGTAGATTGGTGAGGGCATGTTCAACGTGCTAACAGCTTCCTCGCCGAAAGGTCTTTCCGGGTGAACGTTGAAGAACATTTATCGGGTGAAATGCCTTATTCCTTATTGCGATGCAGCCGGTTTTCAGAGTGGCGCCACATACTGTCACCGTGCTTCTCTATTCGGACGATATTTTGCTGGTGGTACGGGAGGAATAAAGAGCGTTCTCTATATTAAGATCTGCAGTGAAATCTGTCGACAAGTTGGCGAAAAGCGTCGGCTTCAAAATTTCCACAAAATCAAGCATTTTCAATGGCAGTCCCAACGCCCGTCGAGAATCCAGCAACGATATCTTCATCGACCGCGCAGCTGTACTGAGGACGAATAAACTGAAAGTTGTCGGCGTCAACCTTAATCGGTCGCTGTCCTTCAAACACCATTGCAAGGTAGTCAAAACCACGTGTGACTCTAGGCTGCAGATCTTGAAGACGATTGGGGCTAAACTTCCGCGAGGGCAACGCGATTCTCTGTTGTGTATCGGATCGGCAATCGTCACGTCGCGACTTATGTACGGTATCGGGCTCGTCAGTAGAGCGAAGGATTCGGTGGTGTAGACTCTTGCACCCATCTAAAACCGGATGGTCCGGATCGCCTCAGGGGCGTACGTCACCAGTCCGATTCCAGCGATCATGGCTGAATCAGGTACATTGCCGTTCGATCTAATGGTTCTGAAGCTACAATTCGTGTTGCAATTCGTTTGATGAAGAAGGATTCCAGGAATATCGATCTTCCAGTTGTGGAACGAGCGTCCGCTCGCCTGGCGGAGCTTCCAAACATCGCTATACGGACACGTCTCGCCAACCGAAAATGGTATGTACCCAAGTCGCATATTGTTCGGGATGTGAAACAGTGGGTGAAAGCTGAAGATCCCCCGAATACAATGCGTCCTATCGTGCAGGAGTCTCTGGCAAACCGGTTAAACCGTGCTTTGGCCATTTATACGGCATATAGAAGTGCGAGAACATAGTTGGAGCAGGTGTATTTAGCAACAGCATTCAAAAAGCTATAGATCTTCCGTCACAGTGTAGCGTGTTTTCGGCGGAGACCTTTGTAATCAAGTCGACCGTCACCGCAGTGAGAGCATCAAACGAACGTATTATCATTCTGTCTGATTCGGCCAGCTGTGCCAGCTCAGGAAATCGAGCGTTTATTACGTGGCCGGCCAATCCGCTTTTGTTGGATCTCTGGTCATGCCGGAATCCTCGGTAATGAAGAAGCAGACCGACTGGCAAGTGAAGCACGAAACAGTCCACCAATCAACGTCACCGTACCAAGCAATAATGCCATCAAGAACATGAACCAAGTCTTTCGTCAGCAATGGGAAGCATGATGGGCACAATTGACAGATGTCAAGCTGAAGGAGGTCAAAAGAGAAACGAAGAAGTGGATCGATCAGTACAGTTCTGCCGATCAACGCGTACTCACAAGTTTGCGCATCGGTCATACTAGGCTTACGCACGAGTTTCTGCTGAAGAAAATATCTCTGCCAGCATTGCGTGAGTGACTACCGACTGAGTCGGACGTGTGTGCTGTTTGCTGCTGCGTTCAGTGCTGTTGCTGGTTCGAGGAAAGTGTTCGACGGAAGGCTGGTCCGGTAATACGGATTAGGAGGCGGATTGGTGGAGTGATACGAAGATAAGGTGGTGGTTAACCTCCGCAGGTGATGCGCTATAATTTGCGTGACGGTTTCAATCGTTGGCGGTGATAGAAGAAGAAAGAAAAAGCGTGATTGAGACTGCTTTTGGCAGGATTGCTGCTGAAGGGGCGAAGGTCTATTTATGCGGGGAGGCCCAGTGTGCATATGTGTGCGAGGGGAGCGCAAGGGGAGTTGCGTTTAAGAGTGGAAATTGTGGATTCCACGCCGCACGGTAGCGATAATATCGAGTGCGAGAAGGCAGGAAAGAGGAAGAAAAGAAGAAGCTGATAGTACGGGAAAATAAAAAGCCAAAAATATAGCGGCAAACAGTAGTGTGTGAGTGAGCACCCTAAAGGAATACAGAGTAAAGCGGCGGTGAAATTCTGTGAGACGAAGAGAGTAGAAAGAGAAGCAAAAAGAAAACGGTGAAAGAGAGCGGCAGCGGTTTTAATGCAGCGACAACCGATAGTAGGAGAGTGAGTGCCACATAGGTGTTTCATCTTCTCGTAGTAGGGGTTAAAAGAGAAAAAGAAGGAGAAGAACAGTGAAGTCCGACCGCAACGCGGTCCGCAAGAAAATAGTTTCCCTAGAAGCCCTTCAATTTAGAGAAAAGGAAGAAAGTGCTGAGTGGTTGCGATGATGCGCGTTGGTGTAGGGTGGTAACCTCCAACTAGGTCAGCCAAATGTTGTAAAGGATCATGATCAGATTTACCGGGAAATACCGATTGGAGCTTATGACCATTAAGGACTGGTAAGTAGTTGGTCCATCAAGGTAAGATAAATTAATAAACATATAAAGTATCCGTCCGATTTTGGCTACACGTCCTCAGTATATTTAAACTGCTTGTGCTCTGCAGTTATATTACTAAATTCTGTTTAATAATTTTCTTAGATTTTCAGTAAAATTGTGGAGCTTTAAACGTCACCTGCAGGCCAGTTCTGCGAGTAGTATGGCTCTCTGTCGCTAGTAGGGTGACGGTGGTCGCCTCGTGTGAGGTGACTCTTCATTTGATTGCACGGAGAGTCACCCCACTAGTGCGTGACTTTTGTTGACTCATTGGTGGTGGAGATTCGCACGACTCGCGGAATAGGTCAGATGATAATATTTGCATTTATTAAAGATTTTGAAAGGCTAAGAAGTCAAAATTGTGTTGACAAAATCTAACGGGTAATGCCGATATAACTATATATATATATACACACATTAAATGCAAAGGGGAGGGATGGGACCACCAGGGCACCGGATTGAAGCGATTTGGATGGGGAAAGTGGAATTGCCAACTCCCTGTCATTAACATTTCGTGAATTGACGGCGGGCTCTTCTCCCCACTCATTGGGACGTTCCCTCGTATGATGGCTTGTTCTACATCGGGTTATAGGATTTTATCATTGGAAGGCGATTCTGCTGACCCCGCGGATTGCGTGTAAGTGTATCTGCTTACGGGTCCGTCCCTCCGTTTTTGGCCCTTCTTACAATGGTAAATTGAATACAAGCAGGTATCGTACTTGATCAAGTCATACTTGGAGGATGATCCACTGTCTAATGGCTGTGCCTTGCAACAATGAGTGGTATCCTTTACATACACATACATACAAGAAAATATCTCTGCCAGCATGTGAATGCTGTGGGACCGTTGTTGACGATCGTCACATTATTCTGCACTGTAGGAAATTTGAAGCGGTCAGGATGAAATACGCAATCAATTCCACAAGCCTTTATAAGGCGTTTCGAAACGACGAGGATACTGAGAATCGGTTGCTGAAGTTCCTGCATGAAACCATCGTTTATGGGAAACTCTGAAGGGCGAGTATAGAAAGGAAAGGAAAGTGCAGGATGTAAGGAGAAAACGGAACGGAAGAAGGCTGCTGAAATGATGGATGCAGACAATGAAGACACGGATAAAGAAAAAAAAACAAGCGATGCAGAAGAAGAAATGAAGTCTGCAATGAATGGAAGAAGATGATGGCGAGGAAATCGAAGAAGATGCAGCGGAAGAAAGTTGTCGATGAATTTTGAAAGCAAGCGTAGAAAAAACGGATTCAGATAAGACGAAGAAAAGGGAGGTGTGAAGATGAAAGAAGAAATTAAAGAAGAGCAAGCTAACGAACAAAAATGTGAAAGAGATGACGAGAATATGATGAAGAGGATGCACACGAAGCGAAACGGAACTGCGGAGGAGCGGACGAAGGCTACGGAGAAGATATTTGGAAAATCATGAAGAAAGAAGATGATGAAAGTTATGGAGAAGTAACGAAAACAAGAGATGCACATGCAAATGATGAACCAGAGCGAGAGGAAAAAACAACAACATTTAAAAATACTAAAGTAGGTACTAAACGAACTCCCTTGTTTAAAAATCAGGAAAACGAATTAACCAACATACAAACATATGCAAGATGCGGGTAAATTTACAATACATACTAAGAAATTTTTTAAGGGTTTCAAACTCAAATTAGGAGTTTATAGAATAAACAGAGTTTCCAAATCCAATTTTTCAATTCCCAGTTTTTTGGTAGTTATTAAAAAAAAATCACCGCTGCCATAAACTAAAAAGGCATTCAAAAATAACTGTATATTTTCAGCAGAATTGCTCTACAATACGTCAATTTTGTAGGAAAAATATGAGATGAGATTTGCATCAATATGTTGTTGATCTAGATCTCCAAAATCTCATGGAATCATGAATTCGTATAAAATCAAAGGGTCTCCTGCAAAAATTAAGCCTAAATGTTGTTTTGATATGCTGAAAAAAGCATAAATCAATGTGCAGTATTAAAAGTTCTTAAAATCTTCCAGGAGTTTAGATCTCGAAGTTCTACATGCCAAAAAACATTTTGTGGTGAACAAAGATGTGTTACCAAAATATTGAAATTGTATTGGAGATATTTCACAGGTTAATAGAAATCTTGTTCTGTTTCCACTTTTGAGCATTTTGAGTCTCCGTTCGAAATATCATTTTAGATTATCCATAAAAAACATTTTTGGATTATCCAAATCATCCCGGATATCTGTTCTTGAAGTTCTGCTGACTTAGCAAGGTATACGATGATTCGACTTAATGATAGAACGGGTAAACCTTCGTGAAGACCCATAATAGAATTGCCCAAGTAACAATTTTGGTTTTATCATGGTACTGAAGAGGCCTTATAGGCTTGGAATGGACGTCGGTGCTTGAAGACCACATTAAAATCGAAAATGTTGCTTGAGTGGTTTGGAATTTTAGGTTTTCCAAAATTCCTGGAGTTCAGATCTTTATTCTTTTTTATTAATTTATATATTATGGATCATTCGTGACCAGGCATGAAAAATCATTTACATTCATTTCATACATTCATTTACATTCATTTGCCTCTAACTTTTTTCATCAACAGCATTCCGCAAAATGATGTATAGAGCTTTTGTAGGTTTTGTTATTAGCTACAACTTTTGCTCATAACTCAAATCTGTATCTCTTATGCATCACGAACTAGAGCGGGCAGAATTTGTTACTGTTTTTCAGTGAATGTAAAATACATTCACTGAAAAACAGTAGTGGCTTTTGTTCGCTCTGATTCGTCATGCATAAGAGATACGGATTTGACGTGTTAACAAAAATTGTAGCTAATAACAAAACCTACAAACGGCGCCGGTGGTGTAGTGGTAAGCGTGATTACCTCTCACCCCAACAGGCCTGGGTTCAATCCCAGTCGGCGCCGCCGGGATGTTCTGAGGCATAACATCTCTGATCACGCCTTCCTTCGGATGGGAAGTAAAGCCGTTGGTCCCCGGTTCATGAGTTGATGGGTCGATAGGTAGGGTCCAGGTGTGGGAGCTGCCTTCCTGGCACGTCGGTAGCATTGGTGCTCAGCACGGAAAACAAGATCGACGGAAAAAACAAACCAAAGGAAAAAAAAAAAAAAAAAAAAAACAAAACCTACAAAAGCTCTATACATCATTTTGCGGAATGCTGTTGAAGAAAAAAGTTAGAGGCAAATGAATGTAAATGAATGCATGAAATGAATGCAAATGATTTTCCATGCCTGTTCGTGACTATCCCGGTTAGATTTAAGCTCATGAAAATGATGATTCCCAAGTAACATTGCAAGTTTTATCAAGGTTTTAAAGCGTTCTACAAGTCCAATTCATGGTCTACAGAACCCTCATAAAACCAAAATTGTTACTTGGGTTACGTCTAGCTTTGAGCTCGATGATTTATCTCTAAGATAATCAAGTATATTGACGTCGGCATGAGAGGTATGGATTCAGATCTTTATGTTTTACAGGCTAACCAAGGTATTCTACGGTATCCTGTCTAATCTTGTATACCTGATTCTGCAGAAAGTGCAGAAATATTTTTTTAATTTATCTCTGGGACAATCATCTAATTTTTTTTTTTAGTTCATTGTTTCTGTACTGTGTCAAAAATTTGCATGTCAAGCATGATCGGGTATGCAAGGAGCTTGAGATCGGACATTTTTTTAATTGGCATGAATATGCTTCTATATCTTCAAGTAGCTTCGTGACAAGATATGTCTCAGTTAGGCTTTATATTAAAACTACTTAACTCGGAAAACTGTAGCAAAATAATTCAAAAAAATTCATCCAATGACAAAAGAAATTTAAAAAAAATTTCTCTTGGTAGGAACAACGAGTGAAAGAAAATTTAAGATTTGTTTTGTAATTTTGATGAATTTTGATACTTTACTCCAGTGAAAGCATACTATGAAAATTGTAAACAGAAGTGTAAACAAAAGAATATAATTATAAAAATTGATTGATTCCATGTAAAATTGCTAGTTTTATAAAGGTTTAAATGATTCTTGAAGACCAAATTATAGCCTACAAGACTATGATAAAACCAAAATGGTTACTTAAGATGAGTATATATTATCTTTCCCGGTGCAATTTGGGTTTTCCGGCATTTTTCTCGGTTTTTTCCAGGCAAATCCGAATTCCCGTTTTTTCCCGGATTTCCCGCTTTTCCCGGTTGGATGGACACCCTGCGCAAAGCTATGTATATAGCTCAAGATACCAAGTAGTAATTTTAACGAGTTTTTCAGGGACAACCAAATTCCATCACAACTGAAAATTTTCTTTAAGTTTACAAACGAAAATCATAAAATAGTTTCAGTAATCGTTTGTCATAATTATAATAAACATGCTCCTAACAAAATGAGTACACGTGAATACTTATTACTGATTGACGATTACCTTCTACGGATGCAAGATCAATGGCTTATTCAAATCCCAACCTATTATCCGTCCCGGTGTCTAGTCTCGGCATAGCAGTGCAAAGACAAATGCCTCCGCCCATCCTGCCCTTTCTAGTGGCATAAGCTTTGCCAATTCAATTCACCGTTTACTCGAGAGCAGAAACGTGTCACTTGCACGTGTCGTTGTCCCCCGTGTTGCCTCGGATAAATTGCACTTCAACCAACCTCGAAAAATAGCGAGCAAGCAAACAAAAGTTTCTCAATTTGAATTGAAAAGTTTACGCGATGGTAATCTTTCATCCCCGCAACTCGTTGTCCCTGTCGCGCTGTTTACAACCAATATCAACACACTGGAACATTCGTGCACACTCATTCCGGATTCATGCAAAGTAGATCGCAATCTCGCACTCCGTCAAAGTCTGATATCAAGGAGGCCGAGGGTGGAAGGTAGAGGGAGGGGAGGTGGCCCCAGAACCAGGGAAGATTTATCACAAATGTCTCCGAATCCGTCCGTTTTCGGAACGAAGAATGAGATCATTCCTACGTACCGTTCCAAAGAGACCAAAAACGTAAACAACAACCGCACGCACACACATACCGAAGGCAGGGTGTTTCATTGAGATTCTTACTGCTTTGAGAAATCCGCGTCGTCGTCGTCGTCGCCGCAGCAAACCAGCAGAAGGAGAAAACAAGAGCCGAGATTATTGTTCTTCAATAAATGTATGCAACGTTTTCTGATGTCTTTTCGCGCTTCCCTGCCTTGCTCGCGGCTACGGGTTATCTCGCCGTCTCCTCCCGCACCCAACGAGCTTGGCGAGTAAGTTTTACACCGTCCGACGTTCCCCACAGCACAGTCCTTTTGCCTTCGCCGTCGTCGTCATCTACGGTTGTCGTTGTCACACTCCATGGGCCTGCGGGGAGTGTTTTTGAGTGTGTAATGAGTGAATAATAAAACCTTGCAAAACCGTATGGAAATGTGTGAGGTAGGTAGGTACATTGGAACCAGTTGTTGGAGCTGGGGGAACGGGCTGACGGGCAGCAGGGAGAGAAGACGCGCTCGCTAGTGAGATATTAATGCGAGGAAAAACCTCGAATGGGCACAGAAGTACATGAGCAGTGCGCGACCTACGCATTTCAGCTATATTTATTCGTGTGTTTATCATATGCATCACACTCCGAGAGCGGGGCAAAGACAACGACGACTTAAGTCGCCGTTGGAGGGTTCGAGGACATGTACTGGATACGAGAACGATAGGGTGATGGACCCCTTCGAAGAGCGAGATAGACGGACACAGCATCGAAGAAAAGAGGAATAAGCACGCGTTGTTTACTTGTATACTTAAGAGGTTATCCTGGTTCCATTCTGTCACGAGGGTGATTTGAAATTCTAACGCGGTCTATTTTTAACGTACCTATATTCTGACGACTTCAGTATTGATTAATTCAAATCGGAAAACCAAAGCTGTGCACAACTTTAAGCATTCTGAGTTTCTAAAAATCTGATCTAAAAACAACTCACTCTCTTTTGATTTCCTGAGAAATTGCACAACTCAAGTTATCAGGCACCCATCCAAAAACAACTGCGTCTTTACTAGAAGTACACAGCACATAAAACCCTCGCATGATGTGACCCAACCCTTCAGTCTAATCCCGCACGCCTTTTTATGGATATTTAAAATCTTCGCTTTTTATCTACCCTTTCTGCTGTAGTCACTTCAATATCCACCACTGCTGCCAAGGGAGGCTTAAAGAGATTCGCTTATATGGCGATATCTATCGAAAGCTGGTTGATTGCTGTGTGATAATGGTGCATCGATTGAACCACTCTGACCTTCCGCTGAGAGCTGATGAGTCAGCCTCTCCCAGATGACGATGATGATGATGATGATGATGGCTAGAAGTGAAGAAGAATCATACTTGAATCCGAAAGAAGGAAGATCCAATTTGCATGATAAAAATCTGAAGCATCATACGACCAAGTCGTTCACATGTAAGAATGTGATTCACGGCAACATTGTGTAGATTTCAGGTAGGACACTTGTCATTCTTCCTAATAGAAAGCAACAGCTGTATTTGCTGTGCCTTCTTGGCTTCCCAGCGCAGCGCAAAGATTAAGTAATCTCGTTACGAGTGCTACAGTTTTCAATTTGCTCGCTGTCGTCGTTGTCGTCTTCGACTTTGGGTCACCCCGCCACCGCTAGGCGTCGGTCGTCACAGAAGAATATGTGACATTTTCTCTACAGAGTGTGAGATACATCTAATTTCGGGGCCGCCGCTGACGGATGTCGTATGTGATGCGGTATTTTTGTGGCTCCCATCGCCGCCACGGTTGGAGGCATTGTAGATAAGAAGAAGAAGAAAAAACATATCTGTCCGGTGGACGATTGACGGGAGATGGGAATCTGTCGTCCTCCGTCAAGGCACCGGAAAATTGATTGACTTTAAATAGGTTCATTGTGGATCACTTGGCACATGTCGTTCGAGGTAAATTGTGATCAGTAAATGCGTCAAGTGGTTCACCAGTGGTATCACAGGAACTGGGACTACGAGCATTTTTTTTTAATTTTGGCATTAACTAACTCGTGCCCCCAACTTGCCCATTCAAAACGCTGGTCCTTACGACGGATGCTAGCCTCTTCACCAAAGCTCTCCTGAAGTGATCTAACATATCCCGAGCTCAAGCTTTAAAGAATTGGTTTCACATTTTACACATTAGCTGATTTAATCCCTTTCCAAGGTTTCCTGCATTGATTAAACTTTTTCCGAACTGAATCCAAACTTCCCAAGTAACGAAATGAAATTTTATGGTACACTTGAAGAAGTTTTCAAGACAAGTTCTATAAAACTGAACATAAAACTAATTATTCTACAAAGCTACTCTAAAACAGCCATAAAACCTTCATAAGACGAAGAAGGCCCATACTAAAGAAGGTTCTCAAGACTAGTTTCTAAGGTTCGCTTGAAACTTGACATTCCTATCGATACATGCTTATAATGGCATTCAAGATCTCTTTAAACCTCCGATAAAACTACGACAAGTTGCCATTGTGTTATGTTTTTTCTCTTCAAGAGTGCTTCCAGTACGTGATAAGTTTGTTTCACAGGTTCCAGTTTTTGCTAGATAGGCAGCTTGTTTCTAGATGGAAAATCTGTTCGAGTTATAAATTCTTCGATTATTTGGTATTCCTTTACCTATAACGATGTGAATAAAAATTGGTCATGGACATATTGACAAAGACGATCATTTTCGAGCTTGTAGTTCAGCGATTTCCATGCTATATTTATTTTGCCGTCGTTAAGCAATACAAAAGTTCGAAAAATCTAACGCGCCACGACGATATTGCTTAAATATTGATTTAATTAAAAATAAAAATCTTATTGGCAAAGTGGTAAATTTGAAACAGGCAGATTTTTTATGATTTTGAAAGGGATTTTACAGATTCCTTTGTCAAATCTAGAACCTTATTAGGAACGATAATAATCAGTTGGGATAACTGAAATCGAATGATTATTATTGTCATTTATGTGTTAATGGCTACATTCCGAGAATGTCAAAAGCAATCGCCATTATTTTCAATGGTTTGAAATAAACCCCTAACAAGATTCTGTTAAGACTAATCTTTCTTGCACAGAACTATGGAGGAGCGTGATAAGTTCAATTAACCTTGTTGTTTTCTTGAATAAGATCAGTTGGGCTTGAATAAAATTAGTGATTGATATTCAAGACAGATAAGTTTTATGTAAGATCGCCATAAGTTCAGTGCTTCTATCACAAACATTGCAAATGTTAACGTTCAAATGAAAACATCTTATAATCAATTGTTGTTGCTAATTCCAATTCCATCTTGATTTTATTAATTATTCTAAACAACACAATTTAGTAGAACTGTACAATGAAAACATCGCGGCGTAATTAAATGCAAGTATTGAGAAGCAAAGTGATTTGCAATGAATAATTTAATTTGGAATAGTTCTTATACCGCTTAGAACCTTTTGGTATGTAAATCGCAGTAGACTAGAAAAAAGCTCGTCATCGAGTTTGTCATTTAAGCATCGGAAGGAATGTTCTCCGGCTTTGTTTCCTTGTGTCTTTGTATACCTATTCGTACCTGTTGGTCTTGTTTTGAAATCGATGCTTGCTGAGATGAAGGCATGTTAATATATTGGATAGGTTTTTACTCAATTTCCGTTTGTAAGATCCACTATTTTTCATTTTTTTCCACCTGTTGGCGTCCATTAGTTGTGACCGTTTGTTTATGTATTTTAGGAAAGTCTTTCTCAAGAGTTTTTACTCTCGGTTAAAACCTTTTTGTGTTAAGAAAGTTTTATGCCAGCAAGACACATTAAATTTATAGAAGAATGCCATAAAACTTTTTCAAAACCGTTCTCAAGTGTTATGAAAGCTTAAAAAGAAGGCTTGAAAGGGAGTTGAAGCATCTCTTAAAACTGTTCATAAGGTCAATCACACTTACAAAAGATGGAGTTTCATGGATGCTTCTACAAGTATTCTTGAAGCACTCTTCAGAAATATCAATGAAATGAGTCTAAGTTTACTTGAAAAAAGCAATGATAAAACCACATAGACTCAGTCATGCTTTGATAAAACATGAATAAAACCAATTAACATTTGGATTGTTACTTGGGTTGTCAGAACGGGTTTGACATTTTCCTAAGTGAGTCCCAGATTTGTGTTCCTGCTTTGGCATTTTGCAAGAACATAATCTTGCTAGGTCATCTAGCTTTCCTAAAATTGTAGAAATTTACCCGAAGTGAACTGACACTTTTTTGAGCTTAAATTTTCCAAACGGAGTCCAACCTTTTCTGAAGTGGTTCAAACCCTTCCTGAGGGAGTCCAACCTTTTCTGTTGACTGATTTAATTATATTTAATGTTAAGCTGAGCTTTCCTGAAGTGATTAAACTATCTTTTAACGTATATTCCGTTCCTCTAGACCCCTTCTCGTTCCTGTAAGATTAACATCCTTTGAAAATTAGGCTGAGATTTTAAAGGATGAACCTTCGTATGTTCATACCTGATGGTAGATTTTTTTAAGCAAACACAATTGTTGAGAATCGGAGACGAGCCAGCCAACGGCTAAAAGTCTCCTTAATAAAGATATTAAAAAAAAAAAATTGTAGAGAAAACTGGGTTTACACCCACAAAAGTACGTATTTTTATAGAAATTTTGGGTTTCTTGATCAGCCAAGTTGGATTTTGGCTTCTTCCTTTGAAAAACAGGTTTGGGTCTTATAGAATAGACCTTAGTGAGTTCATAGATGATGGTAGATTTTTTTGATGTCAGATTGGATTTCGTTTGAAATTTGTGCTTGGATTTTATAGAATGGAACTTGCTCAAATCCATACGTCACGTCAGGTTTGAATTTATGAATTTTTGTGAAAACCGAGTTTAAATTCACAAAAATACGAAATTTGATAGGATTTCGGGTTTCTGTTCAGCCAAGTTGGATTTTGGCTCCGACCTTTGAAAAATAGGCTTATATTTTATAGAATGGACCTTGCTGAATCCATACGTGATGGTACATTTTTTGAAGCATGAACATTTTTTTTAGAAAACTGAGATGAGAAGATAATCTTGACGAGGCTTGGTAGCTCAGTGGTTACCGTTTCTGCTTACTGAGCAGAGGGTCGGGAGTTCAATCCCAGGCCCGTCCCTTTCCTTGAAATTTTTCACTTTGCCTTATTCTATCCCCACTAGATTTAAATGAAAACGAATTCTGCTTTAACCAACCGATCGCATCACTTAGCACAGTTGAATACTGATCTAAAAATAACCCACCTCACTAACACAACTATCCTCCCCGTGAAAGCCGTGGAAATGCAGCGCTTTATTCGGTCTCTGGTAACAACGGACGTCGAACTAATCATCCTTCCCTCCCCAAAAGACCGTGAGGAAGTGGCCAGCGCTGTGATTGATCTATAAATAGATTGAATTAGTGTGCTTGTATCAGTGTTGGGAAAATATCAAAAATTCAAATCTCACCAATGCCCAAGATGCCCAAGTTTACTCGACAACTCAGAAATCGAAATTTATTTGCCGTAACCCATCATCGCACAAATTATGCAAAATTTGGGCCATAAAATCGCATGATGGCGTCTTACAATCAATACTGCGAAACCATTGACTTTTCAATGTCTCGGCATAAACTAAAACAATATTTTAACTCCATACGGAATCATAACTCGTAGGAAGTAAAAATATAATAGCTGACAATATATTTTTTAATATTCTTAAGAAAAACAAATTTGTATATGTATTTGTACTAGTCTACATCGGTTGATGAAATAAATAAATAAAATAAGATCACGCTTGATTTTCGAAGACAAAAATCAACAAGCATACAACTGCGGTTGATTTTGTAAGCTGTGATATCGCAGCTCGGAATATCCAGCTAACAAAACTCACCAGCTGCAAATCTCAACAAACTGTGGTGAGATTGAGTTTCATGATTTTTGCTTTACACCCGAATGCAACCGAAACTTCCATAACGGCTGGTAGCAGTCCCTTCGTGTCTGCCATCGGTGAAGAGTAAAAAGAGATATGAAACTATACTTTCTCTTGCTAAGAAAACGATGTGCAACGGAATCATTTTTGTGTCTAGTCAACTCTCCGCTTGATTTTTGCACGTTGTGAATAGTCTCGCAATATCCAAGGAGCTTGTAAAATCAATATCAAGCATGATATTTTGTTCCAATATCACGCGTGGTATTGAGGACGCATGAGAGCGGAAAAATATAATTTGATTTATGATTTTGCCTACACTGGCTTGTATATTGAAGATGGAAAGCTAATCCCATGCACCAGCTACGTGGTTCTCTGATCAATCACGGAGGAGTAACTACGAATAGCACGATCTTTAAATAAAACTGGATGAGTAAGTAAAAGTACGAAATTAGGATTTTCTGATCAGCCAAGTTAAATTTCGGCTCCTTCATTTTTCAAAGGCGTGGATTTTAAAGGATTGCTGAATCCAAACGTATTTTCATAGAAATTTGTTTTTTCGGATCTGCCAAATTGCATTTCGGCTCACATCACTCACGTGGTTTTATGTGGTTCTTTGGGCAAGTGCATTAGTTCTGATTAATCACGGAGGAGCAACTACGAAATGAACGGTCTTTAAAAAACTGGGTAAGTAAGTAAAAGTACGTATTTTCATAGAAGCTTAGGTTTTCTGTTCAGCCAAGTTAAATTTCAGCTTCTTTCTTTGAAAAATAGGCGTGGATTTTATAGAATTGCTGAATCCATAATCCATAGAAATTTGGTTTTTTCGTCTGCCAAATTGCATTTAGGCTCATATATTTGAAAAATAAGCTTGTAATTTATTGAATGGACCTTGCTGAATCCATACGTCATGATTATTTCTTTAAGCAAATTTAATATTTTATGTTCAGTCAAGATGCATTTTGGCTCCTTCCTTTGAACATGGCTTGAATTTTGTTGAAAAGACCTTCCTGAATCCATACGTCTAGTTAATTTTTTTGAAACACGCACAATTAAAACAGCAAAAAAAAGTTATCTTCCATTTAATTCCACTTAATTAATGTTGGTATCCATGACAGATACGTATTTCGACTACAATGTGCAGCCTTCATCAGTGTCATTCCCACGTACAATTGTTGATAAAGCTGGTTTTAAATTCACAAAGTAGGTATTTTCATATCAATTTGGGTTTCCTGTTCTGCCATGTTATCGTTGAATAAGTTCCTCCTTATTATATCGAAAACAGAACTTTATTTTTTTATAAGAACTATTACGTTTGTGGCATTCCGCTTGATGGTTTACCCGGAATTTATCAAAACCCAAAGATCAGTTGCTTTGATGCTATTCATCTACATTATTACCAATGTTCTTCCTTGAAAGGATACAAAAACTTATGCGCGAAATGTCTTGTTGATAACCCGAGTGTTACACATAATAAAGTCAACATTTGTGGCTTCTGTTATGCATTATTGTCAAAATTCACGGCTTCAATCAAAGTGGCCAGTGAATTTTAATTTTGAAATTCCCGGTTTTCTCGGATAAAATCATTAAAATTTTCCGGTTGTTTATATTCAACAAAAAACGAAATTGAACGCATTTTTAAAAAGACGGCCAATTGTAAATTTTCAGAAGTTAATGGTGGGAAAAATATAAGCAAAATTACAGAAAGTATTGTTTAACCTGAAAGTATAAATTGATGATTCACATTCAAAACTAATCATTTCTTTCAAGATACTTTGAAAAATAATTTTCTTTAACTTTTTTATGCTCCATACATCTTATGATTTCAAAGCCCTAGAATTTATTGAATAACAGATATTAAGGTTACTAGGCCAAATGCTATCTGGATGAATAGGTTGTAAGACAGAATTGTGAAAAATAAAAGATTTAATTAAAATAATGTTTCAGAAAAAAAATAACTTGATACAAATGAGAATTAAAGGAAATTGTTAAGGATATCGGATAAAGGAAATGTGTATTCACTCCGTTGTCTATACTCACAGCTATAGCTATCTGTACAAAGTTAAACATGAAAAAAAAAATTCCAAGCGTACTGACTTTGGAACTCGCTCAACGTGAAACTAAATATGGTTTTTGAAATGTAATATCCACGTACAATAAACCAGCACTTGAAGAACATTACTGAAAGGTTATTTACTGAAACAAATTTACTGAAAGTATTGTGATTTAAGAATAGTCCCAAGATTTTGGGAATTTGACATTTGTGTAGAGTCTTAAACCAAAACTTTTCGATTAATAACAACCATCGTGATGCAAGATTTGGAGAAAAAATAATTAAAATGTGAGATTTTGTAAAATTTTCAAGATCACAGATTTGAAAAAAAATACACATTTATGGGTCGTGGAGTCATATTTGTCAAGCCTATGAGACATTTTAAGGATTATAACAAATTACAGAACAATCCATAGAATCTTGCGGACAAACCCTGGAATTTTTAGTAAAATTTAAAAAGTATTTAAAATGTTGATATCAAACAAATATTGAGGAGGAATCTAACATGATTTTCGAAGGAGAAATTCTGAGCAGAATTTCAGAATTATTCTTACATAAAGTCCTTAGAAATTGTTAGATGAATTTGGAGGGATTTCTGTAGAGAAGGATACAAGTTCTAAAGTAAATTCTTAGGTAGCTTTAGAAGAATTCAAAAGGAAAAATAATTATGTTTTGAACTCAACAAGAAACAGAGTTCTACGAGTGTTCTGGGGATAATTTAAAATTATCCTAGTGTGAATGGTTCATCCTAAAGCTCCAACAAAATTGACAGCAAAAAAAATACTGATAATTAGAAAGAAGTTCTTTAAAGTACTACAAGAGGTTTCCAAATCAAATGATGAAAGATTTATGCTGTTTTGAATAGAGTTAGAAGAAAATTTTGAAAATAATTTCAAATGAATCAAAATCTCCTAATAGGTTCAAGGGAATTATGAGAAGGATTTCAATAAAATTCTTAGAACGGGTTTCAAGGAAGTTCAAAAAAGAATTCAACGGTAATTATTGCGCGGAGTATTTTCTGCTTAATTTCAGATGAATTCCATAATAATTCAAAGCAGAATTCCAATTTAATTATGGAATTCATATCACGAGAATTTTGAATAAAATTACACGGTTATTTTGATTTCGAATTGAAAACGAAAAATTAAAATCCCGGAAAAGAATATTTCAGATTCGGTTTTTACAAATATGTCTTTGCAAAGTCCAGCATCTTCAATATTTTCTTTAAGGCCCATGCACTTTACATCTGAAATTTAAGCGACAAAAATCAACTTGAAATATTGATGAGTGATCAAATTCTTAAAACAATAAGACGGGACACTGAAGAAAGTTATGCAGCAAATAGAGCAAGACATTCATTTGTTGTGCCATGGATATAGGTCTTTTTTTCAAATGTTACGCGAGAATTGTTTCTAGAATCTGACAAATTTCCACAGAACCTATTTGTGGTCCTCAAAAGTCGTAACTATACATTCACTCGCGGTAATTATTCTTAATCCGTGGAATCGAGTTGTGGTTTTAAAAACTGTAATCCTTTTGAATACATATGAGCTGTGGATCAATTCATTTGCAATAATTACCCATAGATTAAGTTTACATACCAACCGCATTTAATTTGTCACTTTCCCAACCAATACATAAAACCAACCATTAAAACAAATATTCTGCTACCCTCCATCCACACATCAACACCGCTCACATCCGTCCGATGCTGCGACGACAATTTGTCGAAACATAACAAATGAACCTCAAATTGCCGCACTGAGACTGGGACCGGTTGGCCGGTGGGGGAGTGGTAGGTTATCATTTGTTCGGTTGTCCTCTGCAACGGCGGTACTGGCTGTGATGGCTGCGGTTGACCCCGATTCACTACCTACTCCTTGGCTGGTTGATGCCATTTCGGAACAATACTCTAAAAATATCACATTACACGCAACATTTAACGCGTTTCCACTCCATCACTCCTCACTAGTGTTCTAGTGGTATAGGTCACACAACGCCCCCTCAGAAATCCCGTCGGAACTGCGATCGGTCAGTCAGTCCGTCGACGGTTCGCCCTAATAAATTGAGCTTAATGTTCGTACTGAAGAGCATAGAAGAGCTTGCACTGCCAGCAAAGCGAGTTATGCTTTCTAGATTCTACTGGTGGAGCGGAAAAAATCCTCAATGGATCACGCTAACCGAGTACCACACACACACACAACAGCCAGTTGATATGTTATAAGGGTCGATGATTGGATGATAAAATACAACTCATTTATCAAATTTATGCTCTAGGAATTGAATTGGTGGTTTGACACCGACCGCGACAGAGAACAAGCAAGCAGCAGTAGTACATCATAACCAAATTGAATCGATTTCGAAGTGGCATTTTTGTGGATGGCCCCCTCGTCGATTGTGCGGTAAACGAAGAGGCGTACGCAACTTCGCCCGCTCTGATGGGTCAAGGCTATTTAGGTTAATAATGAGTGGATATATCATATTTCATCGCAAGTGGTTGATCGACCTACGATATTTACACGCCAATAAATATTAATTTTAATTTTAAATATTTCAATTCACACCTTTTCGGTTACGAAAACGGTAATCGATTTTTATTGCCGCATACCAAATCCATTGTAGTTGCTCATATTCGCACTTGGGGGTTTTACAAGCCCAGCGCACTCAAAAAAAAAACCAAACGAGAACGAATCCAATCAGAAGCAAGCTCTCTCGGGGGTCCAGTTCCGTTCGAAGGTTGACGAGTAATTCAATTATGTTGTTCTTTCGGACCACTCTGGGCTGTGGGATGGAGGGGTTCCGAAGAAGAGCAGGTGATAATCGAATATCTGCCACTCGAGAGTACATTGTGTGGGGCATCATCAGCCTCCGGAATGGAGAAGGATGTAAAATGGGAAACAATATGTCTCTATATGGGAATGGTCTGATGAAGCTGATGTGAAAGCACTGTCGGTTTACTGGTAACATAGATTCTGTGATCTTTTGAAAGGAAGGCGAGGGCGAAGAAAGGGCCACTGTCAGAGCAAAACAACAGTTGGTGTCACAACGAGTCATGAGATTGTTAATCGATTGGATCGTCAGAAATTGGTAAATTTTGCTGTACTGTCAGCTTTAGCCTATAGGCTAATGATCGTGTAAAACGACTGGAAATTAATGCAACTCACAAAAAAAATTTACAACTGTATAAATTATTAGAAGTTACATGAAATTCATATAAAATGGAGTCCGTAATTAATTCCAGTAATTTAACTTTGAGCAAAAGCATGATTGGCCGCCCGCAGATGTAAAGTAAATATTGAATATATTTTGAATATAAATTCACTGGGTTAATGTTTGAAAAACTGTTGTAAAATTTCATCATAGTGATTTGAAGCATAAGTAGCACCATATATTTACATAACGGCATACGAAAATGTTTTAGAAATAGTGAATTTTTTGAATCATAAATCATAATCCAAATCTTTTTTTCCCTTTCCCGATCCAAAAATTGTCATCCACTAACCTCGAGAAGACCGCGAGTAATCAGTCAAATCCTTTGATTTTAGATTTAAGACATCTATAATGTATAAAGAAAATGATAACTTGGCTCTGTAAAGTTTATTCGATTGAGCCTGTACAAATAAAGTAATTAACAAAAAAAAAAAATTATTCAAAAGCACTTAGGTAGTTCGGGTAATATACAAAAATTGCAAACACTTTGTTGTTTTTGTTAACAGTTTGGCAAATTTTATTAAAAATTGGGATCAGTTTAAAAAAATATATATAATGCTTAGTTGAGACTAGTTATGTTTGCATTATGTTTTATTTGGAAATTGTGATCAATTTCTTCAATAGTTATGTCTATTTCTGTAAACAAATGGTCGAAAGTTGTTAAAAATTCTTTCGAGCTTGCTCAAGTTTTTTGATAAATTATGTTGTAAATTGTGATTAATTTCGAAGAAAGCTGTGGATTTCGTTAAAAATTGTGATCAATTTCATTCAAAGTTGCGACCAATTCCTTGTGTAATTGTGACAAATTTTTGAAAAGTTCGGCATTCCAATGCAAACTTTGAATAATTTTGGAATTTTTTGTTTATCAATATCATTAACAGTTATCGCCAATTTCTTGGTAAAAAGACATGATCAATATGATAATTATGATCGTTGTGTCCATTTTGCTGAAATTGGAGAAAAAATGTGATCAATTTCGATAAAAGTTGAAAGAAGAAAGAAGGTTTGAAGAAAATTATATGAAAAATCAGAAAGCACCCGAGGAGCTTCCCAGATAAATATTGAGAAACTTCTAGAAAAAAATTAAAGAAGCATTTGAAAAAAAAAATCGGATAACTCATCCAGAGAAAGGATCCGGAAATCGGAGATAATTTCGGGAGTAGCCATTTCCTGTGAAGCTAGAAGCAGCTCGAACAAAACTTCCAGTTGAGGTAGGAAAAGGACCTCCGAAAGAAGCTCATGAAGAATGTTCCAGAAGAAGATGAATGAAACTCAAGTAGAAGATTAAAATAATTTCCTGAAAAAGCCGGAGGAATCTTCTTGGAGACACTGAAAAAAAGTTCCTGAGGTAGTTTGGAAGAAATTTCAGAAGAAAGACAGAAGCTTCTTCCGGCGAAGCGAGAGAGTCTTCGGGACAGTCGAAAGAAACTTCTAGGAAAAGTTATGAGTACAATTCTGGAGGATAGTAATTTCTGAGGGATGTTGAAAGAAGTTTCAGGTGGAAATTGGTAGAATCTTCTAGGAAAAGTTTAGTTTAATTTGGATTAATTTATTTAACAAATTTTGTACACTAAAAACTTACAACATTTTCCAAAATTCACATTAATGATTCATGACTGATTCTCTCAGAATTGGTTCGGAAAATTTTTGAAATAAAAGTGTAAGTAGTACCCTTATTCTATACCCATCGAGACACGTTTGTGAAAATTCGGTTGACAAATTTAGAATATGCTTTAAGTAAATAAAAAGTTATTCAAGTGATCGATCAAAATTATGGGGTCACCGACAGTATGATTTGATGCTGTTGTTAGTTTACTTAAAACTTAGGTATACATATATGGAAAATATGATGAGCCACAAAACAAAGTAAGATCCATTCATTACCTTTCAAATACTGCAAGGAGAACTAAAATTGGACAAAAAAGACAGAGATATGCACAAAACAACAGTTCCAGGTTTTGTTTTGAGAGTGACTTCAAACTTCTGAGCGATTACACCATACTGTGGCTGACCTTAATTGGTCTGTTTGTTCGCATCTATGCCATTTTTTGTCGAATTGTAGTTCCCTTTAACTTACTACGTTGGTAAGTGGCACGACATGTTTTCTTATTTTTGTATATTAAAACTTCAATTAAATACAAACCATACTGTGGGGTGTCTCAAACTTTTGATCGATGTCATGAATAACCATTTTATTGATGTAAAGCATATTCTTAAATATTCAGCAAAATTTCCACAAACGTATCTCGATAGGTACAGGGCTGGTAGCGATCACTGCTGTCAAAAATAGTGATTTTAGTGACCATGTTGAAGAAATAAGTGACGAAATAGTGACTTATAGTTGTAAAAATAGTGACTAAAAAGTGACCTAAGAGAAGAAAAGTCATAAACACTTATGTACGATATTAACCTTTAAACCGAAAGATTCAATAGAAAGTTTATGACCAAACCCAAGGTGTCTAATAACTGCAAAAACCTGGAAAACCGGGAATCCTCAGGAAACTTTATTTTTACATAAAATACCTGAAAGGCTCAGAAAATTTAATAATTTTATTACTAAGGATATTTTAAAGAAAATAATTAATTTTAAGATACAAGCATTTAATTTTTTTTCGTTATTTTCATTCACATTATGAACATTATAAATAGAGTGGATTAATCTTCAGTAACAAATAAATAAATAAAAAAAACTAGACTTCGGAGAATCTTTACAAAGGGTTTCTTTTTGTGGTGAATTTCTAGATATTTGCGGGGTAAACGAAAAGAAAATTGAATTCAAAGCTTCATCGGAATGTAGAGGTATATTTCAATGGAAATCAGATTGGACTATTCTGAGGTCTTCAGAACTACTTGAAAGTTCCCAAATTTGTCCTGAAGTTAATGAAACTGCTTTGCAGTTTTTTGTTTGTTTGAGAAACTAGCCTGCTGCTCATAATATTTCTCATTAAATTTTTAAACTTCTCTGAACTTGATAGGACTTCCTAAAGTTTCCACCATTTTTTAACGATCATAGATCTCTTCTAAAGGTTTAACAATTCGCTGAAGTTCTCTAAACTTCTTTAAAATTTATGTGACTTCTCTAATGTTAACGGAACTGCTCTGAGGTTCTCTGTTCTTTTCTGAAATTCTCAAAACTTCTCCAAGGCTTTTGCAGTTTTCATGAAGCTTGTTGTACTGCGCTGAATTTAATGTTTAAGCTTCACTGAACTTCTACTCATGGGAAGACCTTAATTAAATGTTTAACGTATCTGAAGTTATCTGAAAATCTGGGAACTGCGTTAAATTGTCACTAATTTTCTGAAACTTATGAAACTGACCTCCCCCTGAAATTGTTCCAATTTTCGAAGCTTACTAAACTTCTTTCAAATGCTCCCGCATTCTGCTAAAGTTCGCGGATCTCCTCTTAAGCTTTATAGATTTCTATGAAGTTCTCGAAATGTTTCTGAAAATCACTGTCCTTCTGTGAAGATTTCAAAGTTTTTCTAAACTTCTGGAACTTTTGTGCTCCCGCAATTTACATGGAATTAGATGATTTTCTCTGAAGTTCTCAAGATTTTTCTGAAGTTCATGAAACTTTCCGTAAATTATAGGCACTAATTTGAAACTTTTTCAATAGTTTAGACTTTCCTGGTGTTATTAAAAGTGCGTGAACGATTATTGAATCTCCTCCCTGGATTTATCAGTATATTTTAAGAACCCGCAACTCAACTGAAATTAAATGATTTGCCTTGATGTTTCGACACATTTCCTTAAGTGTTATAATAATTATAAACACTCACTAATTTTCGCTGAACTTATCTATGCTTACCTGAAGTTCTCTAAATTTGTATGATAATCCTTCAAATTTGACTAAGTTAATGGGATTATTCTGAAGCTATCTGATCGTCCTCGAAGTACTCGGAACTTCACTGAATATCATGAAACCATCTAAAAATATCTTAATGTATTAGAAGTTCTCTGGATTTCTTTGAAGCTTGCTAAAAGTTCTCGCATTTTTTTTTTAATTAATGGAACTTCGTAGATATTTACTAATCAACTAAGCTAAATTTTCGCATTTTTTAAGTTCGTTCTTATAATTTAAAATACTCTCAAGTTTCCCGGATGTTCATATAATTTTTATCACGTTCCAGAAATTCTCTCGGAGCTTTGCTGAAGTTTCCGGGGATTCTCTGTTCATTAACTATGTAGACAGTATTTTTTTGAATTCATGACCCCCACTCCCCCTGCGTAGACAAATGTCAATACAAAAAAAATAATGGGCCGTGGATAATTGCCAACCCCTGCCAACTGTCTACGTAGTTTATGGACAGCCCCTTGTACATGGAATACGGAAGATTTTGAATAATTTTAGATCTTACTTACTCAAATTAAGTTTTTTTTTTAACTTTATAAAGTGAGAAATTAAGTAAGTGTTAAACTTCAACATTCAATGGATTTAATTAAAAAGCTGTTTCTTTAAAACTGATTGCCATTTCTTAAAAACGTTTCGGTAAATTGCTATTGTTTTGATCTACAAAAAAGCATATTTTTAACGCATTTAAAAAATAGCTTTCTTATTCCTGATCCGTTAAAGTTCTGAAAAACTCAGGTAATTTTATTCCTAGTAGATAGAGAAAGACGATTAAACGTCACAAAGCAAAGAATGATCAATCTTAAAATAAATTCACGCTAAAAAAGTTGAAAATAGTGACTGATTACAAGAAAAAGTGACTTTAGTGACTTGGCCTTAAAACAAGAGACTTTTTAGTGACTGGCTTGAAAAAAGTGACCAAGTCACTAAAAAGTGACTCGCTACCAGCCCTGTAGGTAAACTTTCATTTCTAAAATTTGGCCGACCAAATTCTGAAACCAGCCGTCATGAATATTCAGTGGGAATTTAGGAAAATGTTGAAACTTTAGGAAAAAGTTTTAGTACACAAAAATTGTAAAATGTATTAAACCAGTTACCTACGAACTAACTTTTAGTCAATACTTTTCAAATTATTTATAAAGATTGAAAATCAGTCGTAAAATGGCAGAGATATGAGCATTTACATGTTTTTTAAAAGAGATGATCGGGAGTGTATAAGTGACGACACATTAGGTTAAAGATTGCTTAAACGTGCTTGGATATTTAATGAATTTTGTGAAGTAATTGTATTTTGTTGAATTGGAGTCGATAGATTCTCAGCCCTGCCTGTGAGAAGATATTTGGTCAAAATTGAGCAATTTTTCAATTTTTTGCCAAACAATTTAATATTTTCCTTCCGTTTCCCGTACAAATTTTAAAGCTCTCTCGCAAATCCAGGCTACAATCAAATTCGATCAAATTTGGCACCTTTTGAGCACCACAATATATCAAAAAAGCAGTGGTGAGCATGGGGTTGTAAAGTCGACCCACCCTAGTGTACATTTCGAATTGACACATCACGCGTCAGCATAATTTCATGGAAAATCCCTTCATATGTTTTATCGGGAAAAATCTATTTTTGCACCCTGACTGGAGCATGGCACACACGTACACGTTTCGCATGTCAAACTCTCTGGCCACATTTGCTTGTTTCCGTTCATACCGCGAATAACATATGAATAAAAAACCACCACTTCTTCAGTAAACATTCCTCGCATTGCTCATCAATCGCGTACAGAATTTACGAGTTGATAATGCTCAGAAGGAGGAAAAAAAAACACAAACAATAATACCAATGAGACATGCCAACGCGTTTGTTGATCGCTCACAACATACACATAACGGACATATTTTGTAGGAGAAGGTGAGGTGATATGTGAGTGACAGCTCGTCGACATCATGTTTGTCGCGCCCTGCTTCAACGGTGAGTTCGGTATGTCTCTTTGCGCGCTTCTTCAAAAGCTTGTGTTTGAAGCGTTTTGTCAAGTATGTAACCAGATCGTGGGGTGGGGGCTCCACTAGTGTCAGTCAGAGTCATCCTCAGTGATACCAAGATGGAACTGAGGGGAGGTTCTTCCTATGTGTGTGGTCTCCCAGGCTGAGAAATTCTACTACACGGATACTTTTTTTTCTTTCTTTTGTCTGATGAGACTGTCTCCGGAGAAGAATGACTGATGGTATCTCAAGATGATTGGAGAATGAATTCTGACAGAAGAAAACGTCGAACGACATATGGTACATATGATGGAATTTTTTTATTAGTCATGTTAGGCGCTCTCAGAAATTGCTTGAATTGATCTCAGAACGAGATTTTCGTGCAATAAATTGAACCGATTTGCGGACATAATTCCGTGTCGCTTTAAATTATGTCAACATTTGACCCACAATCTACTGGGACCACCTCCAACCGTGTCCTTTTCGCACATCATTAAAATCTAGTATTCCCGGTGTCAGAAGTCATTTAATTGGTCAGCACTGGCAACGGTGGTCCATCTCTTGGTTTCGGATCGCTTCTGACAGGCTGCCAATTGCACCCGTTGACATTTGTCGTGATTAATTTAAATCTAATTAAGACATCCCCACACGGACACGACGCACCGTGCGCCCTCCCATCCAGGTTTCGATTTATGACGCAAAATCAACTAGAGAGTAATCACTAATTTCATCATCAGGAGAGCTGCCGGTCACCGCGTCGTCGTGATTGATAATGGTGTTTAGTTCGATCCAAATTGAGCGCAATTATGCGACTTTCTCGAAAGTTGACAAATTTGATGGCTTCAGCGGGGTGGCCTTCGACTCCGTTGTCGTTGTCGTCGTCGTCGTCGATTCCACTGGGCATAACACCGAACCACCATTTTGATTGATGAGTGAGGCGATAAAGTCCCAAAGCCATTGCAAATCTCCCTGCTCATGAGAGTGCGCGCGCTTGGATGGCCACAATGAAAAGAATGATTATTATAAATTTCCATTTCGCTGGCGGCGACATTTCCGTCAAAGACGTTCACTTTTTCTCAACTCCGCAACTCTGCTAGGGTCTAGCAGTGAGGAGGCGCACTCTTTCAAACCTATTCGGTTCGGTGGGTGCGTTCACCATCATAAAGGCAGATTAAGCCTCACTTTCATTGACTGGAGCCGATTTGGTGGGCCGCTAGCTTCGAACTAAGTGCGACTCATTTATCATTTCTTGGAGATCGCGAAACGTACTGATTAAGGCCTCGACGACGGAAAATGAAGGAATTTGAATGACAATTGCTCGTTCGCATATACAGAGAATCACATAACAGATCCTACTCTCTCGGTGGAATTGCGCTCACGGGCGCTGAAAATGGTACCGAACACTAAAACACACTGAAATGATCAATTTTCCCCCGGCGAAATGGCACAATGGTGATGATTGTCTTTGGGGTTGATCACCGCGAGGACAATTGGAAGAGATTGGCGTTGCACAATGCATTTTATTTTTCGAGTGCGAACAATTTGAAACAATATACGGTGAGTGCCGTAAGAAGCACTTGCTCGAGTCAAAGAAAATCAAACATTTGATCTATCATCGCACAATTTGCTTGAATACCTGCACAAGCTCGATAGAATAACAGTGCAGGCCGATTGAGCTGGAGAGAAAACTAAAAAAAAATGTACTTGTCGTGTAATTTGGAAATGAGTTCATAATTATAATAAAATTACTTTGAATTTGAACAGTAAACTACACATACCAGATAACACTTATCGACTTAGTTCGAAACACATTATCGGTTTCAAGCCATGGGTAGTAAGCGACTATGTCTTATGGGAAGGTACAGGGGGTTTATCGAAGATCTAAAATTGCAACCGTCATGAAAAGGTGTTAGGTTTTGAACGCTTATAACATTGATATTTATGGATAACTTTAAAATCCAAGTACACCAATCGATGGGAAATAACTCTACGAATCTGCTAAAACAAATACTTTTATAATTTTCCATAAAAACTTTTGGAAAAAAACATACAAATAAAAAGTGATAATTTTATCACTGTTTTCATGAAATAAACGTTTTCCCCAAACCCAGTCGTCATAATCGAGTACCACTTGGTTGCACATCGTTCTGCTTAAATCTGAAAAATTATAAAAGAGTGCTGCTGGCGTGTCTCCGCTCATTTTCGATTCGGACAGCGTGGTGAGTGGTACCAGCAGCAAGCAGCAGCAAGTCAGCACTGGACTTTTTCCCTGTCTCTCTCTGTCGTCGTGCAGTGAATTCTCGCAGGCGGGCGTATTACAAGAGCGCTGCTGTCGTGTCTCCGCTCACTCTAGATAGGTCTTATAAGACTAGGAACTTTCAATAATAATTAAAAATTTCAAATGAACTAAAGTTGAAAAGACACATCTGTGTCACTTGAAAATTTTGGAGGCGAACCAGCATCAGGCTGAAAGCCTCCTTAATAAAGATAAATCAATCAATCACTTGAAAATTCATACTTGTAACCCACACTAACTCAAGAAATAAAGATGTGCGGTAAAAGGTGAAATTTTTCCCTCTGCTGTCGTGCAGCGGACGGCGTGATGAGTGGATCACCTTGAAAACCAGCGGTGGAGTGGAAGGAGACTTACCTCTTCAACAAGCTGTTTTTGCATTAAGCTCAATCCACACCTACCCGATATCCGACTCGACTGTCGGTTTTCTTTATTTATCTCGGTCTCTCATTTCCAACTGAACAATGCATTAGTTCCTAAGTAACATTGATCGATTCTCTTCATCGACCTTCTCATTCGTAATAACTTGGGCACAGAACCGTTTCTTGTCGTGTTTGTCATATTAGAAGCTAGATAATAGCGAAGACAACATATCTAGAAGACTGGCATCTCTTCCATTTTCTCATACGACCGCTATAAGACCGACACAATCGCGTCATCTGCCGCTCAAAGGTAAATGCTTCAAAAGATTTGACAGCAAAGATTACATCTTCAGACCTTTGCTCATTTTTATATAAAGTACCTCCACCTTCGCTCGAGCGCAGCGCTACTGTATCTGTCGCTTGGATTCTAGCAGAGTTGCCAGTCTTCTTGATTTGATATCTTCGATAATAACTTCTTTCATCGATTAACGTATATGTGCTGAAAATAGTTGGGAATGTCTAAACATGGCCGTGATGCAAATAGAAAGTCGACGAACAATCTGTCAGAATCTATTACATAGAACCTGATGCATTGTTCAGCTATATTTGTAGAGAGACGATCGGATGATATCGGGCAGGTGTGGGATGAGCTTTAAGTTAAGAACGATGTTGTATCGAAGCTCATTTTCGTATCGGACAACGTAGTGGACGCGCAACTAGCAGCAGCAGTATCTCCAACGGTAGGAGGTGCAGCTTTCTGACTCAGATCGAACAATCAATCCTTTACAGGATCACCAATTTTTACAGAAAGAGTTATATTCCTGGGATAAATCGGCGGTATTGACCGACTTTCAGTTAGACTAAAACATTATTTCCTAGAAGGGTCCCGTTCAAATATTACGAAACGCGACGCTTTTATAAAACACCTCCCAGGGTGGCCAGAGAACTTTCATTTTAAAATTCCCGGTTTTTCCGGTTCAAATCTCAGAAAATTCCCGATTTTTAATGATTAGTAAAAACTACAATGGTGACGTAAGACTACATGGTCTTATATAATAAATCTTATTTGTTAACTGCAGCGGAAGCTTGTGTTTTGTGTAGGAATAGGAATTTGAGCGGGTTCTCTCTGTTTATACTCTTTAGTAAGACGCGCTTGGCATAGATGGCCCACAGCGACTCACGAAGAGCTACTGATTCCGATCAATAGCGGAGCGGCTTCTTGCTCCTTCTATGGATGCTCATGTGGACTGTAGCTCGCTGCTTGCAGGCAACCTTTCGTTGTGTACTGGAGAACAATGTTCAACGCCACGCGCCGAAAGAACTGCTGCAACTGATGCCGACGACCGGACACCACCACACACGATGATTGGAACTGAATCCGACCAGCGGTTGAGGCCAGCCTTGGTAGCTAGCTGCTTGCGGGGAGCCTTCGTTGTATACTGGAGAATACCACCACTCACCACGAGGTGATTGAACACCGTTTGGTGAGACTGGATGGAATTCAACTTTGAAATCTGTGTTAGGGAAATCGCTTTTCGCAGGTAATCGGTAATAATTTTAACTATCAAAGCAACAGTTGCACATTCGTGCAATTTTCAATCGTGACATTTTGCAAAATGATAGTCTTAAATTTAACAGATGCGTAGAAATATATCTGATCGATTGGTGATAAAAGTATTGAAATTGGTTCAGGGGCAGCTGAGTTATTAACGTTCAAAATCTTACATTATTTTGTTACATATTCCATTTTCGGATTTCACAAAGTGTACCCCCATATGGAAATCACAGACGTAGTCCTACGTTGAAAAAATGATGATTGCAATATCACGTTATTTTCGAGGTACTTAGAATCAATTTGAATAACTTATTTTAGTCCAGTCCTCTTATGATTGTAAGGCGCCATAATTAACAAAGAACCAGAATTATGGATTGTTTAAGTTCGAATAGCCGAACGCTTTCGGGCTGAAAAGGTCATTTTACCGAATTTTAGACGAAGAAATAAAATTAAGAAAATGTTTTAAACATCTTGAACTTGATATGGTGCAAGACACTTTTTTAAAGTATCGTGATCTGTCCGAATATAAATCTTAAAAATATTTCATTTTTAGAAATTGGTGACTTATGAAAATCTATCCTAGATTTGGAAGAAAAACAGGATTGGATTTTTATCCAACAATATGAGTATGAGTATCTAGACCCCAGATTTTTTTTTAAGATTCTAGATTTGGAAAAATACAGTTGTTCGCTTATAAAAATGTTCAGGGTTCTAATAATTTAAAGAATTTTTTATAGAACTTTGAAAATTCAACGATGTTCTGACAAGAATCCCAAACTAATTCTAGGATTAAGTCCTGACGAACTCTTAGAACAATTACAAGGGAGTTGTTAGAAGAACTTCAAATAGAATTGCTAGTTGGTTCTGAAGATAATCGTATGATTGTGAGGAGAATTTTAAAGAGAATTTAAAAGTAAATATAAACAGAATTTAAAGGGTTTTCTGATAATAATGTCAAACGAATACCGAGGAAGATTCACAACAGAACTTTAAGCAAGATCCGAGAAAAATGCCGAAGGAATCGTGTTCTGAGGTAAATAAAAAAAAATGCTGAAGAATTTAAATTACATTCTTAAGAAAGTTTCAAGAAAATCAGAACATAATTCCAAGGTATTCTGAGGAGAATTCCGAATTCCTTTTCCCGGTTTTCCAGGCTTTTTTTTTTTAAATTCTTGGTTTTCACGGTTTTCCCGGTTCGCTGGCCACCCTGACCTCCCCTAAACTTTGAACAAGCAAATGAATGGTTTTATTCCGTTCCCCATACGTTTTCACAAACAAATTTTAAAATTCTCCTGAAGTTTCAAAACGTAAGGAAATTCGTTCAAATTTGGCACAGTTGTTGGTTGCCTTAACAAGGTGTTGACTCAATGAAGAAAACAAAATTCCCTGATATTCCCTGATTTTCCAGTAATTTTCAAAAAAATCCAGGTACCGTGCCTACCCGGTTTTGGCAACACAACCCCATCAACTATAACTTTCCTCAGAATATATTAGTGCTTTATGGACATTTTTCATGAAATACCACACGGACCTCTAACCCATGAAGAGTGGTCTAGTACAATTTCAAATTAAATAAAGCTTTCCATACATTTTATAGAATGCAAAAAATGAGCCGAAGGTTAAATGAGTAATTTCTAAGACAGCAACACCTTTGCTGGATTTTGAATTTGGATCTGCACAGGTTCGAAGTCTTCACAATTTGTGCAGCGGCGTTTCCTTAACCTCAATCTACCTGTGCATCAACAAAAAATTATCAAAATATTGCTTGTAATGGATAGATATTGAGTAAACTAGAAGATTAAGTGTATTTTTCAACCGATTCGAGTATGAATATGGCATTTAATCTGGATTTGAAAGTTGATGCACAAAAGTGAGGTTTCGCGACGCCACTGAATTTGTGTATGAAAATTTCGCTCAAAATTGTACAGGCTTTTATTTGATTGTTCTCAAGCATTTCCTTTAGATTAATTTCCTTTCACAGAGATCTTTCCAGAATTTTTCTAAAAATAAATTTGAAATTCTCTCTGGAAATCCCTAATAAAACGAAACGAAATTTTGAAAATCTTTGTATTGTACATCGACTATGTTAATTCTGTTAACGATAGAATAGATGTTAGTGCACTAATTTTTACATCGATTGTGAACAATAATACGTGTAAATTAATGTTTTAACACAGAAATAAACAATACTTTTACAAAAAAAAAAAAAAAAAAAAAAAAAATAGTGCAGAAACTCTTTGTAGAACACTCCAAAACATTCATAAAATTCATCCTTTCTAAGAATTCACTTGAGCATCAATTTTTTTTTTTAATTTGCATAAAGTTCTCCGTAGAATTCACCTCAGACCAAGAATTGAAAAGGACCTACTAGCTGTTGAGAGCAAAAATTGTAATCCGCCATCCCTGCGAACACCATCTGGCAGGGGAAATGCTCCCGCCGAGAATTGGCTTGAAATTTTGCTCAGAATTATCTTGAAGTTCTCCTCTAAACTCGTCTGAAAATTGCATGAAATTCCATTCAAAATGCGCTTGGAATTATACTCGGACTATCCTTATAGATCTTCGCCTAATTATTTTGAAACTGTACGCTCAAAATTCGAGTTCCTTGGTATTTTTCAAGAATCCTTCCTGGAATCCTCTTCACTCTTGGGAGATCTAGTAAAAACTCTCATAGAGGTGTTCCTAAAGCTCCCTAGAAAATATTCTCTGAAATACCTTGGTGTTATCTTTAGAATTTGTTCTAAAATCTGCTCAAATTTGCTTTGGAAAAAAATTCTAAAATTCTTTTAATAGTTCTTCAAAGTGACTGTAGTTATCCTGAAAATCTAGACCAGTCCAAGGGTCTTGAAATCTTATTGTTCTCGGAGAGAGGACGAGGTATATTTTTCCATGTTTGTCTTAGTTATTCATGGGATTGTCCCGGTAACTTCAAATTCCAGCGTTGCATTTCACATATGAAACACTTGTTTTTAATCCCATTATATTTGTTTTACCTTGAGCACATTATGAGACCCAACTACGTAAGAAAATTATTCCGGATAATATGCTTAACCAAAAGCTAATTCGCGGGCGGATTCCTCCGATGGGAAATAGTAAAAACAACGCTTTCATCTCCGAAATTATGTATGGTAATTCCATCTAAATTGCAATAGCAGCATCATTGCCATACTACAACTTTACTGTGAAGCTTGGGGTTCTCCTTTGAATTCTTCAGAAAGTATGTAGAGTAAGATGGCAAGATGAGTCACTCGGCAAGATAAATCAGCTAGTACATTTACCAATACCAATCATGCCTCGCCTTATCCTATGTAAGGTGGCCATCTTAATAGCAATATCAAATTGAGCTACCGGTCTGAGTTCAAGTTATCGCGCAAGGGCGGACTCTGAATTTTTCAGAAAGTTCCCCTTAAATACGCATAATATACTCTAGAAATTCTTCTCTGAATGCTTGCGTTATCCCCTGAACTCCCTTGAAACTATTTTCAGAATTACTAGGAAATGGTATTGTTAAAATTCAATTCCCTGATCTCACTAGAGAGCTGGTTCTCACCCGGAACCTGTTCATCATCGCCAAGTCGCTTGACAGTCCACACCAGCGAGAGCTCGGCTACCAGAGGGAGATTTTGGTCGGCAAAGTTCCTCAGGAGGGCCTTTCACTGTTCCAGTGTTTTTTTTTCGACAAACCCAACGGCTCTCCTGCATCCAGAACATATTTTAATGATTTCCTATAGTGAACTATTTTGCAAAGTCCCATGAAAATTGCAGAGGGTGAAAAGTCTGATAGATCGGCTGGTGTGGCAATGCAAAAAGATCCTGCATCTCCCGGTTGACTTAACAAGATTATTTTAGTATACCTTCAAAACGTCAACTACATTAAATTCAGCCTAGTTTCGAATAATGACCGAATAAAGTTTTGAAACACACACAAATTTAATCCATCAAAATTGCTTGAAATACATCTCAAGATCCAACGTCAACATAATTAAATAGAACTTACTTAACTAAAACCAGTTCGGTCCCTAGGTGAAGTATAGCGCTTACCTGGAATGGAAAAAAAATGAGAGAAAAACAAATTATTAGTGTCATAATTATAACTTTCGCAAATGAGCATCCGGTGTGCATTCGGCAAGTGACATGAAAAATATGAAACTTAATTTATCACTCCCAACCCGTCCGCCACCAACAAAACGAATATAATCGCTCAAACAAGGTAACCCCAACCCGACCTGGCGGTTGCTGCACTTTTGCAACACATGGAGAAGCTGTTCTTCGCACTTTCGCCCAACTAGGGCGTCCACCTTCAACGTCGGTTGTCGGTCGCTTAAAAATAACATTCTCAAGCCGCGGCGTGTCGATCCCTTTTTCGCTCACTGGCCCCACACCGGTCTTGCTTATTTCACGTAAACACCTCCCTCAAACACACAAAAAGACCCAAAACAACACCAGCTCCCCGCCCCGGCTGAATCAGAGAAACCTAGTAGTTAGTGCACACGGGGTGCAACCGTAAAGTTTCATTTTCTCCGGGAACATATCCTACTGCCTAGGTGCTGGGCATGTATCATAAAAAATTTATTTTTCAATTTTACTTCGATTCCCTCCTCAGCAGCATCTCCGCGATGGGAAAGATCGGGTACCGGTCGGATTACTCCGGTTTCCAAGTGCCATGTGTAGCAGTAGGTATATACCAAAGTGCATTCGACGAGCACACCCTAGCAGTCCAATTAGCGGGGGTGTGCAGAAGAAACACGGCTTTTTAGTACACCCACGTCCCACATCGCGTCGCAATCGTAGGCAAAAACGGTCGGCTAAGGAACGTACTTTTATTGCCCGCCGCCATATCTTGGAGCTCTCGAGTCGGTCGGTCGGTCGGTCGGCTGCTATCACCGCCGCAACGTTTCCATCCATTCGTCCGTCAGCAGCCGCCAGAAGTATTTATATTCGAAATTAATTTTATCTGCGCGCCGCTTAATTAGTGCTACTTTTTCAAACCAAGCCAGTGCAGGACGAGGCGATATATTAGAGCGCGGAGATTACGCCAAGGAGATTCTGGGTCGAAGTGCGGTGTGAATGAACGCTGCAACAGTTTGTCAATCAGGCGAGCCGCCGGTCGGGAGTGAAGATAAATCCTCATCACACTTGGCAAGCCAATCATGCGAAACTGCAGTGAACACCAACCGGTATCACAACTTCAGTGGAACTAATAACCATTTTCAGTAACGTCCCCGGTGATAATGACGACCGGTAGCTGCACTCCACCTCAAAACGGATGGCTGCGGTTCGGTGCGGTCGGTGATGCTTGTTTTCGTTTTGTTCTCAACAAAGTTGATGGTTCAATTTCCTGTCTCCCGACCCAGGCAGGCCGAAAGTCATGGAGTCACATATCAATAAATTCAAAGTGCAGCACAAGCTCCTTCTGGTCGGCTGGTTTCGGTCGCTTCAGCAGTTCAGCAGAGCGTTATCAAATTGCTCGACGGCAACGGAATATTTCAAACATTCGTCGGTATCTTACACTCTCTTTCTTTCATCAACGGAGAAGTGCGGTTGGTAGGTAAGATCCGGGGTGTAGATATCGGGGAGAAAACCGCAGAGAACGGTGCGGAAGCGGGGGGCAGGAGATTTATGCCAAGATGTAAGATTTTATTATTATTGCTTTTGAGAAAACATTTAACGATATTAACTCGATATGTACACCTCGAGGCTTTGCTCTCGTGTGCGGGAAGGAGCCCGAGCCCTGTGGGCAGGCACAGGCGTCCGAGGGGTACGAGATAAAGATATTCTGTGGGATGCTGTTGCCCGACGTCGTTTGGTAGTTCGCAGCAGACTGCCAGCCAGTCTCAACGCGAAGTGCGCTTCACTTTGAAATGTAGTTTAATTTTTAATGAGAGTGATAGATAACGCTCTCAGGTAGTGAACCCCTTTTCCAGACGGTCTTGGGGGTGAGATTTCATCCGTCGGAAGATTTAGTAACTTGCTGTAATGTGAAGCGGAATTCAACTCCAGCATTTGTTGGAATCACTTTCAACGATTTATTAGTTTTATCAATTCATGGTTCGTGCGTTCCTGCTTTCGACGGAAGTGGGAAATGGAGCCACAAACGGATATGATGTGATAATCGATTACGCATTTGCTTTGTATGTTTTGATTATTTATGTTTTAATTCCTTGGATTTCATGATTGATCCATGTTCTTTACTATTTTGCACAGTTTTCGGTCAAATGGACATCCGGACTTAATTGATCGAATGGCACGTGGCCAGACAAATGACAACATTTTCTGCCAAGTTTCCATCGCTCGATACTGTACTAGTGAGTTTTCGATCAATCGGCCATGGGGATTTCGTTTTGATTATCTAAAATTTATCGCAGATATGATCTAAATGGATCAGTATACTCGATTCGGGTACAAGAACATGGTCAGTCGCAGTCGTTTGTTATGATGTAAGGCACTCGGTACAACATAACGCGGGTAGATCATCTCTTCGTGGTGCGTTACGGTTTAATATCTGCCACCAAAACCTAGTCCGGACTACTTAAAACTAGGGGAACAAAATAATCAAAGAAACACATTTTAGTCCTTGTTACGTTTTATGCTTTGTTAATAGTGACAAGACTCGGGTTGCTCCACCGAGTTTGATCTTGAAACAAGGAAAAATTGAGCAAGTCTTCATCTATGTGATTCCAAATCTTCTATTTGTTGTTCTCTAGTTTGAAGTAGTTAAGACTAGGGTTTTGATGATAATGATGATGGTGGTCCCACCTCTTACCCCTACAAAGGTTTGAGTTGGACGATTTATCTTTAAGATAATTAAATATGACAATTTTACCAGGTTTGCAAAAGCGAACTGGTTACAGTTACAGATATAAATTCCCTCTAGAGTTTACAGTTGCTTCACAGCGTTATAAATGTGGAAAACAAGCAATCAAGAGTTAATGAACAATCAACAAAGCATCCTATTACACTATCAAACCCGCAATTTGATGCTATCAAAATTTTCAGCAATGTCAGGAATGCTCACTAACGGCGCCGGTGGTGTAGTGGTAAGCGTGATTACCTCTCACCCCAGCAGGCCTGGGTTTAATACCAGTCGGCGCCGCCGGGATGTTCTGAGGCATAACATCTCTGATCACGCCTTCCTTCGGATGGGAAGTAAAGCCGTTGGTCCCCGGTTCATGAGTTGATGGGTCGATAGGTAGGGTCCAGGTGTAGGAGCTGCCTTCCTGGCACGTCGGTAGCATTGGTGCTCAGCACGGAAAACAAGATCGACGAAAAAACCAAACCAAAGGAAAAAAAAAAAAGGAATGCTCACGAACCCCCGAAATTTGCCAGAAAACTTACTACTAACCAAATAAGCTTCAAAATTGCATTTTTTTTTTTATCTAATTTTAAATTCAGTCCTCTTAATCTGAAATACGCATGCGAGGCTCAAACCTTTGAAGACTATTTTTTTTTAAATCTACTACTATTAAATCAAATATTAAAAATCCATCATCACCATCGTGGCAAACAAAAATAGTTTTTGCAGTGCTACAATAAATATTAAAAAGTCATTATTATAGCTATCCATTTTTTTATCCACTTGATAAAAAATCACTGGATAACTGTGCAAACGGCAATTTTAACGTGTGAAATGCAGTGTCTTTTAAATTCTGTAAGTGTTGCTGAACGTTTGATATGTCTAGGCATCGAATTGAAATTTTTTATTTATTTAAAATATAATGAATTTTGTGAAGCACGAGTCAAGAAATGTGGTGTTCTTATTTCAACCGCGTTTCTAGTATTATATCTATGAAAGTCACTTCCTCTTTCAATTCGATCACACAAATATCGAGACAGCAAACCGTTAACTACAATAAAAATGAACACCATAGACAAATATACAATTCTTTGCTTCACCGACAACCATTGTAAGGCGTCTAGCATCAAAGTTGAGGAAGCGATTCTGTTACCTTTGTTACTAGCGTAACATAGGTATTAGAATCGATTTTTACACGTCTTGCCGTCTGCGCCCGATAGCCATCCACACAAGCTATCTCACCTGTATAAAACATTCTCAATCGATAGAACTCGGCTCGATCTGGCTCGACAGTTTGATTACAACATCGTAAAATCAAATTGAACATCAAAAATCGACCCGGCAAGGTGAAATTTGCTGATGTCTGTATGTGCGTCTGTGGACGCGTTTCATCTAGGCAAGCTTTTTTCGAGATGCCTCATCCGATCAATATGGTTGATATCTCGTTTGAAAGGCCCCATTGCGCCATTGATCGCTATTGAATTTTTTCTCGATCTGACTTCCGGTTTCGGAGATATATAGGGCAGAATGATTTTAGTTGACGATTTTTAAAAAATCAACGGTACACTTTATCGACCTGATTTCTTCAACAGTAGAAAGACCTCATCCATATCTACTTGAGGAAAAAATCCGATCTGACTTCCGGTTCCGGAGATTTACAGGATATAATGATTTTAGTTAACGATTTTTTACAAATCAACGGTACATCCAATCAACAATTTGCAGCAGTGGAAAGACCTTATTATTTCATACCTATCTGACGTTTGATATTGGAGATTTCGCCTTATTACCTTTGTTAAATACTAGCGTAACATAGGTATTAGAATCGATTTTCACACGTCTTGCCGTCTGCGCCCGATAGCCATCCACAAAAGCTATCTCACCTGTATAAAACATTCCCATTCTGTAGAACCCAATCGATTGCCAATTACATCTGGGCAAGATTTTTTCGAGATGGCTTATTCGATCAATATGGTTAATACGTGCATGTCTGTTTTTTTTTTTTTTTTTTTTTTTTTTTTTTTTTTTTTTCAGGGGAAGGCTTTTTGTTTAGTTTGGGCGTAATGATCAGAAAAAGAAACCATTCGTAAAATCGTGGAATGTAGGGGAGAATAGTCCATAATGTACCCCTGGGGTAAAATGACCCCGTGCAATTTTTCGGTGCTTTCCCGTTACTAATTCTGGAAATAGCATGTGCCAGAATGTTAATTCAAGCACTGAACTAGCAATGCTGATTGTTAGATTCACGAATTGACAATCGGAAAGCCATGAAAAACAGCGCAGGGCCATTTTACTCCAGGGGTGCGTTTTGAACTATCCTACCCTACGTATTCCAATAGACCTTTTCGATGCTGAATCGTCGTTCTCTATCTATCACACATGTATGAATCGACGGTGTAGTTTCCCACTAATGTGTTTCCCTCTTGCTCGCACTCGTTCGATTTAAATTGTACAGTAGTGTGCACCGATTAGACGTCGAAAAGCTCTATAAAACCAGTCAGATGTTGTCCCTTCAAATTTGTGCACGACCGATGAGATCAACCCAAATAAAAACCTCAATAATCTGCTGGAAAATGAGGAAAATTTATAAAAATTTTACATAGTCTAGTAGTGGTACCAAATAGACCGAGAAAATCCAATAGTTAGTGTAATCATATTTTGGCATTTCTTCCATGATTTTTTTTTCCTTGAAAAAGCGCGAAAAAACTGGAAAAACATGAAGTAAATTTTTCTGAATTTCTACACTTTTTGCGATTTATGAGTAAAGTAAAATCAAATTTGGGTTGATCTCGTTGGCCGTGTACAGCGAGTTTTTCCACCTTTCTGCACACGTCATTTCTAAAAAATCAAAATTTCAGTAAGATCTACTCATTTCCAGCAGCAGTATGGCTACCCAATATTGGGCAAACTAGATTGTATGTGACAAGATAACAAATTAACATTCGGATTTAGGTCGATGTTGTTCATTCGTCATCTTGTCAGTCCCAACTTTGTTTACTCAATTTTGGTGGATATGAGTAGATCCTACTCACCCTGCGCTGTTTTTGCCCATATCTCTAAACATCTATACATCTAAAGCGGACGTTACACATGTCAATACATTCACAAGGAGGAAAGTGTAACTGGCGCTTTAAATCTTTGTCTTTACATCACCCTCATTTTTAAAAATCGCTATTACAACTGGTACATCGTGAAACAAATCTGGAAACTCAGAGCTATCAGCCCCGTTGCTAATGAGGTGATGGCACATTCTTCGAATGTAATTCTGTATTCTCGTGTAACATTTGAAAAGAGCCTATCTCTTGTCTACGAATTTATCGCTAGCTCACAGGACAGTTCAACAAAAGATGATGCATATTCGCTATGCATTGACCAATTGAGCTGTCAAATAGCTGTTTGACCAATTGAAAAGAGCACATCAGCTATTGCTATTTCCTCGTGACTTTAGGCACGCCTACGCAAACAAACATCTTGTCTACGAATTTATCGCTAGCTCACAGGACAGTTCGACAAAAGATGATGCATATTCGCTATGCATTGACCAATTGCGCTGTCAAATAGCTGTTTGACCAATTGAAAAGAGCACATCAGCTATTGCTATTTCCTCGTGACTTTAGGCACACCTACGCAAACTAACATCATTTTTGGAGAAAATTTTCCCTATCCGATGATGCCGGTAATTTGCGTTCGATTGGCGAGGAAAAAATAATCAACGTTTTGTTTTATAAAACTTGATTGTACCATTTCAATTGTTAGTCTACAATATATTGAATTGGTTCCGCTTTTTGATCGATCGGAATTCTATCCACCAGACTTTAAATATAGCGACTATAGTTAGTTTGCGCCTGAATCAACACACTGATTGTGAAATTAATTTACTAGATAAGCCACAATTATATCTTAAAATTATTGTCATGTTAGGAAATTAACGTGAAGACATAAATCAATTGATTATTGAATTATGATTTGGACTCCAATTCAAACTAGCAATTGCTGTTCAATTGAGCAGTGCAGAAACTGAGACCACTAAAAATAAAAATATTCATTAAGGCCTCGTATATCTATCGATAATATCAAAAACGAGATTCTACTGGGTAACAAAGATTCTATTCACCTGCCCGGTGGATCAATATGGGTTTTACATCTCAAAATCAACCGCATTATTTTATTCTGCAAGCGCTGTAATCTCGATATTTGTGTTTCATTGGACAGAAACAAAATGGATGGGCAAAAGTCTAGATGAGGAGAGATGATTGATTTGTATAGCTGTATTTTACTGGTTATAGTTAAATCGTTTTTCAATCGACATAGAATTCCATACTTTTTGGCAATTTTCTTGGTAACATTGTCAATGTGAGAGTTGAACTTAAGTTTTTCATCAATAATCACGCCAAGATATTTAATCTCCCGAACGCGATCAATAGTCTCATCATCAATTACAACAGAGACGTTCTCATTTAATCGATTCCGCGAAATTACCATATATTGTTTTACGTGTATCAATTTCAATTGCTTATACTTCAACCATCTACTTAGAGAATGCAAATCTTCATTCAAGTGTAAAACGCATCATCTAAATCCTTAGCTGCAACGAATAACACAGTATCATCTGCAAAAGGATTAATGTCACAAAATCGTAAAACACGTCTTATGTCAATAATATACATAATGAATAACAGGGGCCCTAATACACTTCCCTGGGGCACTCCAAGGTTATTCCCCACGGGACTGGAAACAGAATCATTAAAAACAGTCCGTTGAGTTCTGTCAGACAAATAGCTTTCAAACCATTTATATGCAGTACTCGTAATTCCAAATCGCTTGATTGATCTTAACAATAAGGGCCTAGAAATTGTTTCAAAAGCGCGTTTTAGATCAAAAAAAAAAAACAGCAGCAATCGTATCTTTACACTCCAAGTTATTTTTCCACTTCGCTAATACCAAATTCAACGCGGTTTCACAAGAATGACCTTCCCGATATCCCGATTGTTCTGGTATCAACAAACTATTACTATTTAAATACTCCAACAGCTGACCTTTAACAACAAGTTCTAAAATGTTCTCTAATGTGTGCAACATGTTGATGGGACGAAACTTCCAGCAACTTTTTGAATAGGGACCACTAAGGATTCCTTCCAAATTTGTGGCACATGTCCAGTTTGCAATGATTCATTAATAAGGTCCAGCAAGGTGCATGGTCATTATCGGTGTCATTGCTAAACTTTGTTGCTAAGGAATCCATTTTTGACTGAAAAAGGTAAACGTCTGTGGAGGGTACTCTCACTCTTCGAAGGGTCTAAATAACGGAATCTTTCAATTAGAACAGATTCCTAGCAATGAAGGCTAGTTAAGAAATATACTACAGTAGATCAAATAACTGGTCGCAGTGTATTTATGTCCGGAACAGGAGAAAAAAGGCGCTCGGTGGCCTAGTGGCAACCCTTTTTGCATACTGAGTAGAGTATCGTGAGTTAAATTCCAGTTGAAATGGTTGTACTATTTGCTATACTTTCCAAAGTGACTCCAGAATATAGAAAATCGACTAACAAAGTATCCTGTTTCCGAGATATTGTAAACAATTCTTAAAAAGGTATTGAAGTACGACAAACAATCTTCTCAGGAATTTCAATATATTACATAATGCAACAGCGGCGCCGGTGGTGTAGTGGTAAGCGTGATTATCTCTCACCCCAGCAGGCCTGGGTTCGATCCCAGTCGGCGCCACCGGGATGTTTTGAGGCATAATTTTCAAACAATTTCAAATGTTTGATCTGGAATTGGTTAGTCAAACGAATTGGAAAAGAACACAAAAGTTGATAAAGTTGAAATCAACATGGCTCAGAAATCAGAGCGAATTATTTAGCTTAGTTTTTATAAGCCCATTAGAAACAAACAAGATGATTCATAATTTATGCATCTATAAAAAAAATAAAAGCTCAACCTATAATTAAAGCGACTGTATGTTAAGGTTTATTGATTTTTCCCGGTTCTTCCATCAAATACCGGTTCTCCCGGCTACCGGATTTCCTGGATCGCTGGTCACACTGTTAGCGATAACTTCAAGTGAAATCAGAGGATTGCTTTCAAGGTAGCTCAGATGAACTCCAGATTCTAGGATATATAACGAGAAGACAGTTCTAAGAAGAATTAGAAGGGATTCCTAATGTGATTCAACGGACATTCGAATGCAAACTGGATTTTCTAAGAATAATTTATAAGAGATTCTGAAAATAATTTCATAAAAATATTGATGATAATTCCAAGGACATTTCCTATGAAATTCGGATGAGAATTTCCATAAATTTTTGGAAGTATAATTTATTCTATGAGAATTTTCAAATAATACTTCGGGTATAAAGAAAGAGAGGAGGATTAGAAATTTCCATTTAATCTACATTACCTACGCGTATCTGTCAGGGATCCGCGAATAAGGTAGTGGAATTAAATGTGGAATACTAATCCATTTCTCTTTCTTTATACAGGTATGCCACGAAGGCGCCCACATTCATCAGGACTTAGGTTAAGGTGAATCTCAATGGAAGCCTTATCTTGAAATTTCAAGAGCACGGAAGTCTACGTTTGCTGTAGTGCCGCAAAGAGGGAGTTATAATGTCATCATTGTAAATTTTGTGTGAGCTGACATTTTCCAAGTAACAATTCTGATTTTATGAGGGTTCTGTAGACCATGATTAAGATTCGTAGAATGATTTAAACCTTCGATAAAACTTGCAACGTTACTTGTAGTGTGCTTTTAAAATTTCAAGCTAAGGCTTCTTTAGCACTTCACCGTAAGGAAGGTTACAATTGTGAGAAGAATTCCAGGAGAATATCATAAGAGGTGTGACTAGAATTTCAAACTGATTTTGGGGAAAGTTCTAAAGAATTTGTGAAGAGAATTGCAAGTGAATTTTAAAGGGAATTCCAAGGTAGTGGTGAGCAGAATTATAAGCGAAGAAGAGCATTTAGCCAATGCTGAACAGAGTGTTAAGAGAAAATTTCAGGAGAATTCTTCGGGAAATTCGTGGGGAATGCTGTGCGAATTATTAAGAATGTGAAGAGAATTTCAAGGTGAATACAGAGAAAATTGTATGAGAGTATTACACAGAGAGCTCCAAGCTGAACTCTGAGTAAATTATGATTTTGAGGAACTTATTGAGTAAATTCTAAAAACAATGCTGTGAAGAATTCCAAGGGAATCAAGATGATCCAAACATAGACATATTTGGGAAATCTTTCAATATTCGGGACTCAACAGATCAATACTAATAGATCAGAACCTGGAATATAGGATATTTTAAAAATTCAAAACTTTGAGATAAGATTAGTAAAATTTACGATATACCTTAGTTAAACTTTTAAATCCTTGATTCATACAGCAACACTTTTCTACCTTTTAAATTTTACCAGTTAATTCGGAATGTTGTTTTCTATAAATATTATTTTCTAAAGCATATATTTTTGGTCTAGAATCTTAAAGACTAAAAAGAAATGTCCTTGCATCAATGAAAATTTCCTGATTCTCCTAAGCATATAGCATTTAATAACTTGAGTTGTTCGTTTGCTAAAAATAACAAGTTTTGGAAAGTATTTTTAAAATGGGTCTCTTGAAAAATCTGTTAATTTACAGTTGTAGACTTGCAAAAACCTCGAAAACTAAGGAAGTTAAGCCAAATGAGTACCATGGAAAAATCCATCAGCTTTTTACCGATTCCCGGGTAGCCAAAATGACCGGGAAATGGAAACACCAATCTCGATTGATTTTTGAAGTCGATTAAAAAACCCGATCAGCTCTTACTTATTACTTATTTATTAATATAAATAAGCATAAGAGTAAATTAATACATTTTGTAAGAAAAATCAGTCAACTAGTAAGAGAATTTTCCAATAAATTCAACAACATGAATTTGATGCGTAGGTGTTTTGCATACGACGTTGCAAAAAACCTCTGCATATCATTTTGCTCCATATATCCTCTTACATCATTGCAATAACAAACTGTTAATTCATCTACAGTTTATTTTTAATTTTTTTAGATTTTTAAATTCATCTACAGGTGTGAATAACGCCATTCCACAACAGTGCTACCAAATAAGCAATAACTTGCACTTGAAATACTGAACTTGCACTTAGGACACTTTGGACAGCTTCGATGAAAACTGGAAATGGACACCTCCAATCTTCCCAGCGTTCCACACCGTTTTGTATTGTTTGTTCTCTGCTTCGATATGTATCACACCTCGAGGCCGTTGAAAGCCGCGAAATTGATTGATGTCTGTCTGGTCGCCCGTCACGGCGTCGACACCAGAGTCCGCTCAGACACTCTTGTCAGTCCTACAGGGCAGGTCTTGTCCTCCTTCGTCAACAGTTCCCCCACCCACCCCCTCCTCTTCATTGTAGTGCAGTGAAGGAAATGATCACCACAGTGTAGCTCCGGTGATGATGATGACGCCAACCAAAGCGCGATGCAACAAAGTATATCGACGATTCAAAACAAAACAAAACAAAGCTTTAAATACATACGCGGCTCCAACGCGAACCATGGTTTAATGGTTTTAGCTTTACACAACCATCGTCTGCAGTCGTGGACATCAGTGGCAAAGAAGGTGAGGAAATTGCCGGTAATCAAGAACCGCGCAAAGGAACGACGACGACGACGACGACGACGGTCACGGAACGGAACCCATTCATTGATGATGAGACGGCTTGTGTGTGAGTGTGTGCGGTTGGATGACCACAAAAACAAAAAGTAATAAACACTGAAGGATTATTTTCAACTTGTGAGCCATTACTGACCGGCTGACTATTTGGCTGTGGGTTCTGAACTCTCTCCCTCCCCACATCCCTACCAAGTTGGTTTCATTGTTTTCGGGCTTTGTTTTTTGCCATTTGTGGCGTCGACCAAGAGGCATGATAGTGGAGCTTTTTGGACCATTCTTCCTGCTGCTGCTGCTACTGCGGTTTCCGACGTAGCACGGTTGGGGGTGAGAAGGAAGGGCTTAACTTTCCGGCAATCGGCGTACAACGACGGATGGACCGACGAAGAACCCCGTCGGAGAGGTACAATACAGGCATCCATAAAACCGGCAAGCATACTTTGAACCCAGGAGACCCAGGAGAGGAGCGCACTCACAGAGCCTCACGTTCACTCTCCGATAGTCAGTCGTTTTGAAATAGGTCAGAAGCAAAATGGAAATAAATTTATACGACTACCGGGAAGTGGATGCTTTTGGCTGGCCATGGGGGTTTAAGTATCAAAAGGCGATTATTAGCACTACATTTTGATATTTTGTAATCGGAGGATGAAGAGAAGGGTTGGCATGGGGTTTGGGTAGTGTGGGGTTGATTTCGGTAGTTCGGGGGAAGAGCGATACCGGATTCATGGGTGGGGTGGGTGGTTGATGGGGAGAGGGGAACTTCATTAAGATATGTTTTAAATGATAGCATAAGGTATATGGTGTGGTGGTGGTTGTTTGGCATATTGAGACTTGGGAGTACCGTCGTTTTGCGATTGGAGAGCCTGTAGGGAATCCAAAATAGACTACCAAAAGTGGCATGATAAGTAGAGACGGATTGAAGTTGGCAAAAAGACGACCGGTTAAATGGTCTTACCGATCGGGTGTAATGTTGTTTCGATTGAAGTTTGGAATGGAGGTATAAGGATTGATGATACAGTGCGCTTTGTGTGAGATAGTTTTGCAAAACTGTAGACTGTAACTAGTTCTATAAGTCTATCTTACACTATTTTTTTTATAAAAATGTTGAAACAAAAATGATAGAATTAAAAAAAATAACTGATTACTAAGAAACACCCTAATTGAAAACGAATAGCTAGACACATATGTAGTGTCTTCAGCAAAGTTGGTTGGAAGATTCAACTTGAAACCAAATTTTCCACAATTTTGCTGAAAAATGGAACCAATTATAACATCAAATAACCAAGTAAGAGTACACAAGTAAACGAGAATAAATCCAGTCTCCGAAATGAGAAAAATGGCTCATGATTTCATGAACATAGCGTATTTTCATGTTATGATAATAAACCATGAATAATATTCATGATATCATGAGCTATGTTTGCGTAACGTACCCAAGATTCCCAAAATCATGAATCATCCGAGTTAAAATCATTAAATTCATAAATTTAACTTTTAGCTTAAACCAAAATATTTAAAAAATAAAATAGAGCATCAGACTGGATTCGAACCAAGAACCTTACGATTATGAAACTCATACTTTGACCACTAGGATATCAGTACATGTATAAGATGGAAGGCAAAAAGCGTACAAGAGATACCTATGCAGTGCGGTGAACACGGTTTGCCAGGTAACGTTTGTAGCATTCATGGTTTCGCTGCATTATGAAATTATGAATTTCCATCACGAAATCATGAATCATTGTTATGATTTCGTGAGATGGCAAGGTTTTTAATTTCATGATCTTTTATTCATGAAAAAGGAATCAGATTTTTTCCCGTGCAACTGAAGAAGGAGTATGATTTGAAGCAACTTTGCTTAAGAATTTTTGGCTAATATAAGAATTAGAATTCCCTGTTTTTTCACAGGTTTTATTACGGCATCATACTACTCCCGGTGGCTGGGTTCGATTCCCGGTCCGGTCTAGGAATTTTACGGGTTGGAAAATTTCTTGACTTCCCTGAGCAAAGAGTATGATTATACTTGCCAGACAATTATACTAATGCAAAAATGGCAAACAGGCATCAAAAGCTCTCAATTAATAACTGTGGAAGTGCATCTGGAACACTAAGTTGAGAGCACACAATAAGCTAATTTTGATAAGCAATAAGCTGGAAATGCGAAGAAGAAGAATAAGAAAAAGTAAGGGCTGTTCACATACCAAGTAGACTCCTGGGGGGAGTTGGTGAGTATCTACAGTCCATATAAATTTCGAAAAAAATATTATTACCGATTGGCTACGCAAAGGGAGGGACGGTCTAAAACCTATCGAAAATCAAGTTTTTGAACAGCCCCTTCATTTGATAAAGAGAAAAAATTCGTCGTTTCGTACTTAAAAAAAAATAAACATAGACATTCCCAAACATTCCGGAAGTTTCATATTTTTTTAGAATACGTGATTAGAAAAATATTGAAGATTTCGGGATTATTTTTTAAAGATTCCTGGTCATTCAAATAATTGAGAGTTCAGGAAAATAGAAAATTTGTCTAGCTTTTGAGGATAGAAAATTATTCCGAAATATTAATAACATTTTACATATTGGAAAAATGTTCAAGATTATGTACATTTCACAAAGAAATACAATTTTTGTATCGGGCTCCCGGACTATAAGTTAACTGAAGATTTTTAAGGTTTTCGATTTAGATTTCAATTACAGATCCTGTACAGTAATGACCAGATTTTGCTAGCCTCCGTTTTCAAAGATCTATGAAGCCCATGCGCTTTTAAGTAGTCTAATTGGACCAAAGTATACCTTAAACTTCATCTTGAAGGATGAATGAGAAAGATTTTGAATTACGGTTATGAACATTTATTTAAAGATAAAAGTCTGATCAAAATCGGGTCATTACTGTATTTAGAAACAATTGTAAGATCTTACAGACAAATTAATATATTTAAATCGAGCAGTTCCACGCCAAATGACGAATCGACCTGAAACGACCTTCTCCGATTTGCATGAAATTTTGCATATTTGGTTGTTATGGTCAATCATTTGGGCCAAAGTTTGACCATTTTGAATTTCTCAAAAAACATCAAAACGGTGTACTTGATATTTTTCGTCGAATGATAGCTCGAAAACGTCAATTTCAATCAATAGTTGCTTTACAAAAAAATATACACGGTAAAAATTTCAAGTTATTTTAGGAATAAAATCCAAAAAAGTGTTTTAAACCTAAGTAAAAAAAAAACGCTCTTCAAAATTGTTTGAAGAGTTTTCATTAACAAGGTTATGAAAAATGCTATCTTCTGTAATTTTCTTAAGTGAAACACTTGAAAGTTAACCAATATTCTTGAGAAACATTTTTTGAACTTTTTGTTTTAATAATTTGTAGTTGAAGTTTGTACAGAAAACCATATTCGAGGCTGTCAAAAAAAAAATTGCACAAGTTGTTACGAATTTTGATAATTTTTAAGTGTCCAATTTGAAGTTTTCACAGAAGATAGCATTTTTCATAAGAATTTTAATTAAAAATATTCAAAAAAAATTAAGGAGGGCAATATTTGTTATTTAATATTTAAACACTTTTTTTCAAATATTCACCGAAAATTACTTAAAATTTTGTCTCGTGTATATTTTTCCTGACCACAATTTTTTTTCAACAGCTTTGTCTCAGACATAATTGGAAGTGACGTTTTCAAGCTATGATTTGTTGAATCATATTGAATACGCCATTTTGAAGTTTTTTGTTCGATTCAAAATGGCCGAATTTCAGCCCAAATGTCCATTATTGACCATAACAAATGGTTACGCAAAGTTTCATGCAACTCTGAGAGTCTGAAATTCATGTTTATCTTGCTGTTTGGCCTGGAAATGCACAATTGGGAAATAATCTTCCAGATTATGTCACTTTGTAAAATATTAAAGCCACTAAAATATAAACAACAAATATTCAAGATTCAAGAAAAGTTGTGTGGATCTCATACTTCTCATAATTTCAAAGGAAAAATAATCAAGTTCTAAGACACAGATTTTTACCAGTATTCTAAGGGACATTTTTTTAGGATCCTAGACTTTTAAAAAACCAAGATAAATTTCCATGATCCCGGACTAAAAATTTTCAAAAAACTACAAAAAAATAGAATAAGGCTTTGAAAAATTCTCAAGATCCTAGGGCTTGGATAAAAAATAAGGTTCTGGATTAAGACTCTTTTCATGATCTGTAATTTAGATTTAAATATCAGATTTTGGATTAAGTAAAAAAAATCCCAGAAGAAAATTAATGATTGGATTTGACAACTTTTTTAGGATTCTGGGGTTTGACGATATACACAAATCCATTGTGGAGCACCTAAACATTTTTGAGACCTCAGACTTCGTCAAATTCAGGTTCCAAGATTTACAGAAATTTATTTATGTTGAAACATCAAGGCTTGAGTAAAACAAAAATTCTGGGGCTTGAAAAAACAAATCCGGAATCTCAGACATGTCTCGGACTAATAGCAATTTTCATGATTAAATTACTAGGACTTATTTTAATTATATCAACATAGAATTTCAAAAATTTGTGATGCTGTTTGGACTGGAAATGCACAATTGGGAAAAATCTTCAAGATTATGTGACTTTGTAAAATATTAAAGCCACTAAAATATAAACAACACATATTCAAGATTGAAGAAAAGTTGTATTGATCTCATACTTCTCATAGTTTCAAAGGAAAAATGATCAAGTTCTGAGAAACAGATTTTAACCAATATACATCCTGGAATCCTGGACATTTAAAAAACCAAGATAAATTTTCTTGATGCTGGACTAAAATTTTTCAAAATACTACAAAAAATTAGAATAAGGCTTTGAAAAATTCTCAAGTTCCTAGTAGGGCTTGGATAAAAAATAAGGTTCTGGATAAACACACTTTTCATGATCTGTAATTTAGATTTAAATATCAGATTCTGGATTAATTAAAAAAAAATCCAAACGAAATTGAAATATTTCGTTTTGGACAACATTTTTAAGATTTTGGGGTTTGAAAACATATTTGGCATCCACTACATAAAAAATCTACTGTGGAGCACCTAAACATTTTTGAGATCTCAGACTTCGACAAACTTTCAGGTTCTTAGATTTACAGAAATTTAATTATTTTGAAACATCAAGCCTTAAGCAAAGTTAATATTCATCGGGTTGGAAAAACACATCCGGAATCTCAGACAGGTCTCGAACCAATAGCAATTTTCATGATTCAATTACTAGGACTAATTTTAATTAGAATAACATATAATTTCAAAAATTGCTGATGAAATTCCCGCATATTCCCCGAATTTGGCCGGATGTAAATCCGCATACTACACAATCGATCGAGATCAGCTATGGCAAATTATGCACCGAGAACTGACGCGATTGGTCAAGGCGACGATGGGTCGAGTTATGTGTGTTGTTCGAGTATCGGGGACACTCTCGAGTCCCTTTGAATCTCGAAGGGGGTTACGGCAAGGTGATGGACTTTCGTGTCTGCTTTTTAACATCGCGTTAGAAGGTGTGATCAGAAGAGCTGTTATAGGCACGAGTGGCACGATCTTTAGAAAGTCCATCCAGCTTCTTGGCTTCGCCGATGACATCGACATCATGGCACGAAACTTTGAGACGATGGCGGAAACGTGCATCAGACAGAATACTGAAGCTAGGTTGGACTTGCCATTAACGCATCGATGACGAAATACATGAGCGGAAGAGGTTCTAGAGAAGACAATGTTAGCCTCCCACCTCAAGTTCAGATTGACGGTGACGAAATCAAGGTGGTCGACGAGTTTGTTATTTGGACTCACTGGTGACCGCCGAAAATGATACCAGCAGAGAAATTCATAGATGCATTATGGCAGGGAATCGTGCCTACTTTGGACTCCGGAGGACGATTCGGTCGGTTGAAATTCGCCGCCGCAAGAAGTTGACTATCTACAAGACGCTGATTAGACCGGTAGTCCTCGGTGGCCACGAGACCTGGACTATGCTCGTGGAGGACCAACCTAGATGTTTTCGAACGGAAGGTGTTGTGTACGTACGTAACCATTCATCGACCACACTGCGAAAATTGGGAAACTACAGTGTGTTGGGCACGTCGTAAGAATGCCGCACGATGACCCAGTGAAAATGGTTCTAGAAAGTGACCCAACAGGAACAAGAAGAAGAGGCGCGCAGCGGGCAAGGTGGATCGACCAAGTAGAAGCCCAAGTAAAAATTAGGGTGTTATGCGGGTTCTGAAGACTATGAATTAGACTTGTAGCATGCTTTAAAACCATGGTAAAACTTGCAATGTTACTCGGGAGGCGACCTGCGGATCCTTAAAAGACTACGAGGCTGACAAGAGTGGAGACGACTTCTTCCGACAACCGAGGTCATCAAGGCCTCATACTGATTGGCAAGTATGTTGTATTATCCGGGAGGATGATTCCCGGATCTCCCTGTGTTTTGTACAGCTCTTCATTTGACTCCCCCTCTGAATATGTCTACCAGATTTATGGACAACCCTTTTGCTGGTTTTCCACCAATCCTCCCTTCCGAGGTATTCGTTTTCGTGTTCGATTCGAATCCAAAACAGGCTTGGGTTACCTCCAAAAGCGTTACTTCCAGCTGTACTGGTTGTAGAACCTGAGAATAATCCTAATGTACGCTGAATCTGATTTGAAAGCATTCTTCAAAGAAAACCAATGAATGTTGGAAGCAAGTTCCGGGAAAACTTCCCGAGGAAGTCAGTAGCCAATAACAAAAAAGGCAGAAGCTCTACTGGAGCACAAGTCTGAGACTCTTCAGGGAGAAATTCTAAAACAAAAGTTCCAGGAGAAGTTGGAAGAAGATGCCAGAAGCATATCGGAATAGAATTTCCAGTAGAAGTCAATCTGAGAAAAGTCAGGAAAAATTGTGGAAATTGAAAAAAAAAACTCATGATGGAAATTTTAAGAAAATGTCTGAAGAAGATAGAAGAAACTTCATGGGTCGATCGGAAAAAAAAAACTTCAGAAGAATCATTCGGAAGGAAGTCAAAAGAACGTAAAAGGGCATTTCCGGAGTAAATCAGAAGAATTGCTTAGAATATCAATAGAATCCAAACGAAATGTACTCGGTACAAACACAATACCAGGAAATAGTAAAATATTAAAATCTCCGCATATCATTCTGCCTTAAGGTGAAAGTGATCTAGAAAGAAAATAAACATTTCAAACATGGTTTTCTCTGCGACATCACAAAAAGCTCTCGTCGATGTTTTCCATTTATTATTTCGCACAAAACGACAAGAGCCTTTTGCCAATCTGAAGGGATGTCTCAGAGAAAACCACTTACTACGTGAAGTAACCGGTGAAAGTTATTCTATCTGTGTGTCAAAAAAAGCACTTTTTTCATAAAAGTAGCCTGGATGAATACTTCAAGATAATCTCGATTAAAAAATCATCTCAAAATTCCCTTTAAATGACTTGTTTCTGTTTACATTTAAAGCTGCTAATTAATCCCTCAGCCCCTTCCCTGCACATGCCGCTGCTAATGAAAGGAACTGATTGGTGGTTCATTTTGGTGGTGGTGGCAGCTGGCAGCACGGTGATTGTCCGTACTTTTAGCAACACGAACGCTCCATCCACAGTCCATTGGAGACGACTGCCTCTTGAGTGAAAACGAGAATTTATAACGCATAAATGGGTCAACGGAAAGACAGATTTATGGACGCTCTTTTCATGGGCGAACAACACACGCACTTCGTAGCGGAGTCGGAGCAGAGAAGAAGGACATGGAGGAAGGGGATGATAATTTTGAAATTTCGTAATGATGTGCGTCATAGTGAAGCTACCGGTAAGGTGCGACTATAGAACGTGCGAATACACCCAACCGGGAAATGTAAGATTCCATTGCAGGTTTGCACAGAAGATATGCGAAATCTGTAATAAGAACACGTAACCTTTAGCAGATTGTTTGAAGAATTTTGTAAAACCTAATGGATCTAGTCGATTTCAATATTACAGTTAGAGTATGTTGTAAGCCAGGAGGGAAATCCAGACTCGAAATATATGAACAGTCTTCGGGAGCCAGTGTTATGATGCTTTCTCATAGTTGAACATCGATATCTTGTCAGCAAGATTCATGGAAAATTGTCGTTTTGACCTATCTTAATCAATGGAACACAAGTTTTAGATTCATTAATTGAATATACCATATGTATACTTAGATCCATATTGAGAGATACCATTAATCAAAGTTTTTATCAAAGTCATTGGTGGCATCATAAATTGCAAAACAGAAAGGTATATATGCTCAAAGCAGAACAGCCAATTATGCTACGCCTATTTTGATTTAATTTCGATCGCTAAAATTTTCTTGCTATCTGTGTCTCCCTCCAAGGTTCCGTTACATTTCTTGGAAGCTACATGTACCAAGCGATGAATGAGTCCCATATATCCGTTTAATATATTTGCTTACACTCATGGATGGTGTATTATTATGATCATTATGAAACGCTCTGCAGAAAAACGTTTGAAAGGATTTGCGCTCCAAACCAGAGTAAATGATTCGAAAATATTCGCACTCTTCATAATACAGCAAAACCTCCATCCATTTAAAAAGAAAAGAAGTGGAACCTCATCGTTTTCCCCAAACAAATACCAGCTACCATGGAATTGCTTCTGCTTAAAAATGGATGAAACATTTTATGATTTTTACGATACAGCTCCGCTCATTTTGTAATTCCGGATCGAGACCACTCTGCTACTCACTCCCCTGAAAATGATCATAAAACTGAAAATAAAACCCCTCCAATCCCAGCCTCTTCCGACGACGACTCGAAACGGAACGAAGCTGATTACTGGCACAAGCGATAGCGCGAGCAGCGCGAATCGTCTTCATCGTTATCGTTGCGATTTTTTTATTTTGGTTTTGGCTCCGAGACTGTTGGCTTTGTTTTTGGCAGCAGTAAAACCAACCGACAGCCAAAACAACGTGGAAATCTCATTCGAAAAATTTTCCCAGTTCCTGCCAGAAACAACCCTAGCACAGTAAAGCCGGAGCAGAATTATTAAGCTTATGAACGGAAATAATGGTCATAAAAATTGTGGATGAAATGGGCTGCTACTGCTGATGCTACTAACTTTAGGTAATGTGCTATGTTGCACTTTGAATGAATGTTATATTCTTTATTTGCTGCTAAACTTTGCTCTGATCGGGAAGTTTTTAACCGGAAAATTGAATTACTTTTTGCAACGCTTAACAACTAGGTCGAATACAAAAGCTCCATGGATTAGTTCTGCCAGTAACGGGTAAAACAGAGATAAGGACCCATCTGAATGAGAACGAAATTGAAATCAATTCATGGATGCATAAATCAACTACTACTAGCGGTTGGCACATGCATAGAAAGTAAATCGATCGCAAAAAGCAATCCCTCAATTTCCGGTTCATAACCAAAAACTGATCCATTACACCAGAACACACAACAGTCCTAAAACTTGGATTGCCAACGACGAGAAACCGCAATCATCCAACCAGTTGAATATCCCTCTCTAAACAACAAGATTGAACCCACTCAGACCCAGACTATCGGGCTTATCACACTTCCCCATCTCCAGACAACACTCAGAGCAGCAAAACGAAACTGCTCACATACACACACACACACACACACGCTCGTATCAGAATAACAGACAGAGAATCAGCCGGGTGGTGAGATAATCGTACCCGAGGAGCAGGAAGGGAGTAACCGAGGTTTGACCCTGGGTTCTTCATGCGTTCCGTTGCCGTAAAATTGGATTGGACCAATCGAACAACTTTTTTTTTTGTATTGCCTCTGCCTTTTGCCTGCTGCAAAATCCAACCAACCACCCTAATCAAATCTCCAATGCGGACAGGAAAACAATGGATCACCATTCCGGTCGATATATTTCGAACAAGTATATAGATTCTTTGCTGCCCACTCGCCGTCATCGTCGTCGTTGGATCCATTCGGCAGAGGTAGATAAAGCAATAATTTAAAGAATTCCATCGTTCCTCCCCTCGCAACCTGAATTTCAAGTGCCCGAACTTCCTTTGCCGCAACTCAACTCCGAGAAAACTCCCAGGAGATAGCCCACCGCGAGAACCTAGCCTGTGTTTGGTAAGCAAATATATTCCAGCTCGATTCCTTCTTGAACTCTATCCTCCCCGGAGACCGAAACATCCCAACGAAAGAGTCATTCAAGTTCCTTCCCTCGAACGTCGTCGTCTTTCGTGCCCTGGTTGTTGTTGTTTTAGGATGACGAAAAAATACCGACCGAAACGCAGGAGCGAAACGGAGCGGAGCGGCAGCAGATTTTTCTTATTTATCACACAGGATGCGCGGATTTGTTTGCATTTTGCTTGTTCACTCTGCCTCGCCTGCACCGGCTTCCTTGTTTTCCATCATCAACGAGACTTCTTCGCTCGAATGGCCGCTTCCCTTATCGGCCGTTCTTCGTTCTGAACGACCTGGGGACACAATCAAGCAGCGGTGTGTGTATTCTTGCCGGTAAATATTTAAATAGCATCCTTTTTTTCCTTTCCACAGAGAAGAAGGAGGCTGCTTCTGCTCCTTTCGGTCATCTTTGGGATCAGGCCAAAAAGGTGCTGCTTGGCAGCCGTAGCAGCTTCTGAAGCAACCTAAATGATAAATGACCGATTGCGGATGAGTTTGTGTTTGCAATCAGGACTGCTGATGCTACTGCTGTTGTTGTTTCTGCTTCGTTTTTGCAGCAAGGCTTTAAAGCTTTGTGCTCGTTTTGTGTTTTTCATTTCACAAAAACGTCTAGGCTAACGGTAGGAAATGGAATCCCAAGATTAGCATCGACAGGGCCAGGTGTGAGTTAATAGGTAGCAAGCATTTTGGGAACATAAGAGAAAATGCAGGATTCAAGGCCAGGTCACAACAGATATATTCAGATTTGAAAGGATTTGATTTGATTTTTGTCGACTGAAAGGTCCAGGGGCCAGAAATTACATTGCTTCTAGACTAATCGAAGTATTTGAGACTATTTTGGATTGATCTTCACGAATGATTAAAATTCAAAAGTCCCACAATTGTTTTCTGGGTTGTCACAAATAGACTGCAGAAACTTACACACGACTTATTTGAGCCATAAACAAGATTTTAGTAACAGGAGTATTACTAGTGTTTCGGAAAATACTATCGAAAACATCTTAGCTGAAGACACTACTTGACGATCTACGTATTGACACTAATTGAAATTTGTGGAGTTGTTTGTAGAGCATCCTTCAAATTCAATATATGTGTCATAAAACTTTCTGGAAATCTCCATAATCTCAGTAAAATTAAATAAATTATCACGAGGAAATGTTAATTTTAATAAGACAGTTACAATTATTAAAATTAACAATTCCTCGTGAGAATTTATTTACAGGGCTGGTAGCGGTCACTGCTGTTAAAAATAGTGATTTTAGTGACCATGTTAAAGAAATAAGTGACCAAATAGTGACTAAAAAGAGACCTAAGAGAAAAAAAAGTGTTTTAGACTTATTTAATTAGTATCTCATAAACACTTATGTACGATATGAACCTATGAAGCGAAAGATTCAATAGAAAGTTTATGGTCAAACCCACGATATTAGTCAGGGTGTCTACTAACTGGAAAAACCTGGACAACCGGGGATCCTCATGAAATTTTATTTTTCCTTAAAATACCTGGAAGTCTCAGAAAATGTAATAATTTTCCTACTAAGGATATTAAAAAAAAAGAATTAATTTTAAAATACAAGTATTAAATTTTTCTCGTAATTTTCATTTACCCTTTGAACATTATAGATCCACAGTGGATTAATCTTCAGCAACAAAAAAATTTAAAAAAAAATCATAGGCTTGATATATTTTTTTTCATTTTTATTTTGGAACATGCATATTTTCTCAAAAATAAATAAATTTGAACTAGTTCTGAACTTAAAAGCTACAATACTACAAGAAATTTTCAAGAATCTGGAGTCAAATTCCAAGTATAGTTTTAAAAGCTCGTGGAAGTTTATTATAATTTCTAAGAATCTCATTCTAAGGGAGTTCTGGAAAAAAATCTTTCAGAAAAACATTAAATGCAATCTGCTTAGAAGGTACTTCTGAGGATTTTAGATTTCATGTGAAGCCTGATAGTTTTGAGTAGAATTAAAAGTAAATTTTAATGAAAACTCTTAGAAGATTATGAGGAGCACAACTCCTGTTATAAAGTTTGCGGGGGAAACGAATACAGAGCATAAGTTCTTGGTAATTTTTGAAAATACTAAAAAGAGGACATCTTCAAAAGAATTCGGAAAATAAATTCAGGAGAGTTTTCTAAACAAATTATGAGTAGAAATCTAAGGAATTTGTGAGGAGACATGCCGATGAATTTTTATGAGACTTTCAATGTGAGTAGAATTCCAAGGAAAGGCGTGAGATTCAAAAGGAAATCTGAAATGAATTCAATAAGTGTTTGAAGAATTTCAAGGTAATTCCGAGAAAAACTAAAAGAAAATTGAATTCGTAGGATATTTTCATCGAAATTTTGAGGAATATTTCAATGGAAATCTCCATTCAATATGGAACGGACTATTCTGAGGTCTTCAAACCTACTTGAAAGTTCCACAAATTTTCCCGAAGCTAATGAAACTGCCTTGAAGTCCATTTGTAGTTTGAGAGACTAGCCTGATGCTCACAATACTTCTCATCAAATCCTTAAACTTCAGTGAACTTTATAGGACTTCTTATAGTTTCCTCAATTTTTCTAACGATCATGGTTTAAAAATTCGCTGAAGTTCTCTAAACTTCATTAAAATTTATGTGACTTCTCTAATGTTAACGGAACTTTTCTGAGATTCTCTAAAGTTTTTGCAGTTCTCATGAAGCTTATTGTACTGCACTGAATTTAATTGAACCGTCCTAAAAAATTTTAAGCTTCCGTGAACTTCTGAACTTATGCAAGGACCTCAATTAACTTTTTAACGTCTCTGAAGTTATCTGAAAATCTGGGAACTGTTTTAAATTTCCCACTGATTTCCAGGAACTAATAGAACCTCCCTCTGAAATTCCTTCAATTTTCAGAGGTTACTAAACTTTTTTCAAATGCTCCCGCATTTTGCTGATGTTGAAAATAATTCTTGAAGTTCGTGGATGTTCCCTTAAGGTCCATATATTTCTGTGAAGTTCTCGGAATGTTTCTGAAGACTGGAATTATAACGAAATAATTAATATAGTTCTAAGATTTTCACTGAAGTTCTCAAGATTTTTCTGAAGTTCATGAAACTTCCCTTAAATTAGCGACATTTATTTAAAACTTCTTCAATAGTCTAATAGTAATAATAATAATGTTTAATAATCTGGCAAATTTTCTGATCTATATTCATAACTCCCTGACACTTCTGACGTTTTCGGATCAATCATAGAATTCTTGGAATACCCCATAATTCCACGGAGTCGCTGCAAATTTGCTTAAGATAATGGGATTATTCTGAAGCTATCTGATCTTCCTCGAAGCACTCGGAACATCGTTGAATATCATGAAACTATCTAAAAATATCTAAATATATTAGAATTTCTCTGGAATTTCTATGCTGCTTGCTAAAAGTTCTCGCATTTTTTTTTAATAATGGAACTACGTTGATGCTCTCAATTCAACTTAGCTAAATTTGCGTATTTTTTGAAGTTCTTGAAATCTCCATGATATACCATCCTTAAAATACTCTTACGTTTGTTTATCACGTTTCAGAAATTCTCTCGGAGCTGTGTTGAAGTTTCCGGAAATTCCATGAGCTTCTCGAAACTTCTGTAAACTTTCCAAAACTTCATTGAAATTATTTGAACTGCCCTTTGATTCTCTGGTCTGTCTTGATGTTCTCGGAGCTTTCCGGAGCTCTCAATTCTATTGAAGATCTCGGTTCTGTGGACTTCTGTGAAGTTCCTGAAATATTTCTGACATTTTCATAAATTCTCTGAATATCTCTGTACTTTCCTGAAATTCTCGGAACATCTCGAGGGATCTCGATTTTTTTTTCGAGCACTTCACGGACCTATTTTGAATTTTCCTTAATTTACGATTCTAGATCTTTAAACTGCTCCAAAATTCTGGACTAAAGTTACCGGAACTGCTCTTAACTTCTTAACAAATTGCACTTTACCCCTCAAGTTTTCCATATTTCTCAAGTTCGCTTGACAACTATGAAGCTCTCTGAAATTTTAGGCACTCCATAAAAGTTGCTGAAAATTTTCGGATGCTAAGAGAACCGCTTTGAGGTTCTTAAAACTTCCAGTAAATTCCCCATATTTTCAGCATGTTAACTTCCCTTATGTTTCCGATTCACTGAAATTTTCAGCATTTCCTTTCATTCCTCAGAACTTCTCCAAAGTTCCTACAATTGTTGTTAATTTAATGGGACTGATTGTTATGTTTAAAAAACGTTTGTGTTAATTCCTGTTGTTTTAGATCTACATAACAAAACACATTTTTTAACGCATTTAAAAAAATAGCTTTCTTATTATAAACCTGGAATTTATCCGTTAAAGTTCTGAAAACTCAGGTTTTTTTTTAGAAAAACCAATAGACACCTTGTTGATAGAGAAAGACGAAATAAATTCACGCTAAAAAAGTTGAAAATAGTGACTCATTACAAAAAAAGTGACTTAAAAAACGAGACTTTTTAGTGACTGGCGTGAAAAAAGTGACCCAGTCACTAAATAGTGACTCGCTACCAGCCCTGTATTTACTTTTACTGAGATTATGGAGATTTTGTCTAAGATTTTAGAGACATAAAGCTATTTAGAATAACGTGCATATGATAAGAACTCTAGTCGATAGTTCGCTACAAAACTTTAGTTAACCCAATACCAACTAGGATTCTACCCGTCATCAGCTCGACATTTACCCGATAATAACCCGAAAAATGGCGCAGACCTAAACTCATTCAACTACATTTCATTCAAAGTTGGCATCAATGTTGAACATCGGGAAGCCGCCCTTAATCCTGACTCGTGACCGGAAGGAATCCTGTTCAGGGAGTTCGTAGACAATCGTGCAAAAAACGCGCAGGCGCCCGCATCTCCAGAATCATCGGATGGGTCTGATACCGATACTCTTTAAGATTACCTATCGCTGTTTCTTCGCTTCCGGGATGCATCGTAGAAGGTAATATGGAAGACCCTGATCCGTCCACCACAGTCGCACCGATCGCTTGTTCCAGCCATCGGACTCATCCCGGCCCTGTGTGTGGAATTGTGAAAGGGGTCTTCCAGGCTTCAATACTAGGCAAGTATGTACTCGCAAAATTCACTCAGCCACGTTTCTCCTGATTATATTTCCCTTACCAGTGCTTCTACGCCAACCAATGTGGTCTGAACGCATTTAAGAAACTATCACCCTGGTTCCTATGCCACTGAACTCTGTCGCGCCGGTTCGTGTTGTATGTAGTTGCAGTCATCCTGATCCAGCAGTCGAAATTGAATCTCCGGGACGCACGTTAGAAAGCAACACGGAAGCTCTACCTAGAACAGTCGAGCCGTTTCCTCATCAATGCAGTCCAAGTCGTCCTGGCCCTGTGTATGAAGTGCGAGAAGAGGTCTTCCAGCTTGCTCTTCAAGGCAAGTATCAATGCAATAATGTGTGTTCCCTGCCTGTAGATGTTTCGCTCCACAGTTGGACTAATTGTTCTGCCACTGCGCACTGTACCTGTCACATTGAACTTCATTCTGAACACGCTGAGGATGCTTCAAACACTGGATTCCCGGGACGCGTCTTGGAAAGCACTTTGGAAGACCTCGATCTCTCCGACACGGTCCTGCATACCGCTGCCTGTACTCTTCACAGTCGTCCCAGACCCGTTGTTGGATGTAGAGAGAGGGTCTTCCAACCTGTTCTAGTAGGAAAGTACCAAATTAATGTTGGATTGCCTCTTCCTGATGTCTGTTCGAATTCCAGTGGTATTGTATGCAGCGCTTCACCTCCCACCATGGCTCGATCGGCCAACAACACATCTGTTGCAGTTAGAATGTTCGAGGACTACGGACCAAGGTAGATTCGTTCTTTTTTTCCGCTAGCGAGTGCGATTATGATGTTATTGTATTGACGGAGACAGTGCTCAACTGTTCGAAAATGCCATTTCGGTTTATCGCACAGACTGTAATGCCTCCAACAGTGCAAAAACCCGTGGTGGAGGTGTCCTAATCGTTGTTTCATCTCGTTGGAACAGTTATATCGATCCGACGCCTGTTTCCGATGCTCTAGAACAGCTGTGGGTTAGAATCACTACGCCAAGTCGAGTTATTAGTGTAGGCGTGATCTATTCACCTCCTGACCGCCGCAACGATGTCATTAGTATTCAGGACCATGTGAACTCCATCGGTGCAATGACTATGCTCTGCAGCTGGGAGATTATAACCAGCCTTTGCCCCGGTGTAGTAAGTCGTACGATGGGTCTTTCCAGGTTCAACGCTTATCGACGGTTTCGCTTTACATGGCCTCACCCAGATCAATGATGTATTAAATAGGAACGCTCGCTTTCTAGACCATGTTCTGTCTAACGAAGCTGCAACTCTGGCATGCACCCTTTCGGAAGCCATAGAACCTCTGATCTTTCTTGATGTAGACCACCCTGCTTTAGACGTTCTGATGAACCTCCCAGTGCCAATCGGTTTTTGAAGATTGTTTCGAAAATAATCATACAGTGGAATTCCGTCGAGCCCACTATGTTGCGATTAGTGCTGCTATTTCCGGTATCGATTGGCGACCATTAGAATTAGCTGGATGTGTTGACGATGCCGTTGACTATTTCAGTCAAATGGTTTGGGATATCATGGCTGAATTTGTACCTATTGCCGGCCCCGTACCAAAGCCACCGTGGTCTAACGGTCACTTGCGTCGACTAAACGGTATAGGGCTAAATCGCTACGAAAATACTTCCAAAATCGTTCGTACATTACGAAGCAGGACTCCAACCGCACAAGTAACGACTATAGGAAATGCAACAGATTCCTGTATCGACGATATGACTTCCGTACGCAATCATCTCTTCGCAGAAATCCAAAGCGTTTCTGGTCGTTTGTAAACTCAAAAAAGAACGAAGTCGGTTTTCCATTGTCAGTTCATCTCGGTGAGCAAACCGCTGAATCTGAACCGGAGAAATTCCGCCTTTTTGCTCAACATTTCATGAGTTCGTTCAATGAATATTCGGCCTCACCAAATCAAGTCACGATTGCTATAAGCGATTCTCCAACAGATGCATTTGAGCTCCGTCCGTTTCACATCAGTGAACATACCATCAATTCATTCGGCATTCCTGTGTCCGTTCTACAGCTGTGTTCGGAGTCGTTGCTCACTCGCTTGGTAAAGTTATTTAATCTGTCACTACAGGAGAGTAAATTTCCTGAAACGTGGAAATTTTCGTACATATTCCCCCGTCTACAAGAAAGGCGTTAAAAGGAATGTCCAGAATTACAGAGGCATCCAAAGTATTCGAGATCATCATCAATGAGGAGCTCTTCAGCTCATGTAAAAATTCCATCTCCACGGCTCAGCATGGATTCTACCCAAAACGGTCAGTTACAACCAATTTGACCGAATTCGTGTCGCTCTGCGTTCGGACCATGTACTCTGGTGGACAAATCGACGCTGTTTACACTGATATCAAGGCTGCATTTGACCGAGTAGACCTCAACATTCTTTTGAGCAAGCTTGAAAAACTCGGAGTGTCTGCAATTCAAATCAAAATTTCTAAGGATTTCTCACCTTAATTCCAAGAAAATTTTGACAAGTACACCTCCTGACATTATTTCCAATAGAGAGATAATCCCAAGGAAATCTGAACATGAAAGCAGTCCCTAGGGAACTCTAAGGAGCACAGCAATTTTTGGAGTACATACCAAAGGGAGTTTAATTGGGTAATACTGAGGAGAATTCCTAAGCAATATTAGTAGTAATAGTTGTACTAAAAGTAGTTACGGATAGAATTCTAAGCTAGTTCTGACTCAGAGAATTTCAGCAGAACTTGTGAAAATTAACCTGAGAAGATTTGCAACGAAATTGATATGGTTAATGAGACATAGTTAAAAGTTATTTCTATTTTTGAATTGTCTTAACAATTTAGTTACAAGTGGGATTAAGGGTTGAACGAATTTTCAAGATTATAGAACTTGATGAATTTATATTTAGCCTTCTGGGACTGGGACTTGTGAGATCTAAGACTATGAAAATGTTTCGATTGGAAAACAAGTTCTAATATTCTCGTAATAGTTCTACAAAGTGACTGTGTCATGAAGATCTAGTCCAATCTAAGGGGGTCTTAAATTTTTATCAAGATTCTACTAGGTACTAAGGGAAAACGCCCCGTAACGTGGGTAGATCACCATTTCGTGGCACGTTACGGGATGTAAGATCTGCCACCGATTCCTAGTCCTGACTACTTCAAACTAGGGGAACAGGATTTTTCAGTAATCCAAGGAACACATCTTAGTCCTTGTTACTTTTTATGCCTTGTTGATAGTGACAAGACTCGGCTTTGGCCACCGAGTATGATCTTGAAACAAGGAAAAAAATTAGTTAGTTAGTCTTCATCTATGTGATTCCTAATCTTCTATTCGTTGTTCCCTAGTTTGAAGTGGGTATGACTAGGGTTCTGATGCATGGTCATTATCGGTGTCATTCCTTAATTTTGTTGCTAAGGAATCCAATTTTGACTGACAAAGGGGCGCGCCTTTGGAGGGTGTTCCAGTACTCCGAAGGGTATAAATAGAGGGACCTTCAATTAGAGTAGGATCGTTGCAATAAATGCGAGAATGGCAACTGTAAAAAAATCGTATACTTCATCATTTCTCAATAGTGATGGAGTAATATGACATGCACTAAACTAAGGACAGGGGATATACTACAATAGATCAAATTACTGGTCGCAGTGGAACAGAGGAAAAAATAATAAATAAAATATTTCAATATTTGCATCAGCTCAATTGGCAGTTTCCAGCACACAGAAAGTTTGTGAAGACTGATATAAATATAATCAAATTTATAGATTTTCCTGCAATGTCCACAAATTGCTTAATTCAACAGAAGAACACGGCAAAAATAATTCACCGCAGAATGGAACCCACATCCCACAACAAATACCTATCCTGTTCTCTCCGGGCAATCATCTGCCTGCCATTTGAGCTAATCAAATTTACTGTTGCCGAAAACAAACATTCCTCCGGAAGACCGTAAATCTAAGTGCAAACAGTGATCATCATCATTCGATTGAAACAGTAAGGCAGTAGGCAAAAAAACCAAAAGAAAGCAAAACTAAATCTAGTCCGTAACTGACCGCCTGAGACAGATTTTTGCTTCCGCCCGTCCACTCCGAGATCAAGCGCAAAGCAAAAAAAAAAAAACCTTCAAGAGGATGCAGTAAAAATGTCTTCTTCCTTCCCGCCTGCCCGAAGAGAACGTTGTATGGACGGGAGCGCTGTATATCTGCATCGCACAATAACCACTGCACTGTGGTACGGAACGGCTTTTTAGCGGGGGAAAATTGTAATTGGTTCTAAAAGCCTTCCTTACACTAGTTTTTGACAAAACGTAAGGCAAAGAAGCAGGGGCAAAAGCAGAGAAAAATAATCCGCACGGTCAAATAAAGAGCCTACCCGAGCAAAGTTGGATATCAAAATACTGTCAAAATGATATCTAATTTTGTTTTTGAAATCATGTTGACAACATATTTTGATATGCAATCTTTTAATTTCGGTTGAATTCATATTTTTGATATTTCTAAAAAATATAATTAAAAACATAATTTTATAAAAAAAAGAGCACTGAAATCTAAATTTTTTTTTTTTTTTTTTGTACAATTTAATCAGGATGCTTGTTGTTTTCTTTATGAACATCACAAAGACAATTATGATATTTACAGTGTTGTTATACAACATTTATAGATATTAATCTACCTGCGGATTGAATTTGCAAACCGATATCAAATTAATTTCGTCCGGTTCGTCGGTAATACTTATACTAATACATTGTCGAATATTGTAATTTAACTTTCGTAGGCTTAGTCAATTTCTTAGCTCATATTTAAACATGTTGTCATAAATCTCATTAACTATCAGTTCTCTCCCAACAAAAAAAATATCGTCATCCATGTCTGTTAAAATATGTTCGATGCGAAGGAATTGATCATGCATAATAATATAAGAATCATCGTAGACTAAGTTTTTACATAATTCATGTGTCCTATTCCTATATTGAAAATAATTCCACTAGAATTTGTCATGAAAACGAAACTCTAAATTTAAAAACTTCACATCGTCTATTTCTATGCCATTGGATCTAATAACCTTCAATCGTTCGTCATATTTTAACTTTTGTTATTTGCCTATAATGACAAAAGCGATTCATTATATACTTTCTTGTAGTTTGTACCACTGGATGATTATATCCAGTTCTGTACTTTATTATGTCATCATTCGCACTTAGATGACAACATTTTTTGATTTTGAATCTTGAAATCACCCAATCGATTTCGAAACATTCAGATTAATTTATTTGATATCATGCTTTTGATCAAATTTTATAATCGCGTATCTAGATGGTACATAGACGAAAATCAGGTTGAACGTCGTGAGATGTCCATCATTCAAAGTTGATCGAAAAACTGTTGAAATGCATTGTTAAGACGGTTGGAAGTACGATACCCGAGCAGGAACCGATAGCTAATCGATAACAAATGAATATATTAATGTGGAATTTTGGTATGCTTGTGGTATAAAACCTTGTTTTGATATTATTCAGTTATCGAAATATTTTGTCAAATATCAAATGAATACCAAAATAACAAAATGTGATCTTTCACTTTTTAGACAATAACACCTAAAAGAGTTATTGAATTAGTATCTTCAGAATAACAAACTATGGCATTCTAACATCTAAAAAAGCGTCTGCTATCCGTTTGTTATTGTAATAACTTAATTATTTATTACGTCGTTATTCGTAGAACATTTTCGAGGTATTATTTTTGGTATTTTACCTCGTATGTCAGCCTCACTAATACCATATTTAGGTTGCCAGTTATGCTATTTTCATACCTGAATTTGGTATTAATAAGTTATTGTATCCTGCTCGGGTATGCAGCTAGTCTCAACTGCTGAAAAGACTGAGTATTTGCAGTTTTTAGAGCCCTAGCTAGCAGAATATTGTAGTACATTTACCCGCTAGTATGCAATCTATGGAATCCTAAAGCACGGCAAAATAGTTCTTACAAATACATCAGAAATCATCCACCACAATCATCATGATCTGCATGGATTATTGTGAAATTTGGATGACAAACATAACATCACATCACGTCAGGGAACTTCTTAGAAGTCAAGAGCCATTTATTTGAGTTCAGAGAACTGCATAGAAGTTGCATAAAAATTCAGGGACTGTTATAGATCTTTAAGATACTTCGTAGAATTAAAAAAAAAAAGTATGTGTAGGGAACTACGTTGAAACTAAGGATTTTTTTTTAGAAGTGCAGCAAATAGGAGTTCAGTTAACTATGAGAATGCTCAACGAACTTTGTACAACCTCAGTGAACTTTTCATCAACAACTTCTGAACATAATAGAAATTTCAAGAATCTTGTAGAAACTCGAAGAACTTCGTTGATGTTCAGGAATCGTTTCTTTAATTCCATCGAACTTGGTAAAATTTCAGCAACTTTTTCGATGTTCAGGGAACAGCGTATCAATTCAGGATATTCAAGAGAAATGTGGAGAAATTCACAGAGCTTCAGAGAATTTCGTATGCATTCAGAGAGCTTTGTTAAAATTCGGGAAAACTTTATAGAAGTGGGAATTTTTGTTTGGGAAACCTTTGTTGAAGTTTAGGGAACCTTGTATTCCAAGAAACTTCATAAAGTGCTCCAGGACCTTTTCTTAATTACAGGGCACTTCGTTAATGGATTTTGTGAGTTTGTGGAATTCCGTAGAAGTTCAGGAAATTTTGTAGAACTTCACGAAACTTTGCAGAAAATCATCGAAATTCTTAATTTTTTTTAAAGTTTTATAATAGTGCTGTGAATTTTGTAGAAGTTTATTAAGGAGAACAGTGTTGGAAAAATATCAAAAAATCAAATCTCACCAATGCCCAAGATCACGCTTGATTTTCGTAAACAAAAATCAACAAGCAAACTACTGCGGTTGATTTTGCAAGCTGTGATATCGCAACTCGGAATATCAAGCTAACAAAACTCACCAACGGCAAATCTCACCAAACTGTGGTAAGATTGAGTTTAATGATTTTTGCTTTACACCCGAACGCAACCGAAACTACCACAGCGGCTGGCAGCAGTCCCTTCGTGTCTGCCATCGGTGAAAAGTAAAAAGAGACAGCAAAGTATACTTTCACTTTCTAAAAAAACGATGTGGGACGGAATCATTTTTGTGTCGAGTCAGCTCTCAGCTTGATTTTTGCACGTTGTGGATAGTCTCGCAATATCAAAGGAGCTTGTAAAATCAATATCAAGCATGAAATTTTGTTCCAATATCACGCGTGATATTGAGAGCGTATGACAGTGGAAATTTTTTATTTGATTGATGATTTTGCCAACACTGACAGGGAATAATGTAAAAGATCACTCAAGTAACAATTTAACAGCCTTTTGGCTTTCACTCTGCTTTATTGTGGTTTTATTACGGCAATAAGCAAGTTAATTTAAATACAGCATTGAAAAGTGCAAAACATTCTTGATTAGTAGTTCAGCTTATGCTGTTTCAAAAACCTTTTAAAGCCTTACGAAAAAATCAGAAAGTGTCTGGTTTTAAAAATGAATTTAATGCAGCACTCAATACCTTTATAAAACTGTTCAGTAAATCAACCCTAAGCCTCCTTAGTGTTCGTTTATTGATGTCACGAAAAAATACTCCATAAAGGTGTTTTATCATTAGCAATTATGAAACCGTTCGATTTCAAACGGGATCAAAAAGCATATATTGATGCGTTTTGGTGTCAATGAAGTGTATCACAAAACCTCCCACTGTAATAAAACTAAAAAGATGGATCCGCCTAGAGACAGAGAAAAACTTAATCGAATGGGGCTTTCAAATTGCAGAATCACAAGGAAATGCCAAAGGATAATCGAGTAATAATTCTAGCAATGCTGTCGACGGAAGAGAAAAGGAATCCAATTCCAGAACTTTCTGGGAGGCTCCGCAGCTCCGACAAAATCGGTCAACAACAACAGAGCAGCCGACTGAGAGGAGCGAAGTGAATGAGGTTTACAAAGCACTGGAAGCCGTCAAATTAGACGCTTAAATTTGTAGGGGATACACAGCATATTGTCAATGGAAATTGGCTGCCTTCCGAACCATAGCCACGATTTCATTCGGCGAAACTGTTCCAAACATTCCAAGCAAGCGCACCTAAACTTCATCGCATCATCCGGAAGAAGGATAACTTTTCGGGAACGATTGGGTTTCCACCTGTTCCAAGTTACGTAGATGCACTTCCTTATCAAGGATGTCACGCACCTTGTTGATCCAACGCTGGAGTAGAACATCGTTGCAATGATCGCACAACAAAACTATCGAAAGATAAACAAATTTTGACGTTTAATTTTTTACAGGCAACTTTACCACCATTAATGCCGTCATAAAACTAAACGGAATAGGATCAAGGAAAATGGCATCAGATAAAAACAATTCAGTCTGCAAATTAGGGTAGAGCGCTATTTCGTCGTAATCACCCATTTCCGTTCTATCGATCAGAAAAGATCAATAATGTCAATGATTTCACCGTGCACAAATCAATAATAGGTTTGTTCCGATGCGTTAGTTCATTAGCTACAATCAAGGAATCAAGAATATCTCCAAATGACAAAATGACAAGCGATCAACGAACCGAATGATAACGCTATGTCAGAAGTGGAAAGCAATAATGATATAATCTTCTTCCATTTTTTTCATGGCAAGCAGCCCATACGACATAGCTCACTCGGGGCGGAAGAAGGAAACGAGCAAATTGTTGGCTAGCTGCTTCACGAAGTAAAGCCGAAGATGATACACGTGTGTTAATGGGAATTTTTTTGTTATTTCTTTTCTCGATTCAGATCAAGCTATGTCCTCATCCGTGTATATTGCAACAAAGCAAGCAAGCAATATATCATTGTCCTTCTACCACTCCGATAAAGCTATGTTACAGAGCGAGTTTGTCATGGTAGTCGTTGTCGTTGGTTGCTTTATGTGTTTGGATTCGCTGGCTACAATATAAATCCTGTTAGAGCGCATTGTATGAATATTTACGCTCATTGTTCTCAAAACAAAAGAAGCGTTCCTAGCGAATCCACTTTTTCTACGTTTATCCGTAGGACGAAGAAAATCTAATGGCGTTTCAATGCGTTAGGACGGAATTGAAACTCGTAGAACGAATCAAGAAGCAGTATTCGATTTTGAACAATGTCTCAACAATTTGTAACTCTTTATCAAATTCAACGGTACGTATGGAAAGGTGGATAAATTTAGAAGTCATCTTTGACAGAAATATTCTATTTTTGGTTTAAATTCGTTCAGAAAATAGAGGTGAAGCACAGGTTATCCTTAGTAAGACGGAAATCAGATCAAAAACCCTATCTTCATAGAAGCCGCATTAAAATGTTTTGCATTTGTAAACGATTTCATGAAAGCACAATAGCTTTTTCATAAAATGGCTTTTGGAAAATTAATGTTTATGCTATCGCCATATTGTTATTGTTCCATTTGCTTTTTTACAATTTTCGTTATTCAAGATGTTTTTCCTTTAAAATAACTTTATTCTCATCAATTCATCAATGAGTAGTAATAGAGATTACAAATATCATCAAATTGTATCGGCTGGGAGCAATGATTAACATAACAAATAACTATATTTTGTTTCCTAAATTAAGAATAATTAGTCAAATCAACGTTTTCCGAAAGCGGACTTATTTTTTTCGATCTCCCGAAGCACATTTCACATTAGATTTACTCTGTCACCTAAAACTAGACCACAATATGAGTTTCGATAATTTTAGTATTTTTTTTCAATTTAATGATGAGGAAATTTATGAGGATTTTGGCAGTATCCCTTTTTATCTTGATTGATGCTTTAATTTTAGTGCGCTTAGCAAGCGTCAAAGGCAAATGGCACAAGGATTTCAAATAGTTCTCAATGTATTCATCATATAACCTTTTTGCAGCTAGTCATTCTTGAAATGTATCGATAACACACTCTTTAGAACCTTCTGCAGGGTGGGCCAACTAGACAGATTCTAGTCTTAATGAGGTTTTGGTGGATGTAATAAAGGCAAAGCTATCTTGAACAGGGTTTTATGAATGTTGTTTTATAGAAACCTTGTAGTACTTCATAAAACGTTAGATTTTACTTGGACAGGAAACCTCGAAAAATTTCAGCAAACTTTCTAGAAGTTCGGTAAAATTTGTAGATGTTCAGGAAATTTCGTATCAGTTTATGAAACTGTGTAACTCTGGGAGCTTCCTTTCGTCAATATTGTCTGCAAATTCCTAGAAACGGTTGAGGTTTTTTCCAGAAGTCGGCAGAAGTTGATGGATGTTATGAGATCAAAAAAACAACAGGTTCTGAAAAAATTGTTGAAGCTCAGAATTTTTTAAGTTAAGGGAACTTTGTAGATGGTTACGTAACATCATTATACGTAATTATTTATAATTCGTACAGGTTCAGCAAGCTGGTCAGAAATTTAGTTGTAGCTATCGAAAAATTAAACGTTGTAAAGGGTGTCTACGATGAAATTGCCACACACAAAATTGATTCGCAAAATTCGAGTTTTCATCCGATTGCCATCAAATTTTCAGGGATTGAGAAATAACTATTAAACTTCATTTTACCATTTTACTCGTATTTTATTTACAGTCCATACGCAAATGCCCGCACCTTGGCCTTAACCCCGGCCATAAGATTCTGCACAACCTGTGAATCAACCGTTTTTTGCATGTAAACCCATACTTTCTTCAGTTCCTCGACTGTCTTCACTACCTTAGGTCGTTTAAGAAGGTGCTGCTTCATAATCGCCCAGTACTTCTCGATGGGGCGGAGCTCCGGAGTGTTGGGAGGGTTGAACATTTTCGGCACGAAATTGACCTTACTGTCCGCATACCACTTCAGTACGTCCTTGGAGTAGTGGCATGAGGCCAAATCCGGCCAGAAGATTGTTGGGACGTTGTGGGCCTTCAGGAGAGGAAGCAGCCGCTTCTGGAGGCACTCTTTTATGTACACCTGTCCGTTCATCGTGTCCTGGGTCACGAAAGGTGCACTCCGCTTCCCGCACGTGCAGATGGCTTGCCAAACCAGGAATTTCTTCGCAAATTTGGACATCTTCTGAGTGCGGACATGCTCCGGAACGCTGAACTTATCCTTGGCCGTGAAAAACAGGTTGCCGGGGATCTGTTTGAAGTCGGCCTTCACATATGTTTCGTCGTCCATGATGCAGCATTCAACTTTCGTCAGCATGTTGAGGTACAACTTCCTGGCACGGGTTTTGGCGGACTTGTTCTGCTTCTCGTCGCGATTAGGGGCCTTTTGTACCTTGAACGTTCGAAGCCTTTTGTACCTTAAACGTTCGAAGCCCAGCCTTAGTTTTGGCCTTCTGGACAAAACTTCGGCTTAGGTGCAGCTTCTTAGCCACATCCCTAACGGAGGCGTTCGGATTTCGGTTGAAGGCCCCAACTACGCGGTTGTGATTTTTGGTGTTGTACGGAATACTTTTTCCTTCACTTCTGGGCTTCCGATCGGTGGTCAACCGTTCCTCGAACCGCTTAATCACTCGTGACACCGTGGAATTCGCGATTCCCAACGTTTTAGCGATGGAACGATGCGAGAGATCCTTGTTCTCGTGATGAATGCGCAAGATTTTATCACGCACGAGCTGTTCTTTCGACTCCATTTCCGCGAGTTTTGATCACAGGACTTTAAAACTTGCAGGATGTAAATAATGCACTATGAACTAAATCCACCCAAATTTTCATTAAATTCTACCCAACGGTTAAAAAGTTAGAGCAATTTCATAGTGTGGCAATTTCATCGTGGACACCCTTTAAGCTATGGAACAATCTTTGAAGTACTGGGAACTTCGTAGAAGTTGACGGAAAATCCCAGGAGTTCATCAAATATTCCACATGTTCAGAAGCTTTGAGTTCATGGAACTGACTTTAAGTTCAAGAAACTTCTTGAAAGTACAGGAATCTTAGTATAAGTTTAGGAAGCGTCGTGAAATGTTTAATAACTTTGTTGAAATTCACAGATTTTTTTTTATTTTTTATTGGGTATCAAGCTGGAGCTGCGTGACAGCTTAGTTTTCAAGACTTGACCCATTTGAATAAATTGTGCTTCTATCTTTGACTATACAGCAGAAGCACTAACCTATGTTGGCCGCTTGAACACTGGATTCCGTGTGTATTGTTTCAAGATAGTTATAGAAAAAATGCTGTGACGTGTGTGCATAGATACATCCGCGTAGTAAACCGATTGGATAGGTAAATCCGTTTCGAACGAAATATCTTAATTATGTAATTATGTTACTTAATTATGAAATATCTTAATAAATAAGTTACGAAAACCACGCGAATTCCGAAAGAAGTGCAAGACAACCGAAGCGAAAAAAAAGGCTTATATCATTTAAACAGTGCCACCAGAATAAATGTGATAGCCTATGTTGGCAAGTTGATTAATTTTGGTTTCCTCCCTAGATATTCTACTTATTTACTACTGAACTTTGTATCAAATTAGTTAATTTAGAGAACGTATCAATCATTTCAAAATCTCGCGACCGTACCGAACAAATTCTAAACTACATAAGCTCAAAAAAGTTTTGACATGCTCTACCGAATTGCGAATCACTTCTGCGTAAGCTCCGTAGACGTAGGCGCGTTGAATCCGACAGCCGCGAAAAGTTAAATATGCATCAATACCACATGAGGAAAGATCGATTTTACAGTCACGTAGGCTTTAGTTCATAGATTAACATTGACTGCTGTTTAAAAATGTAAGTACTTGAACACTAAGAAATAAGTTAACTCAAATACTTTAACCGCATATATAAGAGATATCGCGTATTGAGAGAATAATATAGTAATCGAGTAATCCCCTTAATGCTATTGGTCTGCTTGCGTTTTCCTATTGAAGTTCAAGACTAAATATGAAGATTTATTCTACAACTATAAAGGTTAGTTGCCTCCCAAAGCGGACCCTCCGCATCCTAGTTCTTTTGTTAAACTACGTAATGTCATTAGACGTTCTGAAACTTCTTATTTAAGTTTATTTGATGATTATGATATCTCGTTAGTCTAATTTAATAAATTATTAAAAGCTCTAATTCACCTAATCAATCATAGCCCATGTTTTATTAAGTATTAAGTATCTGCACTTGTGTTTCAAGTACTTTTGATTTTGGCCTATACCTATTAATTATATCTTAGTTCCACTCAGGTTACACCTTCATGTGACTAAAATGCTTCATTTTGAAGTTAGTTTCCTAGCTGATTTTTAAATTATATATTATTCTTAAGATATTCAAATGTTCATAAAATTCAAATAACGTCTCCAGATAGTCTCTCAAAATTGCTGGTTGATCAGATATTAGTGAATTCAGGTTGATCAGGAAATCTGAAGATCTTAAATTGGCCTATCGCTAAATGGCAGATCGGTCAGGAAGTACTTTAAAGATCTCCAGCTGATCGAAGATTTCAATAAGGTCCTTTGGATATTTTTCAAGACTCCCAAAATTGTACGTCGATCATGAAGTATTCAAAAGATCTCCAACTAATCGAAGAGTTCCGTGAAGTCCAATGAATATTCAAGAGGATCAAGTTTCCGAAATATCCGATTTTGGTTACATATTCATATTTGGTATATCCAGGAAGGCGCTTAAAATATGAATTCAAACACATAATTTATTTATCAAAAATTTACATATGCCAGTTTAAAATTTAATGAATCCATCGGAAGTCTTATTCAGCCTTAGCATGTTTTCAATCAACTTCACAAATCATGAAATGTCTTCAAAATGTCTGCAAGAAAAAAAATACCTTCACAGAATTTTTAATGTCGTTAAAATAAAGATATGTCTTCAAACCTATCTACAAATATCTAATAGAGTCCCAAGATGGTGGAAACCGCCGGGAAATGGAAGCTCTAGACACTACCTAACTAAAAACTTTAGCTGCATAGCGTACACAGCTAAAAATTTGCTTATACATCTAATTTTTGCCTGTTTAAGCTAGTCTACAGCTAAAAATCGATTGTTGGGTAACCCCCTAAAAGGAATAGAAACGGAGTAAATATTTTTTTCCCACTAAATTTCCATTTCGGACCACAGTGCACTGGAAGACGTTCGTGACGGCGTTGCTAACATAGAAATCATTTTCTCCCTCAACGAAAATCAGTGTTTGCTCCTCCGAAATATATCAGACACAAGACACGGACCGGAAGAGGCATAAAATTTTCAAATTTTGCACCACTCAGCAGCTGCGGATATCATCATCTCGGTTGGCGGCAGCGGCGACGACGACGTCGACTACTAGTTCCGTTTGCCCCACGAACGCGCAATATTGGGAGGCGTTGCGTCGCATTTTTAGAGAAAGTTCCATGTTTGAATGTTTGATTAGGTCTTCACCACCGAACTGTACCTTCCCGGAAGATGAACAGAAGTAAGGAACGAGCAGAAGCTGGAAAAATGCTGATACTAGGATGTGGCTAAGTGGGACGTCGACAGCGTAGGTCACTTCAAGTGTAATTCGGAACTGGAATTGAGCAAATATAAAATACGACTAAATGGTGTGATCACCGGAGTGGACCGGTGGTGTGGGGGAAGATGCAAAGCAGAGATCAAAGGGCAACTTTTCGTCTCAGATGTTGGCAGGGGAAAATCGGGTCAGCTGCTTGTTTAAGCAAGTGTAAGAAACGGAATTGGGCGCATACTAGCTTATGGACAAAGTGGGAAACTGTCCATTGAACATTGATCCACAGTTGTTAATTGAGTGCCTTCTAATTAGAGCATTTTCAGCAACAGTGCATCCGGAATTGTTATCCCAAAAATTGCTTCGCGTGTCTTAAAGAAGATTGAAAACCCCTCCGAGCTAAAACATGCCAAGATAAAAACCTAATAAAGAAGAAATCCCCCCGGGCAGCGCAAAAACAAAAACGAGTACAAAGATGAAAAATTGTAATAATGAGATAAGTTCTGCGAACATGTTGCTGCCGCCGCCGCTGCTGCCGTTTTTAGCCATTTCGCTGCAGTTACATATCGACATCTTGTAACGAGTCGAGTGCTTAGCGCGCAAAAAAAAACTAGGACACTGCCGCTTGCCTATGTTCGATGTTTCATGAAAGATTCCCGCTTGCCGATATTTGATTTATGTTTTTCTCAGCTACCCGTTTATGAAGTTGCACCACACTTTGGAGTTGGACTTGGGTTTGAGCAGGGCGCAGTGATTCATCACTACCTCGGACCTCCAACCAAGAGAGCAATATGTGCACCCAACAGTAGCCCCCCTCCCCCGACAACAGTATCGGACCCCCTTTTATGGTGCAACACGATGAGGCACACGACGATGATGATGATCTGTCAGATGTGTAATTAAATTTCATCCATGTTTTTTCCCCAGTGTGCACGATATTTGCTTGACGTGGGACCTGCGCTGCGATGAGGGCCTATGAGTGGCAGGAGAATGCGAAAAAAAAAACAAAATTTGAGGGGGGGGGGGGTATAAAATCTCGGCCAAAACCGCCAAACGTTTTTCGTGGGAAGTTCCGCGGCCAGCCAAAAACGGTCTATCGCGATGAAACAGTGCGTGTCCGCGTGCTCTCTTTGGAATGCTCATTTTCGGACGCGCCATTCAAATGCGATCCGGTGGGAGGGACGGGAGGTCACAGGGAGTTATAAAAATATGCAAATATGGAGCGGTCGTCGTCGTTGTCGTTGTCGGTGGTATAGGCAATTGTTTTCCTGCAATTAGCGAAAATGACGAAGATGCGGTTCGGGTTTTTTTTTCCAGCGGTAGGTAGCATACGATGCGTGGGAGGCAGATCGCATCGTTGTTGGGTCATGATGGTTTCTCACGCTTCTGTACCGCTCGGTGGTGCCCGTTTTTGGAATTCGCACGCGTGACCGTCGTCGGGTGGCGGTTGGCTTTTGCTTTTTACAGCCATATGGTTGTAAAAAAAAAATCAACTACAGAGGAAACTGTGACTATTATTGGATTAGTCTTTTAGCCTCATTAAGCGTTTATGGAACATGGACTTCCGTTGAACAAGCCGGGTTAGATAATATGTGAGTACTTTTTCAGACTCATAACAGCGCGACGAAAATTCGGATTCGGATTCCGTCATCGGCAAAAAAGCTGCTTCCTAAAAATAGCGCTTTTCCTAGGAATCGATACTGACTCGAAACAAAGTGGCTGTAATTAATCACTGAGAAAATTCCGAGCTGAAAAGCAGCAAAGGCAATTTGGTAAGTACGTGAGATATCGTGCAGTGCGTGAGTCACGAACCAACGTCCATGGCGACGACCAACGCCGCCGACGACGCTCAGACTGCGAATTTAACGAGGAAAAATTTTGACAACACGTTTCCATATGTTCTCAACTCTGTAAAAATTGATTGGCGCAAAATGGCAAATTCAATCCAAAGTGCCATAAAAATGTTGATTAGAATCGTTGCCATGTGATGAGTTTGACACCGAACCCGACACGTAAACAAATCATTGTCCCCAACAGGATCGATATTCAACTCAGCAATTTTCCGCACATGCACCACCACCGGAGGGTTGTCTGTCTGTCTGGCTGGCTGGCGGGAATGTTGCTTTCGAGTTTTCCCACATCAGGGTGTTACAAATTCGCGTCACATAGGCCCAATAAAAACCGGTCACAAAAACGGAAAACAACAAAACGTGACTGCACCGGATTTCGTCGTCCTCTGATTTGATATGGGTGGAAACATCAAGCCGTGGACCACTCCGGGGAAATGTACCTAAGCAAAGCTGTTACGTACTCCGAAGAATGTTATTTTCTTCGGCCATTAAAATTGGATTCTAGTATGTGAGAAAATGGGCTGCCATCAATAAGAAAGGCCGGGATTCATCTGTTTAGGAATGCTGAAATTTGGATGCGAAACGGATTTGAAGACATCCGTTGAGATATTTAAAAACATCCTTTGGGTTCATGGATTATTGCGCCCCCCAACTGGAACTGCATATTTGCTCACACCGAAAAAAAAAATTCAGGCAGATAACTACTGCTTACCGGAGTTGAAACCAAATTAAAAGGATCGCATCAAGAAAACCCTTCAGTTTCCAGGAGTTCTAAGTTAATTGCATTCCGGTGGTTTTCCATAGTTTTCTTAGTCGTAGAAGTCTTGAAAGTACTAAGCTGCAGCGGTTCTCAGAATTTCGTTGATAGTGAACCACTTTTTTTTCGTAACTCTTAAGCATTGAAGACAAATGTCAAAATGCCAAAAACTAAAACGGTTTTAAACAACATTAAACCGGCTGATAACCATTCAAACAACCTTGAAGATAACATATAATTAGCATTAATAAAAAAAAAAAAAATTAGCATTTTATTAGGAAAAAAATGGCGCATTCGATGATAATTTTTGTCTCTACAACTTTGTCTCAGACGTCGATTAGAAGTGATGTTTTCATGCTATGATTTAACGACCTGCATTTCCCTAAAGCAGTGGTGCTCGCGGGCCACATGCAGCCCACCGAGTGAGTTTGTGCGGCCCGCAGAATGCTTTCAGTCTGTGGAATGTTTGAAACTTTGATCAAATTATGATTTCCTTGGATTTCATATCAGAATTCTTTTGGAACTCATTTTGAAACTTCTTCTTTTTCGTTCTCTGAGTTAATTCCTGAATCCCGGCTAAATTTTTCAAAATTCAATTCGAATTTTCCATAATACGTCGTCATAATTTGCTTCCGCTGGAATTTTCCCAAAATTCCGTTAAACATATGTTTCTTTAACAATGGCTTGAGTTTAGAATTAATTCTGGAGATAACAGCAATGATTTTTTTTTTAAGAAAAATGCCAATAGATTTTTTGAAAAACTCTAAGAGAGATTTGACTTGAACTCAAGTCATTTGTGGGACTTCAGACGTTCAATGCTTCAATAAGTTCTTAGAAGAATTTGAAAAGAGTTGTGATGACAATTCGAAAGAAATTCTTAGAAAACTTAAAGATAAGTTCAAGTGGATTCTAAAGAGAGTTACAAGGATCTCACGATAAATACCAAGGCGATAAAATTTTAAGGGCACAATTCCAAAGGAAATCTGAGATGAGTTTTATGAGAATTTCGAGAGCATCTCGAGAATAATTTTAACAATAATTTTCCGAAAAATTAAGAACAGAGCTTCAAGAAAATTATGAGCAAAATTGTAAGACAATTCTGAATAAAATTGTGTGGAAATTATAAGGGGAATTCAGGCTAATTTAACATAGAATTATGTAAGGATGCTTCAGTGAATTCTTTCGAAACGAATCATTGGATCAATTCGTTGAATTTTTTGGAGTGTTCTGAAATGTTGTATAAACATTTTCAAGGTTCTCTCGGAGAGATTCTCAAATTAATTTTAGAGGAATGCTGAAAATAAGTTTTTGATGGGAAATGATTCTATAGGAAATTTGAGAACATTTCATAAAAACCTTGTAAGAGTTTTTAGCGAACTTTTTCAAGATAGTTAAAATATGATAGTTGATAGTAAGTTACAAATTCGCTGTTGTCGTTGTTGTAGGCGCCGTCGTAGTCGCTATCGTAATCGCCGTCGTAGTCGTAGGCAGTACCGTTAGTATATTTAAAATTAGCCATCAACCGCTGAAAATATGAATTATCGCGTATTTCTGTTGTTCATTACATGCCAAGTGAAAGTCGAGAACGTAATTTCAGTTGAATAGCTTGTTTAACCAGGTATTAAACAATCGTCACGTCGGTCATAGCTTGTTATGATTGTCTGAACCATGCGTAAAGAGAAAATCGAAACATTGAACGTCGCGTGAAAGTGGATCTTAATGAAGGCCTAAGTACTCTTTCGTAGCTTTTAGTTTAAGGATTTAAAAAATCGTCGGTTGCAGTGGCTTGCTTACTGAGGAGAAAAACGCGGTCCCAGATCCTTTCATATTAAAAATGCATGGTAAGATCGCTTGTTTATCGTGTATTTTGTAAAACTTTTCGTTGTCGTCGGTGCCGGGTTTAAATAGTTATAAAAACTTGAGTAACGCTATAATGTGATATGAGAGGCTCAGTGGCCTTAGAGCAACCGTTTTTGCTTACTGAGCAGAACATCATGAGTCTAATCTGAAGCCCATCCACATTCAAGATTCGTCAATGATTAAAAAGGAGCTCGTCTGCCTAGTGGCAATCTTTTTTGCTTACTGAGCAGAAGACCGTGGGTTCAATCCCAAGCTCCTTCGCGTTATACGATCGTTAGGACATCAATTCAGCTTATCGATTACCAAAACGAACCCTGCTGCAAACCCAAGCCTCTTACCCAACATCCCTGTGATTCCTCGTGGAAGTGCAGAGGACTCCTCGGCTTCCATCGAAGCGAGTGTCACGTCAACACATTCCTACCCATTCCTTTCTTGACCTGCGTTCAGGCGCGGCTGGCGCTGGTATTGCCTAATTCGAGATCACCAGTTTTTACACATTGAGGATGATTGCTAGTCCCAAGCATCGTCTATTGGTTCTCTGTGTAATTACAGCTGGTCTGGCAATAACAGAGTAGCAACTGTGGGTGGTCAATCATGCTCATGCTCATGCTCATGCTCAAATATGATAGTTGATGAGAAACAAACGATTTGTTCATTTTTTATCATTTCCCGGTTGATTGATGTACATTTGCATCCAGATGCGATTGAGCCAAAGAGATCGCTCCCTTAAATGATTTATGATTCAGAAAGCAGAAATTTTCCTGGCTCAAAACAACTGGGACAATCACCAAAATTCCGGGGAAAACCCGGAAAATTGCAAATTGGGATTTACTATTCACCATGATTATGACTGATGCAAATTTTAGTTGTTTAGAATTTAGAATACCACCCAAAAATTACAAAATTAAGCCCTTTTTAAAATTGTCTTTTGCTCTACGCTTTATCCTAAAGCTTCTGCTTTCTTCGCATCATCGTCTGTCATCTTCATCAGTTTTCCATTTTAGCCTTTAGGCCACGGCAACTCTTCTCCTTCGTCTTCTTGATTTTCTTTCGTTCTTCGCTTGATCTTGTGCCCCGCTTTTTTCGTCTTGTTCTCCATTCATGTCTTCTTCAGCTCCCACGTTGTATGTTTCTTCTCCATAATCCTCTGTTTTCTTCTGTTGTCCTTAACGTCCCCTGAATCCGCTTCTCTCTTTTCCTCATTTTCACAATGTTTGATAGATATTAGCTTCATGCAGAAACTTCAGTAATCGCTTTTCACTGTCATCATCGCTGCATAGTGCCGTGTGAAGACTAGTTGGATCGATCTCATGTTTCGTCCTGACTGCTTCAAATTTCCTGCAGTGTCGGACATCCATAACCGTTCCACAGCATTCGCATGTCGGTGGCGATGATTTCTTTAATAGAAATTCGTGTGTCAGCTTGGTATGGCTGATAGGCAAACGAGTGAGTACTCTGGTCGGCAGAACTGTTCTGATCGATCCACTTTTTCGTTTCACGTTTCATCTCTTTCGGCTTGACTTCTGTAAGTTGCGCCCATCGTGTCTCCCACTGTTAACGGATGGCTTGGTTCATTGCTTTAATGGCATATTTTCCTGGAATACCGATATTGATTGGCGGATTATTTCGTGCTTCTCCGGCGAGTCGGTCCGCTTCTTCGTTGCCACGGATGCCGGCGTGGTCGGGAACGCAATAAAAGTGAATCGGACGGTTTTGAAGCAGAGATTCAATTTCTTGGATCCAGGGATGCTGCGATTTGCCACTCTCTATTGCTGAAAGACAGCTAGCCGAATCGGACAGAATGATCAGGTCATTTATTGTAATCGTCTCGTTGACAGCCGATTTGATCGCATAGACCTCTGCCGAAAAAACGCTACTTTGTGACGGAAGGCCTATTGTTCTACTCCTGCTCCAACTCTGTCTTCACACCTAGAACCTTCGGTGTAGATAGCCGTAGCACGGTGAAACCGGTCCTGAATGATGGGACGCACTGTATCTGGGGGATCTCCCGCTTTCACCTGTCGTTTCACGTCCCAAAGAATGCGTGGCTTGGGAGCATGCGATTGGTGAAACGTTTGTGTTGCAGTGTTAGGTACTCTAATTTGTAGTCTGTGAAAGGGATTTACAGGTTTTATAGTCTGTAAGAGGGAAATCACCAGTCGAGTGTCATCAAAGTACATAGCATGTTGAGACATTGAGCTCGTGAGAGAGTATTTTCTCTCTCAAAGTTGATTTTTCTGGCTCTCTGTTGTAGCTTGTTTAACAATAATTTATAGGAAAAATGTGAACGACACACAAATGATTTCTTTAGGTTGCCGTCAACATTTTTTGACCTGAATATGCATCAACAGCGTTCATTTTAACCTTTCGAAATTTGTATAAGGGGATTAATATTACTGACTACCAATGGAACAGCGCCACCTGTGTGAGAAATAGCCTTAACTAAATGGTTCATAGCGCAGTAAATTTTTAGCACAGGCCAGAAAATTGAAAAATAACAACTTTACAACAGTATTGGTAAGCTACACTAATGCATTCGAGCACTAGAAAACTTTCAGAAGTTCAATATTTAGGTTTTATGACCAGTTCGAAAATATTACTGTGTACTTGTTTTTAGCGCAGGAGTCTAAAATGATGTGCGAAATCTACAATATAACCAACCTATTTGATCAAAATCGGATCAATCATATCTGAAGAAAGGGAAAAAGTCACCTTACGTACAATGCGCCATTTGTTGTAGAGGCTTTTGCATGCTTACCTGAAAATAGAAATGAAGATATAAAGAGAAACATTAGAATGATGTGCTAGTACAGTCCACTAGTACAGGTATTGTCGCTCTATCTTGTAATGGAAAGGCCCATCGAGTTAGGGGGGATATTGAGTTATGCAAGTTAAATAAAGAAGTGTGTAGGGGCCTCCCTTAGCTCAGTCGGTAAAGGCGCAGCTACAAAGCAAGACCATGCTGGAGGTGGCTGGGTTCAATTCCCGGTCCGGTCTAGGAATTTTTCGGGTTGGAAAATTTCTCGACTTCCCTGGGCATAGAAGTATGATTGGACTTGCCACACAATTATACCAATGCAAAAATGGTACAGGCATCGAAAGCTCTCAATTAATAACTATGGAAGTGCATCTAGAACACTAAGTTGAGAGCACGCAATAAGCTACACTGAAAATAAAATTTCATTTATACAACGAAATCGCTCGTTTGTTCTACGAATTTATTCGTTGTTTTCTGCAACGAAATGGATTTGTACATTGTATGAAGCTTGTTTCGTTAGAACTGACACACTCGCTATCGCTACACCCAACCAGCGGTCTACAAGTGTTGGTTGTGGAAACCAAAAAATGTGGAGTGTGTTAGTGAGGATGGGTAAAAATACTTCATCATTGGAAAGAATAAATATGACAAAAAATAAAAATAGGATTCAGACCGAACTCGACTCATGAACCTTGCGATCGTCAGATCTGTGCTTTATCCATCGCTCTATCTGTGCTATGAGTAAAGGTAAAGCTAAAGGCAATAAGAAGCACTCATGGAGCGGTACTTCGATTTCTCTTGCTTTTTCTGCTGCTTGCATGTATTTTTTTTCTCTAACATAAAACCACCGCGATGATTTATTGTGGTAGCTTGCATGTATTGGTCAAACCGACAATATTTCTAAAAAAAAATCCCATCTCCAACACACAATCAGCACTTTAGGACACAATAATCGAAGTTGTTGGTTTGATTGTACGAAGATGTATTTGTATATTATACGAATAAGGCGTAGTATTGACATTGCGCCAGATGACAGGAAAAACGAATGTTTCGTACCATTTATGAAAGATTTGTTGTATGTACGATATTCATTTTTACGAAACGGTTTTCAGAGAAATAACGAAAATACATTTTCAGTGTAATATGCGATATGCAATTAGCTTGAAAAGCGAAGAAGAAGAAGAAGAAGTGTATGGGAAGAGTGCATATTTTCATCAAGTTAGGTCAAATAGATTCTTGATCTATGTTTTATTTGGTTAAGGATTACGGTCATTCACCACATCCAAAAATTGTTGTTCAAGGAATTTTGTTGATTTTTAAGTGTGCAACTCGAAATTTTAAGCATTTTAATGACAAATCCGGAGTGATTTGAGATTTGGGCGTAATTGCTTTTGAAAACAAACACGTCAATCACTGATTTCTCTTGAATAAAAGCTCAATCTCACAAACAAACTATACCAAATGATAGTGGAATCATTCCTCTACCTCATAGTGTTATTACTTTTCGATATTGAGCTTTTATTCGCGAGAAATCGGTGATTGACGTATTTGTTTACAAATACAGTTACGCCCAAATCTCAAATCACTCCGGAAATATTGAAATAAATATATTTAAGAGCGATTTTTTGTGAATTAAGCTTTGTGGATTTTTAACCCAACTTTACTTGATTTTTTTAAGGTGTCTATTTTTTTCTGAAAACTTGTCTCTGACGTAATTTTGATTGGAAGTGACGTTTTCGAGTTATGACTAGTTGAACAATTGTAACGAACCGTCTGTTACGATCAGTTGACGGCTTAAGCGCCACCTTCTTCGCTCAGAAGGACCGTCAGCTGTGATTTTATCCCGGCACGAGATTTCTTTCAGGTTTTCTGTATTTCCAGAACAAAAAAAGCTAATAATTTGAATCGACCAACAAGTGACTCTCAAAACTCACTAATCCCCGATGATAATACAATCACCGAAAACCTTAAACTAATCTACACACATTCAAGCCGTCAATAAAAGTGTCTCGGCTAAACGCCACCCAATTCGTTCGTCACACAAAATTATTCGTACGCGATCTGATGAAGTCTCAAACTAAACTGGAAGTAATTATGTTAGTCCATCAATCAATCGAGAAATAATTACGCAAAAACTGAATACTTTTCGTGAGTTTAACAACAGTATATTTGGAGTGTGCTAATGACTGAAGGAAAACCAATTTATTTAAGTTTTCGAAGGAAAACAAACCTTACTCAATAGTGACGCCATGACTAACTAATAATCTTCGAAATCTTCGTTGAACTTTCTTCGAACAATAGAGTTCAATTTCAAAAGCAAAGAATGGATCTGACCTTGATGAACGGCGCATCCCACGGCGTCCAGTGAAGCTGTAGCTGTTGCTCAGAGTTGATTTGCTCTGCAGTTGTACGGACGGAGAAGAAGCTTCGACGAACAAGCCCATGAATCGACGAACATCCACGGTGCTTTGGCGACCAACTTCGGGGTAAATACGTCCCCGGAACGGATGGAGTGCCGAGCTCGATTATGACTGCTCGACGTCGCACTGCCTGACTCGAAGGGTTGGATTTCGGGTTCGTGTACAGGCTGAAAAACTCGAGCTGTGGAAAACGTACAGGTACTCGATATTTCGATGTATGCGCGGGGGTCGACTCAAAAGAACGCCACGACCGCTAGCGCTTGACGCTTCCCAAAGTCCTAGCCGGCTATCACCGACTACACGGCAAACGATCCGATTCCAACGGATCCGGCACAAACCGCCCACTTTGGTAGGCTGGACCTGAACATCGTGGTATTTTAGTTTCTATTCGGTCAGAATCTTAAGCACTTTTCTTACCTGAATTCGGCTATAAACTTTTGCACACGAATTCCATTGTTCTCAAAAGTCAAATACCCTACCCAACTCACAAAAAGATTTCTAAAAGAAATAAACTAGAAATCAACTCCTTGTAATTATTAAAATTTCACTCGCGGGATTACTTCGAATTCAGTTTTACTTATTTACTTTTCAACTTAATAACTTTGAGCAAATTTAAACTGCTTTAATTTCAAATTAGATCACTATTCACTTCGAGCAATCCACCACTTATGAGCAATCCATCCCGTATCAAATTGGGTCAGAGTTAAAACGTCTTCTTCTTCTTATTCGCATTTCAAGCTTATTGCATAGTGCAATAAATTAGCTTATTGCGTGCTCTCAAGTTACTGTTCTAAATGCACTTCCACAGTTATTAATTGAGAGCTTTCGATGGCAATACCAATGCATGAATTTGTTTATTGTGTGGCAAGCACAATGAAACTCTATGCCCAGGGAAGTCGAGAAAATTTCCTACCCGAAAGATTCCCTCGACCGGACCGGGAATCGCACCCGCCGCCTCCGGCTTGGTAATATCGTGCCTTTACTGACTAGGCTATGAGGCCCCGTTTTCGGAGTTAAAACGTACGACGCAATTAAATCGGCGTCCTGTGCGAGCTGAATATAAAACTTTCTGCGATTGAACAATTCAAGGCCAGAGAGTTTTTCTAGAGTCATAATAGCTCGTTTGGTCTATTCAAATCTCACTTTCTTAAATTGCGCATTATATATTCGAGTTTGATCATTCGCCTAACGTTATATCTACAAGCATGCCAAACTATTTGAAGCAATCTTATGCCGGAGCTTTTACACAGTTTCAGGTTTTGACACACAGGTGGCTAAATTATCCATACGCACAATATGGTTACCAAATATGTGCATGCAACCGCACGAAACAATATTCGTACACTCTAAATATTTTTATTGTAAATAAAATTAAATCAAAAGTTTTAAAGACAATTAAATATGAAACGGAACACATTTACCGTTACAAAATCTCGAATGCAAGGCTGTTACAAAATTTTAAAAATTTGATCCGCGAAATCCACGATTTCTCAAAAGAAATCTGCGACTTCAAATACTAATCCGCGACAAATAAAAAAACACTTGTCATTGCTTAAAAATACAATTTGTATTACTACTGCATGGCATTACAAGCATATGCTTCGTAGCCTTCACCGACTGAGCTAAAAGGTTATAGTTTGTACTCAGTTATTTATGACCTTGGATGTATACATTGTGAGTATTTAGTGAACATAATAAAACACCCTTACATGATAAGATACTATTGAATAACAGCGGCCCATCATTTCAGAAACATTATTTAAAAAAAACATGCATTTTAATTTGGAGTTCAATTTACTTGAAAATGATCAATATTCAAATCCCAATAAAAATACAATGCATGCAACGAAATACCATGCAATAAATTTATTGTAAGGTTTTCATGGCTAAGAAAAATAATACTGAAAAATAATAATTCTTCTTAGGAGTTTCATGGAAAATTTTAAGGAAATCCCAAAGGGAAATGAATTCCAAGTTCCGAGGATAGTTCTAACAAAATGTTGAGGCAAATTTCTAGGTAATTTTAAGGAGTATTCCAAGCATATGCCGGTGATAATTTTTTAGAAAACTCAAAAGAGAGCTCCACAGAAATTATGTGGAACAATTCAAAGAATTAATGGGAATTCTGAGCAGAACTAAAAATGAATTCCTAAGGTAATTCCATATGAATTTCAGGAGAAATACTCACCATGCAGGTGAGGAGAACCCCAAGTGATTTTTTTTTTTCAGGAGTGTTTTTCGGGGAATTGCTAGAATTATTAATGATCTGAAGAGCATTTCAGAGTGAATTCAGAGGGTTCTATAGAAAATTTTCAAGAGTATTATGGAGGAAATTCGAGATCCTGGACACAGAAAATGAAAAAAGGAAATTCTGAGGCTACTGGCTACTGGTAATCATACTTTAAAATATTTTGCTAATGATAATGGAAAACTGGACAAAGCTGGGTGAATTCTAAAAAACTGGAAGATTTCAAACTGTAAATGTTTCTAGTTGATCCAGCATTAACTAGGGTGTTGGCATCACTTCGGGCATTACTGCTCTTGTATAATCTAACACCAACACAGCCAGTTCATGAAAGCATCCTTTTTCATGCCTATTTGGTATATTTTGTACACCAGAGATGCGCAAAATATATCAAAACGGCCAGGCCTACTGTGCAGCATTTAAGGGGCAAGATGATTCAGAAACATCAGGCCTGTTCAAATCTTTGATGCTTCAGAATCCAAGAAATGGATGAAACGTGGACATCTCGTACCGAACGTTCCGTTGTTATAAATGATTGGTCGTTGGGAGCATCTAATCTAAAAAAGTTAAATTATGCTCCATTTTCTTCGAGTGGTTGGGACAGAAGCACTAGCTCTTGTCTTAGCCCTATATGGCTTATGGTTATAGCGCCATTACTCGCGTTCTGAAAAGAAAAAAATTGAATAAAAAGCCCTAGGAGAAAGGAAAAGGAGGAAGAAACCCTAGTTCTACTCAACGAGAGGCCTCCTAATTAGTAACACCCTCATATGTAAGTACTACGGTGTTGGAGTAGAGTATTGGGTACGGTATTAGGTCAGGATACGCCTCAACCAAGCTATACAACCAAAAGCATATGATTGTTTTTTTTTTAGGAATTTGATAACAATCCCATGATCTTATGCACAGTTACGAACTAAGGATCTCACCCGAATAATCCTTGAAGCTCCCGAATACAGTTCAGAAAAGTTTCTTGGATCTTGATTAAGGAAAACCGCTACTCGTTGCCAGCCCTCGGAAAGAGATGCATCAAATTAAACAGTCCGGCATCTCTCGGTATCACTATAAGCCTGCTGAATTCACACTATCGTGATCATCTTAGGATCTTCGTTGCCCATCAGCTAAGACAGCTCCCAACAAAAACCGCTCCTGGTTCTTTCTTTTTTATTTTTCACTTATCATCCGCCATGGTCTGATCTATTTCAATCCCGTCCATGAGATTTTGAACAATTGAACAATCGGAAGTTTGTTAGCATGATTAAAATGGTTAAAATCACCAAATGAAAATCAGCAGCAAAATAAAAACGTGTCAACTTTCCAGCGTGACCTATTTCGATCTCCTTCGGGCATAACTGCTCTTGTACATCATAATACACAATAAATGGAATCACAATCAGTAGAAAATAGCAATTAAAATGAACTCTGAATTATTGCGATATCATCAGTGCCTTCGCGATTTTAGCGACATCATTTGATGTTTCCACGAATTTCGCGACTAAAAGTTCAAATCCGGTACAAATCCTCGAAAGTCGCGAAATTCACGAAATTTGCGAAATCCACGTCTGCTGTGACAGCCCTGCAAATGGGTCATTTTCAAGTTTTTTGCGAGATTCAAAATGGTCGAATTTTAGCAAAAACGTGAATGATTGAGCATAGCTAACAATTAGGCAAATCGGAGAAGGTCGTGTCTGATTAATTTTTTTGTTTTTGCAATTTGGCCTGGAAATGCTCCAATAGATTCAACTCAATGAACTGAGAAAATGCTTAAGTTCAAACGTGGAAACATATACAACCGCATTTAGCTAGATTCAGCTTTCAAAATCATATTTCCAACGCATTCAAGTCTCTTTGTTTTGCAAACCCCCCGAGAGTTGCCACACTGTTGTTATTGCTATCGCACTCTGCTCGCTTCTGTAAACAAAACGAAGCGAAACGAGAGCTGCTTACGAATCTTTCTTCGCTATACACTCCGGACCGGTCGTGAGCTCATCATTATTTCTAAGCTCACTTTATGCAAACGCACAGAGTAACGTTGAGAAGCCTCCCAGTTAATATCATCTAATCATGTTGAATTTAAATGCTTTATGCCCGGAGAAGCGAGCAGTTCGGGGCGGTAGGTAGCGGGTTAAATTTTTAACCGATTAAGAGAGTTTTATGTTTTCTTTAAACGCTCATTACTGTTGCCGGATTCAGCATCGTTTGGCCTCACTCGGATGGATAATGAGTGGGTAAACTCCCAACAGGCACACACACACACAGACGCGCAGTTGCTCAACAGAAATTCTTAGGAATCGATACGGTTCGCTCAACTTTCCTAACGTGGGCAAGGGGGAACGAGTATTTAGGCAATTGATAGGCAAATGAGCAGCTGCTACCCGGGTGGCGATGGTACCCACTTCTTCAGTTATCTTCAATTTTTCCTATCTATATATTTCGTTTTTGTGTTCCGAGAAAGAATCATGTTCAAGTGCACGTGCCGCCGTCTCTTGTTCAGTAGTGTGGGATGGAAGAAGCTGTCATGAAGTCAAGATGTCATTTTTCGGCGGTGAAATTAAATCCCTGACACGCTGCGCTCGTCGCGTTGTCGGTGCAATGCAAGCCGTGCAGCAGGAATGCAATCCATTTCCTTTCGAGAAGAAAGAAATGTAATACCATGGCACACAGTGAGGGTTAACAACTTATCAAAAATAGAACACGCCGCTCACTCCAAACTCCAAGCAAGCGGTAGCTGGAGAGTAATGATGTTGTTGATAGTAGCCGGCAGGAGATGGATCTGGGTTGGTAACGAAGATATCTATACGTTTTGAGTGGATGCAACTGTTGCATCTACATGATTGCAAGGGGGGCGTCAGAAGAATCTTATCGAGAATCTCGTTTCACCGAGTTCCATTTTCAATGCTTGCAGGGAGCAGGGAAATTGAATTACCTCTCTTTAAGCATTGTGTTTTCTGATATAATTTTAATTTTGGAAACAGACAAACAGCTTCTGTAGAATGTAGAAACTGGTGCGATCAAATGTTTTTGAAAACTTGTATCCGCAGGCCATGACTCACACACACACACTGTGAATTTGTTCAAGGCACTTTCGCTTTGTGTCTTACGAAAAGCTTCATTAATTTTACTTGTCCGCACTAATCAATCTTACACGAACCTCACGTGCCGCCACTTACGTCGTCCATTCGCCAAACTATGTTTTTCTCCCTTGTTCCATTCGGTTGCGATCTAATTTGATTTGCTTTTTTTTTTAAACTAATTTTTTCGTTTTGTTTCGTTATGTGGCGGCTCATTTCGAGAGATTTTCACTCATTATTAGAAGCGATCGTGCACGTGTAGATTTGGGAAGCTCGTTTGGTGGGCAGCTCAAGTCACATTTTTTTTATTACTAAAGATCACAATGTGGAAGATCAAAAAAGAGTCATGCATAAATTGTAATGAATTCTAACAAAAAAAAATATAACAGAAAGCTTCTGTCTGTTGAGTAGGATGTAAAACTTCCCAAATTGACGTGTAAATCTTGCTGGACTTGCATCAATATTTAACCAAACGCCTCATGACACTTCGTATGAAACTTCCCAAAAAGCAATGACTTCAACGACAACGTAGTAGTTTCCTTTTCATTCATCCATCCATCCATCTCAGCTGATCGACGTCGTCGTCGTCGTCAGCGGCTCAAATCTGCGCACGTTTTTCCATTCAACCATTGAGCTCCCTCAACACACACAGACAAACATACACGGATTTATAATTTATAGATCGTCGATTAATCTCCTTAATTCGAACTCATTAAATCGTGCGGGGTGGCTCATGTTACCTCACCGTCGTCGTTCGGTCGGTCGTCATCAGCTACGAAGACGTCGGACAGCGGTGCGGAGATCTGCTTTGAACTCTTGGAGTCATTCTAGCTTTAATGATGCCAAACTTACAACTCGGTGACTCTGTGGATAGCGGATGCCGTGTCAGTTTTCGCTACAGCGAATCGCGAGCGCGCGTGATGAAATCATAATGAAATTAAGTCTAATATGAGTTTTTTTTTTTACATTAAGGAGTTGGGGCAATAAAAAAAAACTGGAGTAGTAATGGAAATCGGTTGACTAACAAACGAACGAACGATCGAGCATGACAATGTCAGCGGTGTTTGCTTCGGCCCAATTTCCTGAGTCTGTCGTGAAACCGTCAACCGAGCACTAAGAAGCGTATAACTGAGTCAATTTAGCGAAAATGGACGCTTGATGATGATCGGTGGCGGAGGCTTTGCGATGGGAATGCAATGTAGTAAACTGAAAATTGACTCGGAGATTTTGCGGGTTTTTATGCTTTTAGAGGGACGCTTTCACGTGCACAAATAACATCTGTTTTTAAACCCTTCATAGTAAAGTTCATTCTGATTGTTCAACCGTCTCGAAATCTTTGGATTGCAACCCTCATCACAGTGGGAAAAAAAGGAGTCAACATCACAAAAAAGAACGCCCAACAAACATTTCTAGCTGTATAACACTTTATTGAAGGAAAAAATATGTATGCAGCGTAAAAAAGGCTTATTCAGCATATCTTCAACCAAATTGATTTTTAGGAGGCGCAAGATAGGTGTACAGCAAATTGGCTCATATTACTGAAAAATAGCTCATATTGTGGAGAATAGAAATTTCAGAACGCGCCCCTTTATACAAGATTTTCCCCTCATTCTGGAAAATAAGTTGAATGTTATACCCAAATTGAAACTGGTGTTACTTTACTCAACCGACTTTCCTTTTATTTATTTTTACTGCATAGAAGAAAAACCCGTAGGAGTACAAAATAATTGCATTCCCAATGAGTTGAACTCTTTTAATAGACAGCGTTTGCTAACTTAGATTGACAACTTAAAGCTACACTGACAACATAAATGTTTAATTTGTCTACAACGTGTTAAATGTTGACTGAAGATTGACGTTTGGCAGGGTTCGTTGAAACTTGCAGCTGGTGTTCCACCAGTCTGTTGATCAGATATGAATTCCAGAAGGATCTGAGTGGTTAGGTGCAGACTGCAAGATCTGATGAAGAGCTGGTGTTCCGGCAGACCGAATAACAGATGAGGATCCCGGAAGCATCGAACTTGACAGCTGCCGAAGCTACAGGCGCGACGATGGTCGGACATCGGAGATTGTGAAGGTTCATGTCGGAACTGGAACTGTTGAAGACCTGGTGTTCCACCAGATGAAAATATGGGGATCCCGGAAGCATCGGAATAGATAGTTGCTGAAGCTACAGGCGCAAAGATGAGTGGACTAATAATAAAAACGTAGGTTAGGGGCGGGCCTAGCGTCGTGGTTAGCATCCATGTCTCTCACGCCAAAGGTCACAAGTGCAAATTATCAGGCAAGTCACGAATGGCCATCAAGTGTTCAAGTGGTATCCGGCTATTTGGCCGAATACTTGAAAAGAATTCATCAATTTCCGAACAGTAGTATATTCCTGATTTGAAATATGGGCCCTCGTTTAAAGAAATTTTGAGCTTCACAGATCTCAAGCTGAGTATAATTTTACGATCCGAGACATGGAAATATTTTCATGATCCTTAAAATTTCACAACTTAAGTTATACGAGATTCTGAAGATTGGAAATTATTTAAGGTTCAATTTACTTTGATGCATTTTTGGAAAATTCAAAAGCAGTTTTTTTCGACGCATTATTTTAGATTGCAAAAAGCTCGCGTCATTTTGTGTAAAATATCAAAAGGAATCGAACAGTGCGAGCTTTTGACAATCTGAAATAATGCGTCCGAAAATACTGCTTTTGAAATTTTCCAAAAAGCATCAAAGTAAATTGAACCTTAAAAGGATTTCAAAGAAATTTCAACTCCACAACAGCTGGAAAATTTTCGTTTTAAAAAAAAGTTCCAACTACTGGATGCAGAATTGAGCCCTCTCTTGATAGTATTTATTCACAATATTTCAAAACGACACGTGACGCCAGCAACCATGAATTCATAAAAATAATAAGAAATCGGAATTTTAATATTATAAGGGAATTTATTCCTTCATGTAAATATGAGCAGTTCTTTTGAATTTTACTATGCCACAACGAACGAATTTGGAAAAAAATAATCGGAAAATAATGATGCGAAAGTATGGTGAGAAATTTAATATTCTTATATCAAAGGAGATTTTTTTTTCAATTTGAGCAGTTCTCGCCGCTAATGGATTAGAAATGTTTGATCCCATTCAGCAAATTTGTTAAGAACAGCGTGAATTTTCCAGGGTTTTCCAGGACTTCAAAGAAAGTCCTGGAATTTTTGCAGGTATTTTTTAAGGGTAATTCCTTGAAATGGTTCACTGAAATTCCCTAGGATTCCTTCTTTCAGTTCTCTTAATATGATTTCAGGAACAACCTTGAAATTATCCATAGTATTCCTTTGAAATTTACCTTAAAACTTAATTGAATCTTTCCACAAATCATCTTTGAACTACATCTAAGAGTACTTTTCGAATCATCCGCAGAATTTTCTTTAAATAGTTTTCATAATTCTCATTGGATTCTCCTTCTTCTATAGGATTTATACTTACAAGTACGTTGAAGTTTTCCTTAGAATTCACTTTCAGTTCTCCTTACAAACCCCTTAAAAAAGTCAACACAAAAATTACTTTGCAGCTTTTGTCAGAACTCTCTTTGAATTTTCTTTGGAATTGCCTTTTTATTTTTCTGTGTGTAGAGAATTATGTGAGCTTTCCTAGTTCTTAAACATTTATCAGTAGAATGAATTTATTAATGAAATATTAATTTCAGTGGAACGTTCACTACCCAAACCAAGCCTCAAGTTGCAATCTGAACGAAATTGGAACTGACGAATTCAATCCTAAAGCGTCTAGGGGCTTGTCAGCACCATTTTAGATTCCATTGAATTTTAGTGGTTGCAAAGACTTTGTTTTCAAAGCAACTTTGCATACTTTTTCAATTGAAATAAAGATAAATTAAATACCTTTGAAAGAAGCAGAACATTATTTAATTCTTTTTTTACAAAATGATATACACTTAACACTCCATTACGAATCACCCACAACTATGGATCATTTAGATTTGATTAACACACTAGACTTACTAATCCATAATTGTGAGGTCAGTGTAACTGAAAAATGATAACATCGTAAAAATTTGATCACAGATTGAATTGTAGAGTGAACATCTCATAATTACATCATCATAATTCTCGAAACTTCTCCAAACATCACGTAAATTCTGTAATTAATTTTATGCATTTGTTAATTTCTGCCGACCTTTCGATGCTCTCTCGATTACTCTGCAATTCTTTCTTTTTCCCAGAAGTTCTCTGGAACTCCCCACAGAAATTCTCTGGACTTTCAGAAATTCCCTGTATTTCACAGAACTTCTTAAAAGTTTTCACAATTTTCCTGATCTTCTCTGAAGAACGTTAACGGAATCTCCCTTAAAATAGCTTAACTTTTCTGACGGTCCCAAAATTTACTAGATGTTCCCGGAACTTCTATTATGTTGCCGCGTTTTTCTAATATTCATAAATTTTCTGTAACATTCATTTTTTTCTTGAATGCTCGGAACTGCTCTGTGGTTCTCGTAATTTTACTGGAGTTATGAGATATTCAATTAAATTTTAGGATTCTGATACCTGAAGCGCCTGGACAATTTTGATGAGGATACCAAATGAGTTTTGAGGAGAATTATACTCATCTGAAAATCACTCTATCCAAGAATTCTAAGGACCATTCTAAAGAATTTTGACTAGAAGTTCCACGGAATTTAAGAAGCATTTCAAGGGAACTGTTAAGAGATCTATCGGGACTACGAGAAGAATTTCAGGGAGCTCTAGAACAACTCTGAAGAAAGTACGACAACCTAATGATGATATGGATACATCTCGCACACTACCTTTAATGACAAATATCTTAAAACTTAATCAATCAATCAGAGAATTCTGAGGAGAACTCCAATTGAATATCGATAATAATTCTAAAAGAAAAAAAACATGCATGATTTCACGCTAGTTTCAATGTTTGATGATAGTTTCAGGGAATTTCTGGTGGGATCCCTGGAGGAAATTTTGAACATTATTAAAAAAAAAATTGATTCTAAAGAAAGGATAGTTTCATGGGATTTCCAAAGGGATTTCCAAGAATATTCCTAGAGAGAAAATTTTGGTCGATCTTGGACTAGACAAGTTTTGTAGCATCTAGGACACTGCTATTTATTTAAGATTTCAGATTATTTTTTGGTATCCCGTACCAAGAAAAAGTTCAGAATTCCAAAAGTTATTTTTTTTTAAAGATTCTATGTGAAATATTCGAGGCATCGGATATGGAATTATTTATAGGGGAAATGGATGTAATGTCGGCCTAAATGGCCCATTCATAAATTCAGGAATCGACTAAATTTTCAATAGCGACCAAAAATATCCATTAGTACCGTCCCAATGACGTGTTCATGTAGATAAAATTGATAAATAGCAGATTTTTAGCGATGGGTCCAATCTTAGACATTGGAGACATTTCCCCTAACAAAAAAATAGGATAAATCCAAGAGGAAGTGACGATTTTGAATAGGAGTAATTTGTGTTTGCTGTTGTGTAATTTTGAATGGAGACAGGGGAGACATATATTAAGAATAAAATTTAAATCAGGCTTATTTCCCGGTTCAAAATCCCGGTTATTTCCCAGCTGAACAGTAGATGAGTTTCCTTAGATACAAAGTATAACGTTTCTGAGGCTAAAGCTACGTTTAGACTGTATGATTTGTTGGTCTGATTCGAGTGGACTGCTCGATAATTTTGTTGGATGCAATGTTCGAATGCGTTCACACTTTTTCGACATGATGATTAGATTTGACGTTTGATATGTCGAACGTAATAGGTTTGTGGTTAATTTTCATTCGACTCATTCAGCAAAATAGCCGCAAGTGAAATGAAAATATTGATTTCAAGGATTTGATTTGTGTTTTGATGACATCCAGCAGCAAGGTAATCCGATTTCACTATGCAATGTGTATAATTTAACAGATTTTTATTTTCCAGTGTGTTTGGCCGTCAACAAAACAGTGTTTATATAATACGAGATATATATATTATATAAGAATAAGCATGCCAGACAGCACCTACTAAGAATTTTTTAGAGGTTCAGAGAGATTTGGAGATCTACTGAGAAATTTGTTGAGCTTCATTGTTGTTCGTAGATCTTGAACTATAGACTTCAGAAAATTTTACAGAAATAAAAGAAATTTGCAGAAATTTAGAAAAAATCACAATAGAGAGATCGTAAATCTTCCGATAAATGTTCAAAGAAATTTTCAAAACTTCAAGCAAGCTTTAATATTTCCAGATCAATTTGACAAATTTAGGTACTTTAGAAGATCTGCAGGAACATTTTGAGATGTTCAGGGTAGCCCGAGAGCCTACAGAGGAATTTACAAAACTACAGATAAGTTTGTACACTACCGATCATAAGTTTAAGGACACCCTCAAAAAACCATGCAAACATGTTTTGTTCAATGATCTCTCATTTTACGTTCAATTTTCAATCTTCAAAGGTTATTTGAATGGAATGAATGGTATAGCATAAGTGTTCTACTACTAGTTTTATTTCAAAATTTGGCCAACCCAATTCTGAGAAAATCAGTCACGAATCTTCAGAGTAAATTTTGAAAAATATTGTAACACACAATTTGAAAATTATATTGAACAATTTGCCTACGAGGAAAGTTCCATTCAATACCTTTCAAATGATCTAAAGAGAACGAAAATTGGACGTAACATGGCATGTTTTTTTTTGGGGTGTCCTTAAACTTATGATCGGGAGTGTAGATCTACTGAGAAATGTATTGAGCCTCAAGGTAATTCGTAGATCTTGAGAATAAAGCTACAGAGCTTCAGACAACTTTACAGAACATTATAATATTTGCAGAACTTCAGGAGAGTAGATATTTAGAGAAATCTGTAGAACTGCAAGGAATTTTGCAGATCTTCAGAGACATTCAGTGATTCAGTATTTTAGAAAAGTACTTCTATTCCAAAAACAATTCTCAGCAAAGTACGAAAGTCCAAGATTTTGCAGAACCTTATGTAAGCTGCAAATATATAGATCTGAAGAACTTCAGAAAAGTCCGTAGGCCTTAAAAGAAGTCTGTTGAACTTCAGGAAGTTCGTACATTATTGGAAAAAAATTGCAAAACTTCAGCAAAACTCACAAAACTTCTGGAAAGTTCGTTAATCTTTAGAAGTATTTACACAACTTCAGAGAAATTTAAATATTTTTAGATTATTTGTAGAGCTTTAAGGAATTTAAAGGAATTTTAGATAAATGTGCAGAACTTCATGGAAGTCCAAGAATCAACAAAGAAATGTACAGAACTTTAGAGGAGATCTACTGAAAAATCTGTAGATTTTATTGGATTTTAACTGAAATTTACAGAACTTCTGGGAAGATCGCTGATCATTATAGATATTTGCACAACTTAAGAAAAATTAGTAGATCTTCAGAGAACTTCCTTAACTATTCGGGAAGCTTAACAATTTCTAGATATTAGATGTAGATTAGATCGTAGATGTTCAGAGATATTTGCAGATATTAATTGAATCATGATAATCTACAGAGAAAATTGTATAACTTTCGAGAAGTTCGTAGATTATTAGACATTGTGTGAACATCAGAGATAATTGTTGATATTTAAAGATCTTGAATCTGCATGGATTCAGGAACTTTGTAAATTTTTAGAGAAATTTGCAGATCTTCTAGAGAACACACAGGATTTCTAAGAAATCTGCAGAACTACGGAGAAATTTGCAGATCTTCAGGAAAGTTTTTGATCTTCAAAGATATTTTACCAGAGAACCGAAATAAAACTTCAGGGATGTCCGAAGGTTTTCAGAGAAATATGCAGAATTGAGATCTTAATAGAAATTTTCAGAACTCAAGGAATCATGTATGTAGATCTATAGAGCACTTTTCCCACTAGCTTCTCGAAAGTTGGTATTGACACTCTGGCGAAGTTTTGAAATCCTTTTTCGTCTTAATGTCGCAGTTATTGTAGGACAAGATGAGTCAGATCCCTCCTGGTGTTCCCTCTGAGCAACCATTTCCTATTCAACTAAATTCATCTTCTCCTTCGCATTTTATTTAAAATAATAAAAGCAAATACGCCTGCCAAAGCTAGAGCTATTTTCCGGTAATTCATTATGGAAGCATTTACTTTTGATTCTGGATACAATTTTGTTTTGAAATCTAAATTGACAATTCTTTCGATATGTGCAAGCAGTGTGAACACCAGCAAAAAGGGGGGTTCGACAAAGTCAAAATCAGACTAAGAAATCAGATAGTCTAAACGGACTTTAAGCATTATTTTTAAGGATTTTCACAGGAATCATTTAAGAAAATTGTGGACAATCTTACACTAGACAAATTTTGAACACTCTTTGACACTGCTATTTATTTTAGATCTCAGACATAGTTTTTGGTATACCGTACCAAAACAAGTTCAATTTTCCGAGCTTCAAGATTCTAAGTGACATATTCGAGACATCGGATTTGAAATTTATAACCGACAGATATAAATTTTCACTGCTCAAATTACTGGTTATTTCCCAGTTGCACAGTAGATGAGATTCCTTCAAAACAGTTTCTATTAGATATAATCCCCAAGGCTGAAAATCTCTCTAATAAAGCAAAAAAAAATAATCTATTAGTGATCTAGTGATTTGAAAATTAACATCACTTCTTCTACTAACCCGGAAAATTGCCTTTGATCCTTTAACTGCCCTGCATTGCGAGAGACTTTCCTGTGGCGATCACTTATAGATGTCTTACAGGAACACAACCAAAACATGGCACCGGGCTACAGACCGGTTTCGAATCACGCTACCCGTACACAACATATTGTCCCAACTATCCCCATCCCGGTCCAGCCGCCTTGACCCAACTTCGTGTGAATGAAAACAAATAATGCGCGCAAGCTTTTCCCATATTGTGTGCCGGTAGTTTTCGGTGTATGTCTGTTTCCGTCTGCCGCTTTGTCCGCGTGTTGTCTACGCTTCAATTGAGCAATTCCGTGCCGCCGCGAAGCGGTAAATGAATCATAAGTCGCAACCCTCCCCGTCTGCTCCACCACCAACTGACCACCCACCGAAGCTCGTGGACGAAGCATGAATATGTTATCAACTGTGTCGAACCGGTTTACCGGAGAGCGGGAGCATGCTACATATGTTGTTGCTGACAGAGTGCGAAACAGCAGCAGAAGCGATGCCGAATCCGGGGAGGTCGCTCCGAACTGTTCCATTTTATGAGTCATTTTTTGCGGTCTCCACCACCACCACCGTTGCCATACCGTGTCTAAAATTCTACGCCGCGATCGATCAAAGCGGCAACAAAAGCGGACCAGACAGACGGTGAAAAGGCGCAGTGATTAGAATTGACATTTTAATAGAGTCTATGATGCGGGGCTGCTGTGGTCGGGGTCGGACTTTATAAATTCGTCGCTAGACTGGACCAAACCCCGATCGGGAGGGTGGCTGCGCGAGCAGCAGAATGATTAGAAGCGAAATGTCAAATTCGTGAGCGCTGATTAATCTCGGAGAGTTCGATTTCTTTCGGCTCCGAAGGAAATTGGTTCGATTATTTGTATAATAGAGTTTCCGTGAGCTTGAGTTTCAGTTTGATTTAATGGGTTTTTGTCGTGAAATTGCTTTTCCGAGGGGTGGTAGAACGGCACCGAAATCCAATCGTTTACATCCGGTTAGAATGTTTGTTTTCCACTGCCGAACAAAGAATATCGCAAGTACGAAATGATAAGCTCTTCTTTGCTGGGGTTTTTGAACCGCTTGAACCGCGAAAGTGATATGAAATTTCACAGAAAAACGCTTACAAAAATAAACATCGTTTTTCCGGAGCACGAGATGCATCATCCTTCATCCGGAGGCAGCAGCAGCACAAAAACCATCGCCGCAGACACCCACGAGAGGATGCGATGAACTTGTTTCACTCGTTTGGGACTGGGATTCAGGAAAAACAGGGGAAAAATGTGCGAAGAACAGTTGGAAAATGATATATGGTATCATTGCTCCCAATATAGGGTTACGGTATGTAATGTGGGTCTAGTCCTTTCATTCGGCCTATCACGCAAATAAATAATTAATTAAGGAATATTACACAAAAAATAAGGAAAATATTGATCACTGATGATTGATAAATGTGTACCACACACAAATCAATTTATATCACAACATTTCAATACATTTTCAGCTCTCGTAAGTAATAAAACTGGTTGAGAATATCACTCTGTTCGGAGTTTTTAGCCGCCATGACTTCTAAGGTTAAGATGGGAAGGTTGCACTGACGATCATCAAATGGCCTGATTATGGCATTTATTGAATGGAATTACCTGATAATACACACTAGACGTAAAACTCACAGTTACTGTTTGAATATTTTATGTTTATTTTAATTGTTTAACAACGTTTTCACAAGTAAATCATGGACCCAACTTTAGGGACACATTTCTTTTCTATGTTCCTAACTTTGGCCCATGAAATTCATTTGACAGCATATAGCAATAAGAGTAACGTCAACAATGTGGTTTGCATTTGGATGATAAGGAACGAACAGGAAGGGAGATTTTTTCTGCCAAATCTGTATAATGAACATCACAATGTTTTGATTTAGATATTCTGCGGTCGAAAGACGATAAGCGAAATTTTTAATTTTTAATTTTTAACTTGAGTGATTTAATGTAGTTTTCGTAAAATTTTCTCTAAGAAATGTTTTGAGGAATGAAGAGTATTAAGTTAACAGTGATAGTGATAAAAAAAAATACATAAGAAAACGTTACCAAGAGCGTTTTTTTTGAGAATCAAACAGGATAGGACGAAGTTGCATCCATAAATAGACCCAATTTGGGGACAATAGACCGATATTACATACATTTCCCTGGTGAGTTTTTGTCTTAAAAAAAGTAAGTTTTTCAACTTTTTGCGGTTCCTGATAGCAAACGACATGATAAGCATATCTAAGCATACCATTTAGCAGTAGAATATCGTTTGCAGGTAAATTAATTGATGAGTTATGATTAAAAACGTAATCTATGGCTGCATATTAGACCGAGGTTAGGGACGTATACCCTATATACATTTTTTTTGTTTGGCGGTCCTTGTTTTGTTGAAGTATATTGCCACAAACGGAGCACACAACGAGTGCCACATGCCGTTTAACAAGATAAGTTTTTGAGAACCACTTCGGGAAGCAGCAGACGACAAAGATTATGAAACGATTTCTGCTTTTTTCGGGATCATCGTCATTACTGGGGACTGCCATATGGTGATTTGCGGTGTAAACTTTTCCTGTCTGATTAATGCAAAATCTTCTAAGATCTCATGGTTTTACTAGCAACACTAGGATACATTAGAAACATAAAATCTTTCAGAATTATTATCGAAATTTTTTATCATGTTTTCCTTGAAATACTTTCAGAATTTCTTCGGAAACCTCCCCCAGAATTTGTTTGGAATTCAACTAGGAATCGCTGTTGCTATTCTTCTCGTTGGAATTGAAATTCCCTTATAGAATTGCATAGTGATTTTTGATCCACATTATCTTCAAACTCTCCTTAGATTGCTGTTGACAATTCATTTGAACTTCTCCTCATCATTCCTTCGGAATGTTTATCAGAATTTTGAAAACAATTTTCAACTTTTGAAATTTATTAGGAACGATGTTTGGCCTCAGCACGTTTTACGAACCAATTTTTAGACTTGTAACATAGGATTAATGTCCCTTATAACGGACCTATACATACGTTTATCAGAAAAGACAATTTTTCACTAGCTACGAAAAATATCCATTTTTATTTTCCAGATGACGGATTGCTTTAAGAAAAATTTAAGAACAGGAGAATTTTACCGATGGACCCAATCTTTAGATCTATAGGCCAACATTAGAGCCATTTATCCTACAAAGATTGTGTAGGAACTAAAATCTTACCCAAGTAACATTTGATAGTTTTATCAAGGTTTTAAAGCGTTCTTCAAGTTAAAATCATGGTCTACAAGAAATCGGCGTAGAAAACCAAAATTTGTAACATGGGAAGTTTATAAATTTTCCAACCTCGAAAATGCCTAGAGCAGACCGGTAATCGAATCCAGCCGCCTCCAGCATGGTCTTGCTCTATAGCTGCGCCTTTACCGAGTGAGATAAAGGAAGCCCTTAGCTTAAAAATATATATTAACCGTTAATGTTCGGGAAATCTTTTCAGAAATATTGTATACAGATGCTTCAACGAAGATTTCACTGGAATTGTTAAACCATCTCAACGGGGAAAATAGAAAAGGAGCAGTGAAAAACGGGAAGTTGTTAAAACTCACATCATGTCGTAAAACCCAACTGTGTCCCATTATCGACGACAACACGCGCCAAACCATTTATATCTGCCCTCTGACCTCACAAAAAAGACGATGCACAATCACTACCTTGATTCTACCAGTCCCGTTATGAGACAAAGGAATGTGAAACCTATGTCACTACATCGTATCATCAAAAACAAACAGGACACTCGGAAACTGGTTTCTCTTCAAATAATTGCTCTACCTGTTACTCGCTTACACTGTACTATTGTAAAAATACTAGGTAAACAAATGACGATCGACGGCCCCATATTGTGCAGACCCCAAAAAAAAATTATCAAATTTTCCTGATTTCGCAATCAACTGTTACAATTTGTTAAACCAAACGAATTAAATTGGCGTCTTCAATATTGATCCTATCCGCTCTTTACTATTGTAATTTTTTGCAGAAAATCTAAAATTACTAGGTTTACCTTGTGAAGTTCTCTGAGAAAGGTCCATTTTGCCCGATTTTTCCTTCATACTGGAGAAAGCTTAATTTATTAAATCTAGCAGGCGCGACCTTCTCCAATTAGAATGAAACTAGGGGAATTTACGTATTCTCGTCAATCTAAGCAGCGTCTGCACTTCTACTAGCATTTTCTCAGCGTCACGCACATATATGATGTGTCTGTTTGTTTACATTCATCTGCTGCTTGCTTCTCTATCCATTCCAATCGACAGAATTTTTCAAAACGTTTTGAAAGCGTTTTTACAACGCTCCAAACTTCTCAGGTGAGTGTGACTATTGTCGGCAGTCTCTTTTTCTTCGGCAACCTTCCCATTAGAACTGCGTGTTAACCAGCTGTTCTATTATCGGCAACTCGAAATCAACCTCATTTTGTAGTGCGTATGCTTTATTTGAAGAAAAATGTAGCATTACTGGATTGCTCGATCGTTCAAATATAATCAGATTGAAGCTGAAAGGCTAAACAATCGTTTGGACACATTCAGGGAAGTGCGTTGATGGGAAAACATAGTTAAATTAACGTTTAAATTTTGGTTGCCGAAAACAGTCAATGGGTGCCGAAGCCAACATTTACCCTATTTTTTTTTTTTTTTCATGGGCAGTCATTCACATTTTAGCTAACATTCATCAATTTTGAATCTTGAAAAAACAAATCTAAATTGTGTATTCAATATTGTTCAACAAATCATAACTTACTCGAAAACATCATTTCCAATCAAAATGACGTCTGAGATAAAGTTTTAGGAGCAAATAATTACTTTTAAGAAAAAAATATTTACATACGAAAAAAAAATTCAAGTGATTTTGAATTAAACGTAAAAAAATATTATTAAAACTTGAATAACAAAAAATGACCCTAATTAATTATAATTATTTTTAAATGAAAAAGCTAGGGGATCTGCATCAATTATGGTACTACTTAAAATTTTCACCAGTTTCAGCAAGTATCAGTCATAGCCTATATGATTTAAAGGGGTAACATAATGCATGTTATTGGTCTACCACCCATTGTAGCACGGAAACTAAGTCCGATAGCTGTGGGCTCTCTTCTCTGTTTGTCTTGATCAAACTTAATAACTTCTGATTGTAGCTGTATGAAGGGCCAATAATGATAGGAAAAGTCGGCTATACGCATCTACGGGACAGTAAAGATTCTCGCATAATTGGTCAAAAAGACGAGCCCCCAAACAGGAAGATGCCCGCCCTTTATCCACGAAATGTTATCAACAGGGAGTTGGAATTCCCACTACCCCCGTCCAAATCACTTCAATCGGGTTACCTGATGGTCTATCCCAATCCCAGCATTATGTTATGTATATAGGGTAGAGAACTACTTCGGTCTAAGCGCCCATTTTGGGCCTATCAAGCTGAAAACATCAAATAAATCCATGATTTCAGCGTTAACAGGTAAATTATGCTTTTGGTACGATACTTTAGTTCAAATGCTATCGAACGAAGTCAATAAAAACGCGTGATATGAATGTTTGCACCCAATATTCTCAAAAACAAATGAAGTGCTCCGACCGAATCAATCTTTATCTGCGTCCGATAGGCCGAAGTGAATTCATTGGCGTTTCAATGCGTTAGGCCGAGTATAGAATTCATAGGCCGAGTTTGGCGTCAAGAAGCAGTGTTCGACTTTTAACAATATCTCAACAATTTGATTCTCTTTATCAAATCTTACGGTACGTATGGAAAGGTAAATAAATTTAGAAGCCATCAGTAATAATAACATTCCGTTTGATCCAAAACAACGCATGATTAAGAAAGACTAAGTGCGGGTTGTGCTTAATAGGCCGGAAATGGAGTAGTTAGCCCTATATGAGCAAAAATAAAAATTTAAAATTTAAAACGATCTCACCAACTTTCGCTATTTCTTCACCCTTCTGTAAAATTTCCGTGCCTATTTGTGAACTCATTGTTCGTAGCCTATGTGATTTAAAAGGGATGGACCAAAAACTGGTGCCATTGCGTAAATAGGATTGTGCCACAACTGGTTCATATGCCGAAACTGGCTAATTTAAAATAGAAACTTCTGTTAAGTTTTCATGTTGGACGCTCAAAAATTGACAAAACTCATTGATTATACATTTTTTTGTGAAATCTTGCACAGAAAAATATTTTTAAGACTTGAAAAATCGGTTTCTGTGCAAACGATTGTTGTTGTATTTCGATAACGTTTGTCAATTTTTAAGTGTCTTACCTTAAAATTTCACAGAAGTTTTGAACACTCTTTTATAATTGCTGTCGGCGCCAAACAGAGTCCATACATTCTCTGTAAAACATTGAACACAATTCTAGGAATTCACTCCTAGGCTAGGAAATCCCTGAAGTTTTCGTCCCGAATTCTATTTGAATCCGCTTAATTTTTTTTATAATTTTCATGTAACCTCATGTCTTGAAATTCTGCTCAACATTATTGTTGAGTTCTCCTCTAAATTCTTCTGAAAATTCACTGCAGAAATTCTTCTCAAAATGCCCTTTAAACTATGCTCGGAATTTCCTCTAAACTCTACTTGGGATTTTACCAACATTTGATTCCATTAATATTCTCCTCGAAATTCCCTTGGGTCTCTCTTTAGTATTCTCTTGGAATTATTAGGGTGACCAGTGAATTTTCATTTTGAAATCGTCGGATTAACCGGTTTTTCCGGTGTAAAACTTGAAAACTTCCCGGTTCGAACAGTTAAAATATTCAGCAAGAAACGATAATGAGAGAGAGAAGGATTAGTATTTTCCATTTAAATTGTTGTTTATGAGAAATTTATCTTTAGTAGCAAAACTATAGGAAGCATTTTTTAAAGCAGAAAGTTCAATTCTACTACAGTCACCCCAGCATTATGAGACACCCGTAATTATAGGCCACCCACAATTATGGGTGATGTCCATTTGATTAAGACGCAGAACTGACTGAGCCATAATACTGGGGTGACTGTACATGGGTCGCTTGATTTATTAAAAAATGAACCAGTACTCTTTATCCCACCAGCAATGTACAGTCCTCCCACAATTATGGGTCAGCTAATAATTATTATAAATCAGTTAGTTCTGAATGTTAGCCTACTTGAAGTGATCCTTAACATTGTTAAAAATTTATTTTCGGAATAAGGCAGGGCTGGTAGTGCTGATGCGATATAATAGTAGTGACTTTAGTGACTAAAATAACGGAAATAGCGACAAAATAGGACGGGCGGTAGCTGGTGGCCGTGAACGGTTCCTGGGGAAAGCACTTGATGCGAACCTCTTCCCAGATCACCATGGTAATACAATTGCTATTAGATATTTTGCAAACAGTGACAGATAGCGGACACACATTGCACGTCGCGTGAAAGTGGATCTTAATGAAGGCCTAAGTACTCTTTCGTAGCTTTTAGTTTTAGGATTTCAAAGATCGGTGGTTGCAGTGGCTTGCTTACTGAGGAGAAAAACGCGGTCCCAGATCCTTTCATTTTAAAAATATTAAAATATCACTTGTTTATCGTGTATTTTGTAAAACTTTTCGTTGTCGTCAGTGCCGGGTTTGAATAGTTATAAAAACTTGAGTAACGCTATAATGTGATATGAGAGGCTCGGTGGCCTTAGAGCAACCGTTTTTGCTTACTGAGCAGAACATCATGAGTCTAGTCTCAGGCCCATCGACATTCAAAGTTCGTCAATGATTAAAAAGCTCGTCTGCCTAGTGGCAGACGTTTTTGCTTACTGAGCAGAGGATCGTGGGTTCAATCCCAAGCTCCTTCGCGTTATACGATCGTTAGGACATCAATTCAGCTGCTGCTAACCCAACCCTCTTACCCAACATCCCAGTGATTCCTCGTGGAAGTGCAGAGGACTCCTCGGCTTCCATCAAGGCGAGTGTCACGTCAACACATTCCTACCCATTCCTTTCTTGACCTGCGTTCAGGCGCGGCTGGCGCTGGTATTGCCTAATTCAAGATCACCAGTTTTTACACATTGAGGATGATTGCTAGTCCCAAGCATCGTCTATTGGTTCGCTGTGTAATTACAGCTGGTCTGGCAATAACAGAGTAGCAACCGTGGGCGGTCAGTCATGCTCATGCTCATGACTCAGAAGCTCAGATTAGGTTTAATATTGGAATAAACTGTTTTGTCATGAAACTTAAAATTACATTTCATCAATTCATCTAATTATATCGAAACTCTCAACGGAATCTCCTATGAAGATCACTTGAAGTGATTTGAATAATTTCCCTTTGATTACGTTATACATTATGGTCAACAAATAGCAATTTCCGGATTTTCCCGGAGTTTTTTTTTTTAATATTGCTTGTTGAGCTTTACATAAATTTCCGCTTAGAATAATCTTGGACTTCTCCTATGAATTCTTTTGGAAATTCAATTTCCTCAGAATTTCCATGGTATTTCCTCAGAATTCTCAAAACAAAAATCCATCTCAGAATACCCCTGAAACTCTTCGAAGAATTCCTTTGAGATTGAACCCTCAAAAGCCGATTCCATTGGAATTCTTCTCGGAATTTATTTCGAACTGTTTAGAGTTCTCTTTAAAGTATCCTCAGAAATCATTCCAGAATTCTTTCATAACTATCCGCAGAGATCATCTATGGAGTTCGTGGGATTTACATGGAATTCTCATCAGAGCTCTCTTAAAAAAATGTCAGAAATAGTTTTGAAATCTTATTAGACTTGGACCTGGAATCCTCATTTAATCATCATAGAATTCTCACAATTATATTGGAATTATTTCCAGAATTGTTTCGGAGCTGAATTTTGCATCTTTAATAATTTAAATTATAATCAAAAGCAACCCTCGTATGTGCCAGTGTCAGGGCTGGATTCATCACCTCCGCTTAAGCCTTCAACCAGGTTTAACTATATGGATAAACCTGGTTTAAGATTTCAACGGAGGTTAAGAAATCGGCCCTCAGAGCACTTAATTTTACATGAGACTTTCGTAGTGCGTACTTTGGTATTCTTCTTTGAAATGTCTTGGAAATGTCATTTAAAATTGTCTTAAAATGTCCTTTGAAGTTCTTGATAATTCTTCGAAGACTTCTGAAAATCTAGCACACAAATACCCTTGAAAAGTTTCCTAGGTTTAGAATTTAGAACAGATATGCATAGTTTGTCATAACTACTGTAGACTTCCTTAGTGCCAATTTAAAATGGTGTTGATATTTTTCCATTTACTCTATTTTAGTTGTGAAAAAGTGACTTAAGTGACTATTTTTAGGGTGACTTTTTGGTGTGAAAAGTGACTTTTTAGTGACTGACTTTCAAATAGTGACAAAGTCACTAAAAAGTGACCTGCTACCAGCCCTGAATACAGTTATACCCGATATTCAAGGGATCATCGACTTAGGGAGTTACAGAATATCTGAAAAACTTATTTATTATTAATTCCATATTGGTCTATTTAGCAATGATTTTTATATGAAATTTTGAAAAATTTATTCTAGATTATGTTTCTAAGGAAATTACTTATTATTTTATCCTACAATCATTCTTTTAGATCACACTAAATTCTATTTTGAATCTCAATGATCAATTTCACTGCAACGGCTTAATCTCAAGTTATTGAAAAAAAAAAAATTATTATCGACTTTGGGAGGTTAAAATACATGAAAAAATGTATCAAAACGCATCGAGTAAAGAAGGTATCGAATTAGGGAAATATCATTTTAGGGAGAGAGCATTGGATGCAACATAAAGGAACTTTGAATTTCATCGAGTTGGGGAAAATATCGAGTAAGGGTGGGTTGACTGTAGTTAGAAAAATTAATTTAGATGTATTTTCTTAGCTCGACACCTCTAACGTTTTCAAAGCCTCAGAATATAGGGTGTCCTAAAAAGTATAAGCACAGTTAATAATTGGAACAAAACAACGTTATGTGAATGAGCTCATTTTTTTCATTTCAAATATATGTTCACTATAGTATTCTCTTCCAATTGGATGAAAATAATCCGCAGTTCCTTTATTCATATGCCAAGGAGCAAACTTTTGATCTGAGCATGAGCTTCGTATGAGCACGTATAAGCCATTTATTTGCATTCTATACGAATTGTTTGTTTATATATATGTTTGTATATCACGAAAACAATTCTGAATATACGTGCATTCTGGTTGTCTGGGTTTACAGCCCGTTTTATTCCTTGGCACGTTGAACGTTACTCTTCGATGTCCTCAGTTTTTTTTGGCCAAATCTCAAACAGAGGTACTTTTTTTGAGGACATTTGATTTTTTTGATTGTTGAGTACTTAAACAGAGTCAGAAAGTATTACGTTAAAATATTATTTTTTAACTGCTTCTATGAAAGTTGTGAAAACGATTGTGTTTTGTAAGAGAGAGTATTTTGACCAATTTTGAATGAATCAATTAGTGATAAATTCCTTCACTCAAGTGAGAAGAAAAATAACCATGGTTGGAAGCTAAAAGATAGTTGAACGAGTATTGATTCTACCAAGAAGATGAATGCACAAATACTCAGAATTCACGCGAATCAGGCGAGAAACTGAAAGAATATGAAAAAACGTTCCCACCGAGTGCAAACTCGAAAATGATAGACTAAAGACTGATCGATTTAGATATACAATAAGCGAGAAATTGGTTTTGGCTTAGATTCCCTCGCATTTGGATCAATTTTATCTGCTAAAGCATAGCTAAAATTGTTTAAAGCTAGGAAGAAAATGATTGATTTGCTCTACTAAGCGACAGCTTAACTTTTAAAATTAAATGTAATTGAAAACGACTGAGCAATTAGTCGCGGTATGTTCAGCTACAAATTTCAACTATCAATTACCATCACCGAATCCAATTAATTCGAGAAAAAAGTGATAATGCTTTAAATAGGCAATACGTTTTATAAACAGTTTAGGCCAATTTTGTTAATTTCGCAAAATTTTTAGTTGTGTGGAAGTTTTTGCTTGAACAAAATGGTTAGTTTTGACCTGATTATAGAATAAAACGATCACATATGTTTTGTTAAAAAATTTACCATTAATTCAGAAGCTATTTAAATAATATATAAACAAAATTATTTTGCTGGTAGATTTATCCAATTCCAGACTTTTTCCCGGTTTTTCCTGATGAAAATAAAATCCCGAATTTTTCGTAGTTGTCCAGGTTTTCCTGGTTTATTTGCCACCCACTCTTTCTAAGTTCTAAGTAACAAGATTCGATTAAGCGGCGCCGGTGATGCAATGGTAAGTGTGATTGCCTTTCACCCCAAAGGGCCTGAGTTCAATCCCAGTTGGCACCACCGAGATTTTCTGAGGAATAAAATGTCTGATCACGCTTTCCTTCGAAAGAGAAGTAAAACCGTTGGTCTCAGGTCTATGAGTTAATGGGTCGATAAGTAGGGTCCAGGTGTGGGAGCTACCTCCCTGGCGTCGGTAGTACGGAAAACAAAATCGAAGGAAAACAAATCAAAGGAAAAAAAAAACAAGATTCGATCCACTTTGCTAATCAGTAATGAATAAACTTGCTTCACCCCTACCGGATTTTAAGGAGAGTTTAAAAGTTTAAATCACCTTACTAAGCTGCCATTTTCCGGACAAATTCCACCAAGCAATGTCATGGAACATTCGAGTTCTGATTCCTACGCCTATTCCCTTAAAAGTACCCATTTCGCGCACTTAAGCACCATTTTCGGTTTATCGAAATTTACGACTGCACGCACCTGTATGGCAGGAGAATAAGTTTATTCTTCTCCTGGATTTTCCCGTCGATGGCGCGTCTTGCAGCCGGCAGTCGTTTATGGCATACCATCATCATCATTCATCAACACCGCGACAAGTAATGGCCCATTTTCACCGTTCAGATGAACCAAGGAATCATCACCAGAAAATCCACCAACAGGCTTTAGGACGGTAAATGGCTTATTGCCATGTCGAAGCAGCAAGGCCCCGTAGGCATGAGTTGAGAAATGTTACCAGTGAATGTAATATTTTGACAAATGTTGCAATCATCGCTGACCACTATCACCTATGATTTTTGTTTCGCTGCCCGCGGCGTCATAACCCACGCCCTTTTGTCTCGCCGGTACTGTTACTGCTTTATCACACAGCCACACATACCGGGTATGCACTAAACTCCACGAATCAATGAAATGGATATTGAATCCCGAACCAACTAGGTAGATGGTGGGTGGTGACATATTACTCAATGTTGCTGCTTCGCAATGGGGCAAAACGAGCGATTGCGGCTTCCAAAAATTGATTACAAACCACACGGTGCACAGTGGGTTGAGTTCTGACCTTTTCCGGCACCAGTATCCCAGTGTGCATGAAACGTTGGCGAATGCAAACTGTCGAACCTGCCGCGAGTTGGGAAGTTAGCACCTCGAGCGCGAGCAAGCGAATGAGCGAGGCGGCGGCGCCTTTTTAGGAAATGAAAATCGGCTCCGTTTTGTATCAGCGCAGGAACGGTGCCGGGGGATGGATCGCTTGACACATACGTCAACGTGATTTGTGTGATGAGTAATTTGATACTTTGTTATGGTAATGGATGTTTGCGGAAAATCGTATGACCAGATTAGGAGTTTGATTGTGTCTACCTGGGGTTTGATATTTATTATTGAGATTGATCATTACCGTACAAAAATTATAAAAAGATATGAATAAAGAGATTTCAGCACATGACACGACAATGTTGCAGACTTTGCATCATGGGCCATATATTAAAATTTCGGGACAAAATCAAAAAAAGTTTTTCAATCTTATTATCCGAATCAATTCTTGGGTAATTTTTACATTAAGTGGGCTTGTTTTTTAACATGGTGGTAAAATGAACGATGCTTGCATAAAAGTATTTGTTTTACCATTTGTAAAGGGTAAATTATAATTATTTTCTTTATTATAGAGGTTAATATTCTTTGTTTCAACATATTTATGTTTTGAAAAATTGTTAATACTGGCTATCTATTTCAATATTTTTCATATTAAAATTGCCATTATTTAACAGATTCCACTTAAACGTTACGGTTTTCGGTATTAAGTGTTCCATTTAAAAGTTACTGGTATTGTCGTCTAAATTACATGTCTGGCCCACTGTGCTATGGCCGCAAGCGTAACACCCATGATTGACCGCGGCGAATAACGTCATCCTCCCGCACCCATCACGCATAATAGGCATACTCGAAAAGCAATGATAAACCAGGCTCCGAAAATCCATTCCACCGGCAGCAAAAAAAAAGTTATCCTTTTTTTTTTTTTGAATAATGACCTACCAAAATGAGCTGAACAAAAGGGACCAATTTTCGGCGAAATGCCATTCCCCCAACCCAGGCTGTGTTTGCATCTAACCACTTGAAAATATGTGGATACCACCCACCACCCGACCGCAGAAAACCTCCGAGAAAAACCTATTTTTTACTCCCGCCCCTTCGTCGTCGCCCAACGACGCAAATTTACATGTAGGTACGTCAACCACGCCAGAAGTGAGCTTTATTATGTTTATGCAAATTAATTACCGAAGCTCATCTCGAGTGCCGGTGCTCGGTGGTGGCAGTATTTTTTGTTGTTTGTGCGAGATTTTGGGCCGATTGAGATCGGAACAAAAGTGGCAGTGAGAAGTAGAAGGAAGCGTTTAGCTAACACTCTGTTTTAGTCTCGGCAGTTCTTTGTTGAGGCTAGGTGTGTGTGTGTGTGCGTTGTTGGTTTTTGTGCCCGTTTGGTTCACTACTGGCTGATGGCGATTATCATCAGCAGCTTCAGTTGGGTGAAGGGTGATAGAGAAAATTAAAATAATGTGATGCGGTAATCGCCATCGCCATTTACACCCACTCACGACGTCAACGCAGTGATGTTGTCATCATCATTATGGTATGGTCAGAGCCATCATCATTACCATCATCATCACTTCAGTGTGATGAATACATTATTCAACTCAGAAGTGTTGCGTTATCTGGTTCTGTGGAAAGATTCAACATTCACTGTCGTGTTTGTCAAACAATCGAGCAACAGAAGATATAAAAGCGCTCTAGGGTAAGTGTGCCAGATTTTGGCACTAGGGCTCCAGTTTTGGCCGTAAAACTTAAATCAAATTTTTTTAAAAATTGGTGGGGTTGTGTATAAGACACGACCGCAGGGTTGACGTAGACTACGTTAAGCTGTGTAGTGAAATTCTCGTGCATTTTTTCTAGATATTGATTTAAAATACAGTAGAAGTAACCTATGATTTGGGTCCTATTTACATATTTTGGATTTCCTACTTAGTAAAACTTGGTTTAATTCAGGACCTCATAAAAATGCGAACACATATTCTATGTAATTCATTTGTTTCCTAAATTACAATCAGATATGAGTAAGGCTTTCTTCAGGTGATTCATTGAAGAGTCCAACAATGACCGTCATGATGGCTGATATTCCCTATCACTTCAAGTTTTCTAGGACATAAATCTTGGACGGTTGTGACAACACTCATGAAGTTGAAACTCCTTTTGTACTGGACTGCAACAAACGCGAAGTTTCAGTTTCTTTGGTATAAGTTTTGTGAGAGCTGATATCTGTACTCTTTTTACTCTTTTTCTATGGTAATGAGATTGATCCTCAGCGATTCCACTTCAAAACGCTAAAAATAAAGGCACACACAAAAACGGAGTGCACAATTTTGCATCAATGTTATGCAACATTTCATAGTTGATCGAGATGATATCAATTAGCGATGAATCCCTCCAATAAGTTCTCGGTACATCTTTTATCTACCGATTGAACAAATAAAAAAAAATACTAAGGCTGTGTTCCATTTGGAAAATTTTCACTTAGATTTGACACATCGAAAATAAATTAAGATGTTCAAAAATCCCTCTGTTGTACATCGGCCGATTTTCGAGACAGCGTCTGTCAAATTGAATCCTTGTCTGTCAGACATAAGTCTGCTGGAATAGCAGGTTTATTTGAAAATTTTCCATCTGTCAAATTTAAGTAAAAATTCACCAAATGGAACACAGCCTTAATAATTTGAGCACAGAACCATTTCTTGTTGTGTTTGATAATGTGCTTTTTGTGCCGGATCTGGAGGGCGGTTTACTTTTGGTTGGTAAGATCGCGGAGAAAGGATTCAACGTCACGTTCCACCAGAATGGAGTTGAAATCGCCGATTCGACCGGCAGGATCGTAGCACTTGGTGAAAGGAACGGTGGTCTTCACATCTTGAAGGTACCCCGTCAAATGGCGCTTACTGCGGGTCAATGCCATACCGTCAACTGCCAACTTGGCACCGTCGGTTTGGGCATCGTGATCCGGCCGTTTTGGATAGGATCCGGCAGGAAGATCTAGCTGCTGGGATGAATATTATCGACTCCGGAACGAAGATCGTATGTGAATGCTGTTTGGAGGGAAAGATGGCACGACTACCATTTCCTCAGCATGCGGAGAGAAGGACTACGCAGCCGTTGCAGCTGGTCCATAAATACGGATTTATGCGGGCCGATGCGGAATACCACTCCAGGTGGCAATAAATTTTTTATGGCAATCATAGACGACTATAGCAGGTACGTTGTTTTGTACCTGCTGAAAGACAAGGCGAAGGCCAAGGGGTGCATAATGAATTACGTCCGATTTGTCGAGAACCAATTCGGCAGAAAGCCAGCGATCATCCGTTCCGATCGCGGTGGGGAATTCGTGAATTAGGAGCTGGAACAGTTGTACCACGCAGAGGGCATCCAATCGCAGCTGACCGCCGGGTTCTCCCCCACAGCAAAATGGAGTGGCGGAGCGTCGTAATCGGTATTTGAAAGAAATGACCGTTTGCATGTTGCTTGACGCTGGATTGGAAAAGCGTTTCTGGGGTGAAGCAATAGCGGCAGCGGCGTACATTCAGAACCGACTTCCTTCACTTTCGGTCCTGAAAACCCCGTATGAGTTATGGACAGGTCAGAAACCGGATCTTGGAAACTTAAGAGTCTTCGGGTGCGGAGCTTATGTCCATGTACCGGACGTCAAGCGGAGTAAGCTGGAGTGTAAAGTAGAGAAGCATACTTTTGGTTACGACTGCAAGGCGAAGGCGTATCGGTTTCTCAACAAGGCAACGGGCAAGATCATTATCAGCCGTGATGCTAGGTTCCTGGTGGTAGGTTCTGAGCTACAGGAGGAGAAAATTGCGGTAATGTCAGATACCGATTTGGAGCTGAATGCGAACAGTGAAGACCAACAGGAAGAATTTGAACTAGGATCGACCGGAAACAGTGAAGAAGATGAAGATTGGGAAAGCATTGCAGATGAAGCTGATTTCGAAGGGTTGCCGTTGTCAAGTGAGAACAGCGAAAGCGATGATGAGAATGCGGAACCGGGTGCTATACAACGACGTGCGTGTGGTACATGCGCTCCCAAGAAGATTCGACGATTTCGTGGTCGGTGTTGCCAGAGTGGTGGAACAGTGAACCGAAGAACTACAAGGAAGCAGTGGATTGTGCGGACAAGGATAAATGGCTTCAAGCGATGGCTGAAGAATACAAATATCTTCTGTCAAGCGGAACGTGGTCTCTCGTGCCGCCACCACCGGGTCGGCGAATTGTTGGATTGAAGTGGGTATTTAAAAGAAAGACGGATACGTCCGGCCAAGTCGTGCGCTACAAAGCAAGACTTGTGGCCCAAAGATACTCTCAACAGTATGGATTGGATTTCGGCGAGGTCTTCGCACCAGTGGCGATGCAGTCTTCGTTCAGAGTGCTGCTGACCATCGCCGGTCAACGAAAGCTCGAGGTACGGCACATTGATGTCAAGAATGCCTACCTAAACGGAATGTTGGAGGAGGATATTTATATGCGGTTTTACAGTACCGGGAAAGGAGGAGAACGTTTGCAAGCTCAATCGAAGCCTCTACGGATCGAAGCAGGGCGCAAGAGTTTGGAATACCACAGTGAAGGCTGTTCTGTCGAAGCTGGGTTTCCAACAATCTGAGTCGGATTCCTGTCTGTTGTAGTAATACTAACCTCAACAAATTACCCTTTTGAATAATTCCTTATCCCTTACTACGGACCATGCATCACATGGGAAGTATAATTCCATTACACATCATAAATTAAGTACTCACTCAGCTTGACATAGAAACAATTACCCAAATTCTTAACCTACTGAGAAAACACTGAGTCAGCACCAAAACCTTTTCCTTTTCCTTATTTTGAGACCATTTAAGTGCTACCATATGTACACAATAAATTCCGTGCGTATGTACGCCAAATAGTTTACAAAACAGCCTAACGTGTCGTTTCCCTCCATGCTAGTTTACATTTGAAGAACCCGGTAAAATAAACTCACATTCTACTTTAAACTGTCTAAGACTATAGTGGATAAATCCGAAAGTCCGATCTTGCCACACTGTTCATCAAGCGGCTGGCGAATGGAAAGCAGATCTATTTGCTAATATACGTGGACGACATGATCATAAGTTGCGGCGGGAATTCGACATATCATCGCTCGGTGAAGTTACACAATTTCTTGGAATGAAGGTCAGCAAGGGCGAAGACGGATTAACCGTTTAAGTCAAAAGGCTTTTATTCGTGAGATAGCGGCTCGTTTTGGTCTGGATGCAGCGAAGAAATCCAATATTCTGTTGGATGTGGGATACTTCAAGCAGCAGGAGAGTGACGAATTACCGGACAACAATCAGTATTACAGTTTGGTGATTGGTAGTTTTCTCGCTTTCCGGGAAGTTTTAGAATAGAGAAAGAAAATTTGATTCAACATGTTTGCAAGCATCAGAAGAGATGTCGCAATCTGCGTTATTTGATTTTCTTCCGGACCAGAAATTAGTGGCATAGCGAGTGATAATTTTTAATTTATATATTTACGCGTTGCAAGGTGCGTGAAAGAGTTCGGCACAATCGGTGTTGATGTTGGCTCGATTGCAACTTTTTTTTTTTTTTTGTGTTTTCGAAAGAAATTGATCGAAAGTGTACCAAAAGTGCTTCTGAACGTGTTTCGCAGTTGGGAGTGGTGAAATTCGTAAATTCGCGGTTTATGTTCAGTGAAAATTCCGTATCACAAATTGCTCACCGAGTTCCCTTTTTTTTGCTGTTCGACGACGACAGGCATGCGAGAGAAAAATAAGCATCGGGAATGTGCTCCCGGATGTATTGATTTGGTGAGTACGTTCCAGTTGAAGATTGTTCTTATACATATCTCGATTGCATTTTCGAGGGGACGTCCGGAGAGCTTCGAGATTTAGGTGTTGTTGCTTTTGCGGGAAGACGAGTTGGTCGCCGGTAAGAGCCAGTAAGTGCTGCCAGCAGATGAATCAAGAGGTATTCGAAACAAAATTGGTAAGAAATGTCCATTCAAATCGATTTAATACAGTTGAACAAATTTCAAAACTATATACGTGCCAGATTTGGAAATAATATTTTTTGAATCTGGAAGTGTGTTTATGATACCATTATCCATTTGATAAAGGTAGAGTGAACATGCGGGGCTTATTGTAAGTAAAAGTGACCTCGGAGTGGTCGTGAATTACCAGGCATTCTGAAATGGGTCACTGGAGCTGCAATAGAGCTAACACCTTCTAACTCCCGGACTAAACCTGCTTTAATTTAAGGGTAATAAAAAGCAGTTTTCTTCCATAATAACACTGCCGGACAGTGGGGGTTAGATTGTACACACACACACACACACACACACACACACACACACACACACACAGAACCATTTCTTGTTGTGTTTGTCGTATTAGATGCTAGATAAAAACTTCTTTTATCGATATGTGTGCTGAAAATACCTGGGCCGAGTGGATTCAAGGAGAAAGTCGACGAAGAGAATCTTGTCAGTGTTACTTAGGACCTAATGCAATGTTCAACTTAATCATTTCGTCCGACCACTTTCCACAGAGATGGCGCTGTTCCGCTGATAGGAAGTGATAAAAATCCCCATATATAAATTGAGAGAAGTGGGAATAATTTGCTTTCGGTGCATATTCAGTTCAAAAAAAGTGAACGACAATCTAAAGAAATTAGTCAGGGAATTTGTCGTTCACTTTTCCTCCGGAAATTATTGTTAAACAAGCTGCAGCTAAAAAAAACGATTTTCCCCATACAGTTTTACCTGTGTTACTACCAGTCCCCAGAGAGCCAACAAATTCAAATTTGAGAGAGAAAATTTGCTCTCACGACCTCAATCTCTCAACATGCCATGTATTTTGATGACACTCGATTTGTCATTTCCTTTTCACAGATTACAAAATAGAGTACTCGACACTACAAAACATGTCTGGTACCTCTATATACGCATTTACTTTAACATTTGAAGCCCCTCCTTTTTACATATTCTCCGCAAAAGATACTTTTTGCCCCGCCCCATTCATAAAAATTGGCGGGAAAATCTGTGATTGGTGAGCTATTTTGTGTGCAGAAAGTGTAAAAAAGGAGGGACTTCGAATATTAATTTAAACGGATATATAGAGGTACCAGACATGTTTTGCACTGCAGTGTCCTCTGTGAACAATTAACGGAAAACAGATTGTGTGCAGTTTCCGATACATGTCACTGCAAATAACAGCAGTGACATCTGATGGAACATGAATGCAGAAGCTTGACAAAATGATTAATTGTTTCGCTTAGCTGTAAACAGAAAATCGATGAAGAGAATCGAACATTACAAGTAGGCCCTTTTGAACGCTCACTGTCGAATTTCAGAACCTAGCACTGAAAAAAACTCGACGGTACCTCTATTTACGCTAAGAGATAAGCATTGCAAGTCCCTCCTACTTGAAGAATTATGCAAAAAAAAAACTGGGGTTGTATAAACCGTTCTATAGCATAACTTTCCAAGTAGGAGGGACTTTCATAGCTAATCTAAAAGCATAAATAGAGGTACCGTCTGATAATTTCAGTACTTGGTACAGAAAACTGTAATCTGTGTAGGAAAATCCTTTTTATCACCACAGAAACACCCCGTTCCCATTTTCTTATGCAAAATAATGAATGTTCGTTCACAAATCTTAAAAAAAAACCATATTAAGATTTTTTTTAATTCAATCAATAGATTAAAGATGTACCGAGAATTAAATGGAGGGATTTCAAGCTAAAATGTTCTGATCATGAAATATTGATTATCAATACCGAAATTTCGCATAAATGTCCAACCCATTTTGTGTGGTGTGTGCTGCTGTCTTTCAGTGTTGCCCAATGAATAGGGAACTTACATAAATAACGTAGTAATTGAGGGAGGAGAGGGGTTTCAGAAGTTGGAACCTTCCATGTATTAGGTTTATTGCAAAACACGCTCCGAGGGGGAAGGGGGGTTAATTGGTAAAAAATATAAGTAATTTATGGATGGCCCTAATTTTACTTCCATGGCTGTGTCGCAATGGGCGAGTTGAATTTAACTCGTGGTTAAAAGTGACAGATGAGTTATCGAATAACCCTGCTATACGAGCGTGGTTAATTTAAACTAACTTACGAAACGTCACGTTTAACCACAAGTTAAGTTTAACTGGGCAATTGGTACACAGTCCAAGAAGTATTTCTCGATTACTTTTTCGAAGCAACGTATCAACTTTTGTAAACAACATATTTGATCGTCGATTTGGCGTAACTGGTAGCTCGCCCACGCATGCTAATACTACCATCAGATAGGGGAAAAATTTTCCAACCTGTTAGCGGTGTTAGTATGTGGGGCGAGCTCTTATTTATGCCAAACCGACAAAAGCTGATATGTCCTTCCGAAAAGTAATCGAGATTAGTAGTTATCATTCAGCCAAGGAGCGCTTGCGCCATGGAGGCGACGCCGCTACCAGCAGCCAATGATCTCGACGGGAACGACGCACAAAACTCGAACCCTGCGCGCTTGACAGGAACCGCCTTCCTACTGCTGCTGCTACCTGCTTACCCGCCGTTCGAAGCGAAAATGAGTTGAGGCGCATTAGCAGCGCTGTTTTATAACTTTTCTGATTCAAGCAGCACGATGTGCAACCAAATTGTACTTGATTATGAGGACTGGGTTTGGGGAGAACGTTTATTTCATGAAAACAGTGATAAAATTATCACTTTTTATTTGTCCATTTTTAGAACAGTTTTTTTTATGAAAAAATTGAATAAAAGTTTATTGCAACAGCTTACGAAAGGAATTTCCTATCGATTGGTGTATTCGGATTTTAATTTCATCAATAAATGACAAAGCTTATAGCGTTCAAAAAATTACACCTTTTCGTGACGGTCGCAATTTCAGATTTTCGATTTACCCCCAGTACCTTCCCCGTAAGACGTAGTCTACGTCAAAAAAATATATCATGGATTTTTTGCGTAGAAATTATATGCTCTATACTTGGAGCGAAATAAATGCTACATCGAATGAAAAATAGTGGACCACTACGGCAAAAAATGGCACACTAACCCAACTTGAAGATTGAACACTTGAATTTTTTTTGTGATTGATCGAAACCAGTTTCAGTTGTAATTTTACAGTATGTTGTAATTTTACGAAAAATAACAAAACGAAAAATTTTACTCTAAACGGGTGTGCTTCTTCTTCTTCCTCGCATTTCAAGCTTATTGCGAATGGCATATTAGCTTATTGCGTGCTCTCAATTTAGTGTTCTAGATGCACTTCCACAGTTATTAATTGAGAGCTTTCGATGCCTGTACCATTTTTGCATTAGTATAATTGTGTTGCAAGTACAATCATACTCTATGCCCAGGGAAGTCGAGAAATTTTCCAACTCGAAAAATTCCTAGACCGGACCGGGAATCGAACCCAGCCACCCCCAGCATGGTTGTAGTTGTGCCTTTACCCACTTAGCTAAGGGAGGTCCCGGGTGTGCTAGGAATGATATAAACACACACACTCAATCTAGCTCGTTAAAATCTCCAACAGCCGATTACCTTATCTCTGCAAAATATCTGTTTGTTAGATGAGATCTCAGAAAAATTCTAAAAAATAGTTTTACTAAATCTCTACTGAACTACTCGGCTGTTGGAAACCTGGCAGAAATTCACTATACACACTTTAAAAACACCGCTATTTCCCGCGTCATCAAATCCGATTTATCCTTGCGATTTCAAACCAAAACATTCAAGGTGTCCGAAATACCGGGTTTCCGGGATGGGTATTTTACGAACAATTGCAGCTTGCTCTATGACCGGCACAATCGGCACACCTGCGACACACTGATATAAAAGATGACGTAAGATTGGTGTGCAGAGTGACCTACCCCTTGGGTTCCACCATTTTTCCACCACTATGTGCCTCACAATTGACCAGACCACATTTGTATAAGGATTGTATGTTTAGCAGCAGCTCAGATCATGAAATCATCAAAATTCAAGGCATTTTCCCGGAAAAGCGGAAAAAATGGTACAACACTCCCAACCACTTGGCAACAAATGGTACAACATTCCCCATCAATTGGTGAAAACGTAAAAAAAAACCTTATTGAAAAAGAGCTTAATTTTAAATATTCATAAATTACCTTACGAACAGAAAATGGAATAGGAGAAATGGCTCTAATGTTGACCTATGGATCCAAAGATTGGGCCCAATAAAAAAATCTCCTGTTCTAAAATTCGACTTTGAACAATGCGTCATCTATATTGTCCAGAATGATGAAAGTGACAAAAAATTCTTTCCTTCGAATTCCTTCGGAAAACCAATATTAGGAACATTTAGGCTGACATCAGGGCCATTAACCCTATTTTGTTTATATATCATCAACATTTGACATATCTGGAGCACATTTTGAAATTTAAAATTACACGGTTAACAATCTGTTATTCAATGAACAAAATGGATAAATAGGAACTGGAATCAACCAAAAACTTACTACGCAGTTTGAGGACAACCCCTCAAGAAATGGAGACAAGTTATACAAACATGAAACCCTCAATTACCTGAAATGAAAGTAGAAAAAGGAAACTATTAATTGGCTGTTTTATATGATATCGCACGAATTTATTACAAGTAAACCCACAAGACGGAAATCTATTGTAAATTAATATGCTTACAGTCATTTTCAAAAATTCAAAAATTTGGATTTGGATTCGGTGCCAAATGATCGTTGATAAGTAAATTCGTATTTTGCAGAAATCATCTCAACAAACAAAGAAAATGTTTATTTACGTCATTTTGTCATCATATCATTTATTAAATGGAATCATGAGATACCCGTTTAAATATTTCACATCATCGCAGTAAAAGAAACTCAATCCTGAAGTTGTCAACCGAGAGCAATCTCCCTTCCTTCTCTTTCGCTCTTGCACCACTCTCAACCAATTCAATCAACAGGGGAAGTATCAAACTTTGATGATGACTTTCTGACTGCCGTCGTCATGTCGTCGTTGAAAGCTTCCTCCTTTGTCACGACCACGCGCGTCCATTTATCGTATTTCAAAAACAACAACAAAGAAACTCGAGCAAATCTGCGCCGCTTCGCAGAATATGAAGTTAATGCAGAGACGGACGGCAGATCGCCTCGGGAAATAAAACTAAGTTTCCAATCTACATCTTCTTTCGCGATGCTTCCCCCCTCCAGGAACAGAGCAGAGCCGCGCAGGAAAAACAAGCTCGCTGATGAAGATAACAAGAGCGCGTCCACTGCAGAAAGCATAAACATATCAAAACTTTCGAATATAATCGTTAATCTCGATTGTGAGTTATTGAACGTTTTTTATACAAATTACAAACTATCACGTTATGGTGGTTCGAAGCAGAATGATGCAACCTCGCCAATGAGTTCCCTTCGGTGGTTGATCCAGGTCCAGGTTTAGGTCTTCGAGGCTGCTGAGAACGGCGACGGGTGGTGATGAAATCACTCAAGCCTAAGCATTAAACAATCCACGGACGAGGACGGAGTCGAGCAGATTCGTCGTGTGGGAAAAACAGAAGGCTCGGTTCGCCTGACTGACGGCGACGACGGCTACGACGACGGCAGCCAGCGGTTTGATGTCGTGCGAAAGCGAAACCGAGCACTTTTCTCTTTGTATCTCCAATGCGAACCAAGAATCAGACAGGGAGCGATGAATTTTCGCAATCCACAAACTGGGAAATCTAACGTCGTCCAATTTACGATCCTTTTGATGTGGGAAAATCCTCGGAGTCAGCGAGTTTGAATAATCCGACGAGGTGCGCCCCGATGCAGTTTATGGCGAGGTAACACGAAACCCAATGGCAGCTGAGGGGATTCTTCAAAGACGCGCGGAATTCAATTGGAGAGAACGTCGAGCAAACGAAACGCGCCATTAGATATCGAATTCGGTGTCCTAGCAACAAAACGCAAATGGGAAGCGAGTTTGGTGCACCACCGCCGCTGCCTTGAGTGGGGGCCAGCGAGCAATCCCCAAAGCGACGTCATCTAAAATCACTTTCTTTCGCTTTGAATTTGCGAGATGCTCGCAGTGCTGACTAGTCCAATTGTTTACCCCCACGTCGTAGTCCTCGTTGCTATCCTGCCTGACTGACTGCAAAACGATTTGCGCCTTTCGTGAACGTGACGCAATTGCGCGCAATTTCCTTCTCTACTAATATCAAACCCCCCTCTTTAGTAGCATCGTGTGCCATTGAGTGGTGCAAACGTCAGCCGTCTTTCTGCCCATTCTTCGAGAGTTTGAGAGGATGAGTGTGTACAGAATGCTTCTTTGTCCTGGCGGTTACGTGATGCACGGCGGCTTTCCCTCATTTCGCTGTGCAGCGACGGACGACTCGACGGAACCCCTTTCTCAATACACACAGCAGCAAGCACAAACGAAAATCGGACGTCGCAAAATGTGAACCCATCGTCGTCGTTGTCGTCGTCGTTTTGGGATCAGCAGCACATTAAAAGATGGGGGGACAGAACAGGACTCCAAAAGTACTTAACATAAATCTCTTGTGATAGCACTACTGCTGGCAGATCCATTCGGATGGCTTGGTGCATGGTTTTCCGGAATTTGGAATCAATGGTGAATGGAGAGTTATCTCGTTCGATGGATTGTGTGCGAATCGGCAGCAGCAAATGTACATCGTCATTCGAGGAGACCACCATTGAAGCGTAAAATAGTAGCGCAAATCGGTAAACGTAAATCAAATTAAGAACCCTTTCCCCTGAATGTGTCCTCTAAGCGGGGTCGGGAAGAATCTGCTGTTCAAGTTGTTTCAATTAGGGAGTAATCTTTCGTTTGGTTGTTTGCACGTGCGTCCGTATGATTGGATTCGATTCAGGATTATTCGACCTTAGCGGTTGATGTTGCTGGTTTTGCGTTTTAAGGTTATGTTCGTCTGATAAATAGTTTTCTCCAATGGATTTCACGAATACCTCGAAGCTTTAGAAGCACAATTATTAGCTTCCTAAAAATATTAATACATTGACACAGTATACAAATCCTTAAATTGATCGTGAGCATGATGGACCGCCCGCGGTTGCTACTCCGTTATTGCCACATCACCTGTTATCACACAACGAATCAACAGACGATGGTTGGGATTACCATACATAATAAGCAATACCAGCGCCGGTCCGAATGACGTGATACTCGTTTAGTAGGAAGCCGAGAAATTCTCTGCACTTGCACGAGAAATACCTGGGATGTTGGATAAAAGGGTCGGGTTTGCAGCAGGGTTCGTTTTGGCAAACGGTACGCTGAATTAAAGTCATGGGAAGTCTCTGACTAACGAATCTTGAATGTGAAAGGGCCTGAGATTAAACTCATGATGTTCTGTTCAGTAGGCAAATACGGTCACTCTAAGGCCACCGAGCCTCTCATATCACATCACACTACTGGCTCTGACGATGATGACAAGTTTTACAAAAGACGCGATGAGCAAGCAACCCAAGTAACAATTTGAGGGTTCTGTAAACCATGATTTAAACTTGTAGAGTGCTTTAAAACCTTAAAAAAAACTTGCAATGTTACTTGGGAATGTACCTATGAAACTCCATAATATGATGGGGCCTGGGTTTGATCGCACAATTTTCTGCTCAGTAAGCAATAACGACTGTCTAAGGCAGCAGAGCCCCTCATATAACAACTCTAACTCTAACATTTGAAAAGAGCGTCATTCCAAAATGACCATATCCAGAAAATCGCTTCCGAATTTTGATGACCTAAAAATTAATCCTATTTCATGACTTTCCATTTTCTGGATGATTTTATAAGCTTCACATATAGTTAATAGTGTAATCTATCATCATGATGCATCACTAAAAACTCAAAAAAAAAGTTTTCTTTGACGTGAAATTGAGAAGAAAACATCATGTGCCCTGATAATGTCTTACATGCTGTTACCCCCCGGATCTTCAACCCTTTGAACTGCCAACACTGGTGATACGCCGTGGTAGTACACCCCGAAGAACTTTCTCGAAGATCTGAGGACTTCCCTGAAGTTTGAAGGACTTAACTGAATATATGAGGACTCTAAATTTAGAAGAGCTTCCCTGAAGTTCATAAGGCTTTAAATATCGAAGGGTTTTCCAAAAGTTTGTGGGTCTTTCCTTAATTTCTTGGAAATTCCCTGAAGTTTGGAGAGCTCCCATGAATTTCGTAGGACTACCTGTAGTTCAATCGACTTCTCGGAAGTTCTAGGAACTTTTTTGCGCTTGGAGAACTATGTTAAGTTCAGACGACTTCCCAAGAGTATTGAAGACTTCTCTGAAGCTCGGAAAAAATCCATAAGTGTCATAGGATTATCCTTAAGTTTTAAGCAATTCCTAAATGTCGTAGAAGTTACATTAAATCTGTAAAATTCGTAGTTATTCCCCAAAGATTAAAGGACTTCCCTGAAGTTCGTAAGACTTCTCTGAAAATTGTAGAACTTCTCTGAAGGTTCGGAGAGATTTCGTGACCGTCGTAGGTGACCACAGTAGTCACAGGATTTTCCTGAAACTTGTAAGACTTTCCCGAATTTTGTAGAACTTGCATGAAGTTCGAAGGCCTTATCTGAAGTTTTTAGAAATAGAACTTTTTTTATTGAACATGTTGAACAGGTACTTCAAAGCAGTTACGCGTCCGCACTGCTTAAGTCTGCTATCAATTAAGCACAAATCATACATGCAATTGATTCGAGAAAAAAATTAAATTAAAAATAAATACAAAATATATTTACTAAATTCTCAGGGTAAATTTTGTTCATCAATGTTTAGTTCTGTGAAAGATTTAGCTTGAACAAAATGGTTAGTTTTGACCTGATTATAAAAAGAAACTTTGACATACATAAAATTTAAAACCTATTTAAATTATACAAACAAGATTATTTTCCTGGTGGACTTATGAAATTCCTGGTTTTTTACCGGTTTTTCCTGGTGAAAATAAATTCCCGACTTTTTCCCGGTTTTCCTGGTTCACTTGCCACCCTGTGTTCCGCTTTCGTTCTTCGTTCGCAAATTTTGTGAGAGTGGAATTAGGCCCGGAGATTATTGGGTCTTCTTTTTGTTCGTTGTTTACACATGAAATATCAATCGGATGCATTTATTGCAATTAATCGGGCGTGACTAGATACTACAAAATCAGTACGTTTGGCATATTAAAACAATATAATTCGTTGTTCTGGTGCAAGGCGTAACAACCAGATGCATCATAGAGTTGAAAATTGGAAATACGCCACGTGAAAGGAAACGTTTTTGATGATTTGAAATGATATTTTCTTCTACTTTTCCTGGTTTATCGAGTAGTTTGTGAACTGTTCTCTCTATATGTGGCAAAATATGGTTTGTTTACATTTCAAATGTTAGTCTAGAACTAATGATCGAGTTGAGTTAATAAATTACGCAGACAGTTTTTGAGTGATTTTAGAGTCCCTCTTAATACGATAGAAGGGACAACTCCATGGTAGTTCTGAGCAAAATTCCAAGGAGATTCTGAGAATTGTTCTAGAAAATTTCAAGGGAATTCTAAAGAGAATTTAAAGGACACTCTGATGATAATTTCAATGTAATAATGAAGAGAAGTCCATAAGAGTTCAAAAGAAATTTTCAAGGCAATCCCGAGAAAAGTTTGAAATTGTTCTTTAAAGAGTTTCAAAGAGATTCATACTCTCCTATTCAGCATGTAAATTCAGAGGAGAATTCCATGAAAATACGGAAAAGAGTCCAAGGGCATTCTGGGAAGCATATCAAGGGAATCGAATTACGATGATAAATCCGCCGGTATTCTAATGAGAATTCCAAGATTACTAATTCCGAGGGGAATGCCTATGAAATGCTGAGAAAAGTTCTAATGTAAGTCTGAAGAGTATACCAAGGAAATTCAAAAAAATAACGATGGAGATAAGTTTGAGCGAATTCGTATGATGATAACTGAATTGTTGTGATTACGAATTCTAGTGATGATCCACCGTCACCGCTAATGCTCTTGTTCTTAAATACTTATGCACGATGACCAGCAAATCCCACTTAGCTTTCAGGAATTGTAGAAATGTTTCCGGTTGTGCGATACATTTTAATTAAGTTTAAACCCGGAGTCGATTAAGCCGAAGAGATCACTAAGTAAAATGGGTCATTACTAAGACAGGATATTCTCTGGATCTTGAATTTGGAAGCCTTCGAAATTTGCCCACTCTGTACAGGAATGTATTGGATTGTTCTAAAGCATTTCCATTAGATTAGTCTTAGCTCTTAGGAGGCTAAGACGTTCAATGAGACCGATGAAGCACTCCTCGTATTTCCTGCCTGAACTACGATCTAAACTGAGTGCTTTATCCAACTGCTCCTATACTATCACCTTAGCTTGGGACCCATCTCATTACTCAATTCCGGGTAATGAGAAAGCGGACTCGTTGGCTAAGGTGGGCGCTATGGAAGGCGATATTTTTGAGCGACAAATTACCTTCAACGATTTTTTCTCAGTTGGCAACAAAAATGGAATGATGGTGATTTGGGCAGATCATTACATTCTATTCTCCCACAGGTGTCGAACAAAACCATGGATCAAAGGGTTGGACATGAGCCGTGACTTTATACGCGTTATGTCAAGGCTTATGTTCAATCACTGTTCGTTAGACTCGCATTTCTATCGAATTGGGCTCTCAGGCAGCAATTTAGGTGCGTGTGGCAGTGGTTATCATGATATCGAGCATGTTGTTTCGTCATGTACATTACACCGTGTTGCCAGATCTGAGATATTCACATTCCTCAGGGCCCGAGGAAAACAACCCGCGATACCCGTTGGAGATCTCAACTATTTGAATTTAATTTATGTGTTTTTAAAACCGATAAATCTGAGGATTTAGTAGTTAGTGTCATCTTGTGTTCTACCAAGTTGTTAGCTGCCCATCGGTGTACCCCCATGTTTGTCTTTTTCATCAGTATGTCGCTTAGTTCGAGATCAAGAGCACATTACCCTCCCAAACTTTGTGTTCTCAATCCTTACCCTGCCATCCATTTCGAGATAGCCGCGAGTAATCGTCCCCCGCTTTACTAACATTAGTTTTAAGTAATTTTGCTATCTAAACAATGAATATCGGCTCCGCAAAGCTACAGCAAATGAGCCTGGAAAAATAAACACATTATTAAAAAAATCCATTAGACTGATTTCCATACACATAGTTCTTTTCAGAAGACTTCTAAAATAAAATTGAAATTCTCTCTCAAGTCCTCAACAAATATCAAGAAATTGACCATAAGAGTTGTTTTGTTATCAATGATTCACTGAAGCTTCTTATCAAATTATTAGGTTGAATTCTCCATAGAATTCCCATGCAATTCTCCGCAGAATTGTCTTAAAACTTTGCTCAGAATTAGTTAGTTAATTAGTTAGTTTAGTTTTCTGTATTAACTAAACTAACAAACTAATTTTGGGCAATTATTTAAGACAATTCTGAGGAGAATTGCATGGGAATTAAATGCTCAGAATTATCTTGCAGTTCTCCTCTAAATTTTTCTGATAGTTTACTTCGAATGTTCCTTAAAATTCTCTAAAAACTTTTTTAGAGATGCTCTGGGGATTATCCTCTGAATTTACTTAAAACTCGTCATTAAATGTTCTGAAACAATTCCTAATTCTTGATCATTTTTCGAACAGTTCTGCTTTATTCCCATCAAGAGATGGGATAAAAGTATGATAAGAGAGCTCCTAGAAGGTCTCTGTACATCAACGTATTTGACGAGTTTTAAATGCTGAATATGGTATATTCTACAATCTTCAAAAGATGAACCGAACTTTTCAAAACATGTGAGATTTTCCATTTGCGTCAGCGCCGCAAAATTGGTGGCATGTGCACCATTTAATCCTACTCACATGACCGTAGATCCGGGTTACAAACAATTGACACAGAGTTCCTATCCTGAATTGAAAGCAACACATTCAACCATTCACAAACAAAGTCATAATGAAAGCAAGATTGATTGACCTCTCAGTTTTCAGATTTCCCTTGCTATACTACCTCTCCTTGGAGACTCTGCCCCAAGTACCATTAAAACCAGTAATTGGACCAACAGCATGATAAATGGCACTTGACATGAACCACACGCTCTCGGAACTGTCAAAACAAACTCCGATCCGCGGACGACTGACGACTGTCGACGACGACGATCGGAAAACATTGTAACAGCGCGGCGCAACAAATCAATCCATTCATCCAAAACCAATATGTTGCGCAATCGGGGCCCTTTCGATCAAAAGTGGAATGCCTCTTCTGGGGGGATTTTGCAACCATCACGCGTGCCGCCGCTGCAACATGCTTTTATCACACGCTCCCCCCGCTCGAGCTGGCAGAAATTTTTTAATTAGTTCAAAATAGCCCAAATACGGTATGCCGAGCGCTAGTACCCGGAGATAAGAGTCACGTTTTTGGTCAATTAGACGACCGAGAAAGAGATCATTAACACGTGGGACTTTGCGAGTGGAATATTTGCCTTAGAGAGATGAAAAACGTTTTCTGTAATCAATGCGGCTGCTGGCCCGGCTCTCAAAGCTATAATAGATAAACACTTCACAACTGACCGGCTCGCCGCACCGCACAGCGTCGGACCATATGCTGTGCTTCACATTTGGCGGATCCAAATGGGAGTTTGTGTGTGTGTGTGTATACGAGCGTTCGATTGCGTGATTGATTGAATTATTTTCCTATAACATCGAGGAATTATCCAATTAATTGAGTTTGTTTGCGCTCTTTCCATCTTCGTTGGTTCTGTTTTTTTATCTGTTTCGGTTTTGTCTATGTATGCGTGTTTACACTTTTTTTGCGGTGATCTTCTATTGGGGGGGTGCTTTTGTGGTCCGCGGTCTATTCCCTTCCGCAGATGGCGCGCCGCCGCCGGTCGAGTCTAGTAGTAGTGGGTTAGTGTGTAACAAGCGCGAGCGCAAAAGTCCTTTATTGGATCAACAACGGCCTAAGCCCGATGAGAGGGTGATTGGAAACGTGTTCGTCGGATTGTCGTTGTTGTCTTCTTGGGAAATGGTGGCTGAAGATAACGATTCGGCTGCGACGATGGCGCTGCCCGTTGCTACCGGACTGGAGTTGGTTCGGTTGGTATATATGGTAATAATTAGGCACACCACCCGGTGGTCGGCGGAATTCTCGGAGTTATGGGCCGTTGGAATGTGTGGTTGTCGTCAGTATGGTCAGTTGCGAGACTAATGCGGATCGCAACCTATTGATGTGATATGATACGACATATTGAAATAATCCCTTATAGTAACTAGCTCTGACGTTTTTACTTTGGAAAAAATAGTAATAGTGATCTATCCTTCCCAATTCCATCTACATTCTACTAAACATAAAGTCCCAATAATTGGACAATCCATCGATTCTATCCACACGACAGAACAATCCTTCATTATTGCAACCAGCTGTCATTGCTGACTGAGGAGCAGGTGAGTCCACCTGCTACAGCTGTCCAATAGCCACAGTTAATGCCACCATTTCAGACTCGACGACGACGACGACGAGTCTAACTTCCAATCAACGCCACTTGATCTGCGAAGGCACCCCACACAATTTTCCCACCAACCCAACACGAGACTACCATTGCTGCATAAATAATTTAAATTAATTTAATAAGAATGCCTGAATCGAATCACCCCCGCTGACGCCGCCACCATCATCATCGTCATCATGGGCATTGGAAATCCATCCAGTGGGAAATTGAAAGAACCATGCTTTCGTGGTTCATGGTTACTTAAGGTCCAGTAGTGGCTTGGGCTGGTGGTTATGAGATAAGACGACTTGGCTCCCACTGAACCACTGATGGACCGAGGCAAGCGCACCGTAATTGGAGAGATGTACTGCCGTGCAAGTAGATCAATCTCGGCTCAGCTTGAATCGGGGGCGCAATTTCGTTACTGTTTATGGTAATTTTTTCTAATTCTATTGAAAGTATTATCTATATCTGCGTGGAACGCTAGCGTCGCTGAGTTCGCTTTCCGATCTCGTTAGTTTCGTTAGCTTGCTTGGGATCTACGCTTCAAAATCCCCCCTCCATTCGAATCCCGGTTGGCGGCGAGGTGCTGACAAGATCTGGTTGAAGAGCCAACAAGAGAGAATGGGATGGATTGTAAGAAGCTGAAACATCGACAGATGCAACGCGCGTATGTTAGGTTAGGTTATGTCTGGGCTGTTTCGGTGTACTTTTTCCTACCTCTTCTGCTCTTCCTCTTCATGTCTGCACCGTTGCCTTGGTATGGTTGGTGTAAACATAAACATTCAAGTCGCTGCTCTCTCGCGCTTCGGGCACATGTGTCCGGCTGCGTCCCGAGCACGAACCGATAACAAATCAATACCATTAATAAGGTATAATACCTTATTTTGGTATGCTTGCGGTATAAAAGCTGATTTTACTATTACACAGTTATCGCATTATTCTGTAAAATATCAAATCATATTTTACCTCTTATCCCGAGCAGGAGAATATAACTTATAATTATCAAATTGGAGTATGATAAAAGCAACTGAATTATTTATTAGTTCGTTATTCGTAGAACATTTTTGAGGAATCATTTTTGATATTCCACCTCTTATGTCAGGCTCATCATAATACCATATTTAGGTAGCCAGTTATGCTATTTTCATACCTGGATTTGGTATTCATACGTTATTTTCTCCTGCTCGGTTTTCATCGTTTTATAGTCGTCGTCGTCGAGGAAGAAGCATGGCCTGGAAGGTAAACACTTCATTGACTGGTTTCATGGTTAGTGCATGTTGAAGTTTTCGAGAAAAAGCACGTTATGTGCTCGATTGCGGCACTCAAGGGATCCACGGCAAAGGAGTTCTGTATCGACTCTGTGTTCGGTGGAGGAAAATGATTCATTTACTATTTAATTAGAAGCCGTACGATGTTACTGGGTAGAAGCAAATTGGATTATCCGAAGAAGAGATACCGGCTACAAAGATAAAGTTTTAAGGTAGTTTGTGGTTCTACGCAGCAGGGGATGAATCTTCCTAGAACTTTGTTGAAATGATTCGAAAATATTCTACGCCATAGGTAAATTCAATGTATAGTTGTAGCATAATAATAGATATTGATACTGATAAATAATCACACAATTCATCAGTGTCAGTGCCATTTTATACTGTAAGGAGCGTGGCGATGAGCAATTTAAAAAAAATACTGTTTGCTGTTGTTTCTCGTTACTTGATTTGAAAAAAAAAACTACTACTCACTCTACACCATATTTTTTTCTAGGACTTTTACGCTTCTGTAGCAAGCGTTTTGTCAGCTCTCAACTTTGCACATCCACAGTTAATAATTTGTATATTGTGTGGCAAACACAATTATCACTGTATGTCCAGGGAAATTGATAAAATTTACAACCCAAAACAATTCCTCGGCCGGACCGAGAATCGAACCAGTCGCCAATCGACCGTGATACGAGGGAAGGGATGGTCTTGGACTGAACTACCAACTTTCTACTCAGTAAGCAGAAACGGTAACCACTAAGCTACCGATCCTCGTATGCTAAAAAGAATATTCTATCGAAAAACAGGGTGTCGGTGGGATTTAGGAAATCAAATTTCCGGTATTTGTCGGGTGCCCATCATAGTTTTCCCGGTTTCATATAAACAGCTAAAACAGAATACCCACATGAATCAATTTTCAGAATTTTGATAATTTATTAGACGACAACATCATTATTTAGTAAAGCTTTTAAGAGTCTCCGAATTATTAAATTTCTCTTGGTTAAATGTATCGTTTTTGAAAAAAAAAACCAGGTCGACCGTTACTGGTATACGATATGCTGCGTGAGTCCTTGGACCGAATATTTTAAAGTGATATATTGAACTTGGAAATATATTTTAAAAACAATGAAATCCACGAATTAATATTGGGATCTCTTACTTCATTTTAATTTCGCAGGGTTTGGTGGGGCAATGGGAGCGCAAGTCAATCCAAAGCCGAGGATAAAGGACGGGTAATGGCTGAATAGTCTATGCGGACCACTTGAACGCCATGGGAAAAGGAAGGGATTGAAGAGGCCGGTTATTGGGGGGGTTTTGAGGAAATGACACATAGCGATGCTAAATGTAAAGAAACCGAAAATCCATCTCGAAAATTCATCCTTTCACATATATACCAAATTGATATTTTAAAGCAATAATCAAAATATACAGACAATACATGAAAAGGCTAGTTGCCTTCCTAATCGGACCCTCCGCATCCTAACTCTTCTGTTAATCCACTTAATACTACTAGGCTGTCTAAATTTTCTTATTTAAGGGTAGGTTTACTTGGATTTGGCTGAAAAACAGTTGAACTTTGGAATTTTTTTTCAGGAGAATGAAAAGACATACGAACTTCCGGTTTCGATAATTATATTTGTCCACTATTCCTGAATACTTGGAAATTTTTTGAAGGTAAAAAAACAAAATGGCGGCTCAAAATGGCGGCTCGCGTGGAGGAGTGTCAAGTCAGGTTTTGCTGCAGAACTTCGAGTGCACACCCTCTGGTGGTGAACTGAAATGAAATTTTTTTTTATTGTGGTTAAAGTTGATAATATTCCCTATGGCTTATACCTAACTAGAACGAAATCCGACAAAAATTGACCAAATTATGGACATTTGAAAATTTAGTGCTCTTTTTACCCCTTTTTTTCTCACTTTGACCTTGCTTAAAAAATAGTAACTAACAATTTTTTTTCATTTTAGATATAAGCCATACAAAAAATAGTATCCTTCAAAGCGCAATTTTCCGATTGTAAATCGGATCATTTGTTCAAGCCCTATGCTCTAAGTTGTTATAAAAAATATGGTTTCGAGAAAAACGCGTTTAAAGTTTTTGTAGCGTCCCTCAGCGCGCATGACAAAGGTTCACTCAAAGCGCCATAACTCGCTAAATATGTTTCGGATCGTAAAATCCTTTTGGCCACATATTCTACACACTTGTAGCTTTCATTTTATGCAAAAAATCAATTTTTTTGAAAAAATCCAAGTAAACCTCCCCTTAAGTTCGTTTAATGATTATGATATCTCTAGTCTAATTTAATAAATAATTGAAATCTCTAATCTACCTACCATGCTTTATTAAGTGCCTGCACTTGTGAATGTAATCTAAAATTTAACGTGTTTCAAGTTGTTTATGACTTTGACCTATATTTAATATATATTAGTTCGTCCCAGGTGACACCTTCAAGTGACTAAAATGCTTCACTTTGAAGTTAGTTTCCTAGCTGATTTTTAAATTACATAGGGTATATGCTTCAACTACGCTCACACGTTTCCACTATGTCGCACCACAAAAATACGTATGGTTATGTCACAATAGAAGCACGCCACAGTGGAAATCCCGAACCATAGTTCAAATCCCAAATCAAAATGAAGCACATATAAGATTAGTTGCAATACCATGTACAAAAATGGTGTTTAACATTGTTCCCTGAGTAATACCTCAATGAAAAAAACAACGAAAGCTTGTCACGCAAGTAGAAAGAGCACTGTTGGGCACTTTCTGAAATATTTCAATAGTATAATTCCCTTGCAAACCCAAATAAAAATTTGCGGCAAAACCCGCCAGTATCGCACCCAACGTCAGTGCCTATACGTAAGCGTACTACAACGCGGCTTTCAACTAAAGGAGTAACAAGTGTGATACTATCACTTCAGGCTAGAACTTTGGTTCTCTTATGCAATGGTTCATCAGAGAGGGGAAGCTCAGTAATCCACATCGCATGCTCATGACGCTATTCTGTCACGGCATGAGCCAACGATGCCGGACCTAAACCAACCATCTCCAGCGCTCCACTATGAAGCATAAGATTAGGCCCGCCCACCAACGTCCAGGTTAAAAAACTAGCCAAGGGGAGGGAATTAATATTGGGATCTCTTACTGAGAAATTTTATGAAGAATTACATTCTGGTACTTTGAAGAATGGGGCCTCCCTTAGCTCAGTCGGTAAAGGCGCAGCTGGGTTCAATTCCCGGTCCGGTCTAGGAATTTTTTGGGTTGGAAAATTTCTAGGCTTCTCTGGTCATAGAAGTATGATTGGACTTGCCTCACATGGTACAGGCATCGAAAGCTCTCAATTAATAACTGTGGAAGTGCATCTAGAACACTAAGTTGAGAGTACGCAATAAGCTAATATGCGATATGCAATAAGCTTGAAATGCGAAGAAGAAGAAGAAGAAGAAGACTTTGAAGAATTAAGAACAGAATTCTAAAGAAAATTAGTTGAGAGAAAAATTGTAACGGATTTTTTGAAATTATAATGAAGTTCCAAGTAATTTCGAGAAGTATAGTATTTTAAGATTTTTAGGAGAACTTAAGATGAATTCCAAGGTAGTTATGAAGCGACATTTATGGGGATTGAGAGGGGAAATTTCTCGGATATTTAATGCAAATTTAAAAGAATTTCAGGGAGCATTCTTTAAGGGAAATCGGAAATGAATTCAGAGTTAATATGTCAAACTTAATGATGGTATCATTGACCCTAATTCTCTATGTAACACGTTTACTACGTTATACTTTAACCATGTTGTTCAAGGAGGGTTCCTTTTGATACATTATACTTCTTTTCCAAAAACGAACCATTTTTTCTTCTTCTTCGCATTACAAGCTTATTGTTTATCGCATATTAGCTTATTGCGTGATCTCAAACTTAGTGTTCTGGATGCACATCCACAGTTGTTAATTTGGAGATTTCGATGCCTGTACCATTTTTGTGGCAAGTACAACCATACTCTATGCCCAGGGAATGCGAAAAAAGATTCCAACCCGAAAAATTTCTAGATCGGATGGGGCATCGAACCCAGCCACCTCAAAGCATGTTCTTGCTTTGTAGTTGCGCCTTTACCGAGCTCACTAAGGAAGGCCAAAACGAACCAGCATACGACTTAAAATCTCTTAAATGCCAATAAATCAACCAACCGATCAAATTAATTTATAAGGAAAGTATCGATAATTTTTCCAAGAAAATGTAATTCTGACTATTCATAAAAAAAAAAAACTGTGCTCAACTTCAAGCAAGTTTGAAGATAATTTCAAGGGAATTTCTATGAGACTTCTTTCGAATTTTGAAAGGTTTACAAGGAATTTTCAACGGCGCCGGTGGTGTAGTGGTAAGCGTGATTACCTCTTACCCCAGCAGGCCTGGGTTCAATCCCAGTCGGCGCCGCCGGGATGTTCTGAGGCAGAACATCTCTGATCACGCCTTCCTTCGGATGGGAAGTAAAGCCGTTGGTCCCCGGTTCATGAGTTGATGGGTCGATAGGTAGGGTCCAGGTGTGGGAGCTGCCTTCCTGGCACGTCTGTAGCATTGGTGCTCAGCACGGAAAACAAGATCGACGAAAAAACAAACCAAAGGAAAATAAAAACAAGGAATTTTCGCGAGGAATCCAATGATAATAATTCAAAGGGAATTTTGACAATTTGGACTAAGAATTCATTCCAGGAAGTTTCGAAAGGCATTTCCAAGAAGAGTTCCCAAAGAATTTCGAAGAGAATTCCAAGGAAATTCAAAGAGATTCTCGCATCTCTTCTCATTGAGAACAATCTAAAGGCATTCTGAGAAACAGTCCCATGTAATGCTGATGTGAATTTCTAGGCGAACTTTATCTTCAAGATAGCGAAGATATTCTCCAAGAGTTTAGCTTTGCAACAGGCGATCGGGTTGGTCGAATTTTTATCAGTCTCAAGCCCAGCGTGTAATAATTTCATAGAACTAGTTTTTTGCATATGTTTGGATATCCAGGGAGTTTTTTTGTTTTGCTATGGTGGACCGGTGATCGGATTTTATTAATTCCAAGCCCCGTACGCGATAATTCAATTCAATTTAAGTGTATTAGTATTTGCAAACGTTTTGTTCCCAAATGTCTGCTGCGATGGTGCTTTGTATGCTGCTCTCACATTGCCTTTAGTAACCCGGTATGACCTCAATCGCACTTAAGCTATTGTTTTGTTGGTGCGACTAGTCAGGCTTTCGACTAAAAAGTGACCTAAGGGTAGAAAATTAGTCGTTCTGATGGCATGCAAAATGAATGTTTCATATTTGTTTTCTCATAAACACTTCAATATGTACGATAGTAACCTTTAAAGCGAACGATTCAATAGAAAGTTTATGACGGGAATTCTCAGGGAATTTTATTTTTCCTGAAAATACCTGGAAGTCTCAGGAAATTTAACAAATCTTTCTTGAAGTTTTTTGTTTGTTTAGAGCTGTATTAGTGAGATCAATATCTTTCTCGAAGTTCTCGAAACTTCTCTTAAGTGTTTGCAGTTCTCATGAAGCTTTTTCTACTACCATGAATTTAATTGAACTGTTCTAAAAATGTTTAAGCTTGCGTGAACTTCTGGACTTATTTGAAAACCTCAATAATTTTCTTAACATCTCTAAAGTTCTCTGAAAATCTGGGAACTTCTTGAAATTTCCCACTAATTTAGTGAAACTAATGGAACTGAACCCCCCTGAAATTCGCTTTGTTTTTGGAGCTTTACTAAACTTATTTGAGATGCTCCCGAAATGTCCATAAAAATTCCTGAAGTTCTAGGATCTTCCCTTAAGTTCCATAGACTTTGATGAAGTTCTCGAAATGTTTCTGAAGATCTCTGTACTGCTGTGAAGTTTTCGAAGTTAGTCTGAAATTTCAGGAACTTCTTAGTTAATATAGTTCTATGATTTTCACTGAAGTTCTCAAAGATTGTCTGAATTTCAAATTATCGAAACTAATTCATAGCTTCTTCGATAGTCCTGATGTTTTAAAAACTGCCCAAAATATTTCTCAATTTCCTTAAAATTCTCTAGACTGCCCTGAATATCTTAGTGATTTTTTAAGAACCCACAATTTTACTGGAATTGATTTAATTGCCTTTAGGTTCTACAATTTTCCTTAAGTTTTATAAAGTTTATAAACGCTCACGGAACTTTGCCTTAAATCACTATTTGTCCCTGGAAAGCCTGGACATCCCAGAAGTTTTCTATGCTTACCTTAATTTCTCTAAATTGATCAAATGTTCTGGTAAATTTACTGATATATATATATTTAAAATTACCTGAAGCTTCTAAAGTTTTCGGATCAATCATATAATTCTCGGAATATCCCATAATTCTAAGGAACTCCTTGTAAGTTGCTGCAAATTTCCTTAAGTTAATGTGATTTTTCTGATGTTATCTGATCGTCCTCGAAGTACTCGGAACTTCACTGAATATAATGAAACAATATAAAAATATCTAAATTTCTTAGAAGTTCTCTGGAATTTCTTAAAATATCGGTGCTTGCTAAAAGTTCTCTCCTTTTTTTAATCAATGGAACTTCGTTGATGTTCTCGATTTTTTTAGATCTTGAAATTTCCATGATATAACACCCTTGAAATACTCTCACATTTTTCGGATGTGCATATAGTTTTTATTGCGTTCCAGATTTTTTTCTGAAGAAACCGAAGTTTCCGGAAATTCCGGTTTCTGAAATTTCCTTGAAATTTTTTGAGCTGCCCTTTAATTCTATGATCTGTATTGATGTTCTCGGAGCTTCCCCAAAACTCTCAACTCTAATGAAGATCTCGGTTCTGCTTTAAAATTTATGGAATTCTTGTTAACACCTATAAACTTCCCTGGAATTCTCTGGATTTCTGTGGAGTTCCTGAAATATTTCTGGAGTTTTCATAAATTTTCTGAAGGTCTCTGTACTGAATCTTTCGGAACGTTTTATGGTTTCTCGATTTTATTTCAGCACCTCATGGACCTATCCTGAATTTGTCTAAGCTCACGCTTATAGATTCAATAGTCTGGGCTAAAGTTTCGGGGACTTCCGCTTAAAATCTCTGGAATTCCCCAAAGATCTGAGATCAATAGAACTTCATTACAGTTTCCAAATTTTTGTTAGTACGAAACGTCAAGCCATTAAAAATGTTGTGATCTTAGACTTACTAAAACGAAGTAACGCAGTGCTGTAAATTCTCAAAATAAAAATGTTGTGATCTTAGACTTACTACAACGAAGTAACGCAGTCCTGTAAATTCTCAAAATCAATTGAATATTTTTGATGAAAATGAGGAAGCTATCAAAGGGGACCTCCTTCGAATGGGTTGCTTAGTCATTTGACGAAGGAATTGAGTCATTTGAGAAACGCTTTATATCATTCAATTGAGTGTAACCTACACATAAACGGAGCTCTGGTCGACATTCCGGCGAAAAAGCTAAGCCAACACGACACCAACCTGACTTATAACAAACCCTAACCTGATGTTGACCCAACATTGACCCGACATAAACTTAAAATTGACCCAAAAACAACGCGACATTGGGCCGACATCGACGTTAAATTAGTCTTACATTGATCCGATATCGGGTCGACTTGTCTGTTCGGGACCATCTTGCTGGGTTTATTCCATACTCCACTGTAGTATATCAAATGATAGCGAGTGACTCAATTGACGAAGAGCTTCGAATGAGAAAGGAGCTCTTCAAAATATGGTCATGTGAGAATTTGTTTTCACAGAATTGATTGAATGGTTGTATTGGTTCATCTTCAATCGAATGATATGAAAATTAACAGCACTGGATGTAAGTGTTCAACTTCAACATTTAATGGACTTGATAGTAAAGCTGTTTCCTTAAAACTGATTGTCATTTCTTAAAAACGTTTGCGTTAAAAACATATTTTTAACGCATTTCATAAATAGCATTCTTATTTATAAACCTGGAAATTATCCGCCAAAGTTATGGAAAAACCTGGAAAACTCGGGGAACTTTATTTAGCCAAATGAGTGGACTGTAGATAGAGAAGAACCAGGTCGTCAACTTCGAAATGTTCAAAAATAGAACAAAATGTGAGCCAATCCAGAAGAATGATCAATCTTGAAATAAATTCACGTTTAAAAAAGTTTGACTTTGATAGCGACTTATTACAAGAAAAAGTGGCTTTAGTGACTAGACCCTAAAAAATAGACTTTTTAGTGACTGGCTTGAAAAAGTGACCAAGTCACTAAAAAAGTGACTCGTACCAGCCCTGGTATTTAGTGGAACGTTGGTGTCACCTTTTTGTTCGGTTAATCCGTACAAAACATCTATTGTCTTATTTTTTTTAATGGATTCTTTTTTCTTGGCATACGTCCATACGTTTTTTTGGCTCTGAGATCATTGTGAACAATAAAGGGTAGTACTTGGTAGTCTTCGTAGATTCCAAGCTTTCCTAAACAGCGCACATTATGTTCAGTGTCAAAACAGCTTGCAAATAGATTTTCTTAAATGTATAGCACAATTACCTCACGAATCCCCTTACGGCATGAGTAGATCTCTGGTTACCTGGAAAGAAGTATATCTGACAGCATTGAATGCCACAAAATCGACATGACGGTGAAAATTCCGGCATTTTGAAATGTAGATCTTATGAAAGCAATAGTACTAAATGAATTTCAAAGACTTTCAAATATGTTCACATACACTCAATTCTGTGTTTTAACCACGATCAAAAATATGGGTTAAAAACAAATGCGTAGAAACAGAATTGAGTATATTTGATTACTTTGATTGATTACCAATTACTCAATAGAGCTATTTTCATCTGAAATTCTCAGTGGAAGGCTAATATGCCAGACCACTCTTTCAACTCACCCAGGTGAACAAGTACCTGTCCAGTAATGAATTCCTCTAATATTTTATCGTACGCCAATTTCTGAAGCCTGTTGAGCACCTACTGACAGCGTAAATTGACACCTTAGCACCCTCAATAAGTTCAGGTAATGAACCAATCGAACCTTTTACCCCTACAAGAACACAACACATCGAATATCATTTTACCTAGCTCCGGAGAATAGTTTCCCATCCCAGCTTAGAACCACACAAACATTTCTAATTAAACCCTTTCGTTCACACCCTCCGGGCTCGGGCGTCCACCGAAAGCCCCAAGGCACCAAAAAAGTCAAACACTGCAACGTGGCAACAAAGCTGGTGCTAAACTTATCCCCGAAAAAGGGTCCCGCTCTCCCCTTAGCCATCCTTGCAAAAGCGAAGGTCATGTAACCTGATTACGGTTCTCTGTTCTGTTTCGTTTCGGTTTTTTTTTGCTGTCCCGCATCCTGGCTCTTCCCGTTAGGATTACACCGCCTTTCCACTTTAGGGGAGGTCAACCTTCAACTTGTCTGTCTGTCTGCCTGTCTAACCAAAGTGCTGCAGATGCGTACCGGTGTGCCAGTGCATTGTCAGCTTGAAAGCACCGAAATTACGACGACAGGAGCATCTGCTTCCCTGACTTACGTTTTTGTTTTTTTACTCCGATTCGATTCTGTTAAGCTCCGGGCCGAGCAGAAGGGATCGAGACGGAGAAGAACGTATCACAGGTTGGTGGTACACCTGTAAATATAGGCTAAAGTTTTTACAGCGAAGAACTTTCCTCCGAACTCTGACACAATTCGGCCTGGTGAAATCCAAGCTTCTCTACATACTTAAGACTCGTCGTTGCTCAATCCTTCCATCGCGTTACAGGTAATGAGCCGGCAGCTGTGGTTTTCCGAAAGTATAGGTAGATATGTAAAACGTGGACCGACACACTCCAGTCGGTAAAGACAATTAAAAACAAAACAAAACAGCCGCAGAGTGTCGAAATACAAAGCGAGCAATGAAAACGGAGCCAAATGCGAGAAGTTACAAACGAACTGCACGAGTGGGAATGATTTAAATGAAAATTTATTGTATATTTTATGTTTTTGGATACACCGCAAGCGAGAGAGCAGACAGCTCGGCGGACGCATCCGATTGTAAGAGTCAGAGTGGGAACCTGTGCCCACAGTTAGTTGGCGGCAGTAGCATTAGCAAAAGCATGTATGTACATAGCTACTCTCTCGTCGTATAAGTCATATATACGCTAAAACAAGAGTAGTGGAAAAAGTTGTAAACCGGTAACAGGAGTGAAAAATTGTTGCTATATTTAGCAATTACCTCGCTGTGATTATTATAAAGAGTGTTCATTAATTTTAGCTTTTTGTTTTCCTTCTTGTTTTATGTAACACAAAACTCGATACCCGTTGCAGCCCCAGCAGAGCCGCTGTCGTTCATTTGTTGATTAGCTCCCGAGCGGTACCTTATGGTAGTAGCTATATGGACGCTTCTGTTGTTGAATATTGTACAACTTGGCTGAAGCTGTCGGTTCGGTCAGGAACTTTGAATGAACAAGTTTTATGTTTCACTTTCTATTTTTACTGCGAAGGAGGATTTTTAACCCGATCATTATGGCCGGGTTTATCGGAAACAAGATTGAAAGCCAATGGTCTAGCTTTTCTTCAGCGGGCAGAATGATTTGAGCTGATTGCTGGAGAAACTGCATAAAGAACTATTTTTTTTCGAAAACAAACAAGACAAAATAATTTCCGTGTTGACAATTTACGAAGCAGGATATCATTCTCATGTAGGCTTTGAGGCCGTACCGTTACCGGTGGCTTTAGCCAGAAGTAGTACTGACTGATAAAGGGAAAAGAATAATTTTTATTTGACAAACGTGGAGTATCACGCTGCTAATAAACTAAAGCTGCTGCCATAAATTCAAATGATTTATTTTGTCCACGTCGACTGATACTGAGTGGTTGTGGTACAAGCACATATCGTCGATAATAGCCGATTGTTGTGTATTAGAGAACGCTTACGTAAAAAGAGTGGGTGTTTCGAAACTCAAATGTCGTTAGTCTAATACATCCGTAGACCATAGGGCCACCATTGTATAATTGGTAATGCACCCAAGTACTGAATGGAAAATGTCGTCTCATAAAACAATTAATATTGACTGATAAGTCGTTAACCGATCATAACCGTTTCTGACGCATTCAATAAGATTTGTACGCGGCAAAGCTATCAAAAATTACATTTATTTTCTCATCACAAATATTCTTTACTTCGTCCTACGCTGCGGACCAACCCTACGCTAGAGCGGCCCCACAACATCGTGATAGAAACCCATCAACGTGGTGGCTAAATCGAATCGCCACCCACTTTATCAGCTCGCAAAACCGGCAAACCCATCACAACCACCCATCTCAGCTGAGTCAAGCGCGGGAGGAAGGAAGCACCTAATTACTATTCTCTTATCAACCGATTCATTACAACAACCGGCGACTACTGAGGGACGAGAATGGCGTTATTTGCTTTGTTGGTGCCGGATGATGATAGTCATGATGAAAAATTCAACACCTCAACATTTACACGCCATTTGTTGCGGCAGCCAATTAGCCGGGGGTGTACAGTTTTCCTTTTCCAGTGGATTGATGTAAGCAAGGTTGCAAAGACTCATTTCAGCTAAAACAATGTTTTTCTAAATTATGAAATAATTAGATGTCATGATCAAATTTTGAATTGGTAGGATACAAGAAGAGGTTGCAAAGAATGTGTTTGACATATTAAACCTGTTTATTTCACTTCATGAGAGTCACAATCAGCGATTTTTCACAAACTCACTCACTCACTCACTCACTCACTCAGCGATCAGCAAATCGCTGATTGTGACTCATAGAAAGCAAAATTTACAGGTTTTATGTTTCCAACGCATGCTTTGTAACCTCTTCTTGTAAGTTACAAGTAAAACATGCCATCATACCATCTTTTGGTTTTATTATTCCGAAAAACATTATTTTAGCTGAAATGAGTCTTTGCAACCTTGGATGTAAGGAGTCGTCAGCATCGGTGAAGCAAACACTTTTTCCACCAATCAATAATGTGGTGTTGGTATGTTAGATAAACAGTTTCCATTTAATTTATTTTTCAAATTTATTTCAACCACATATCGATATCGCAAGGGTTGGGAGAAGAGTTGGGTGGAATTTTCCTCGCTGCAAATAACGAACTACAACAACGACGACGGCGTGGAACGATATGCTTCGCTCGGGGAACGAGAAGTGATTTGCATTTTACCGCATAAAATACGTGTGGTGGAACAAAAACGATGGAAATCGTATCGCAGCGTCGCCTGGTCGTCGGTGTCGTACTAAGTTAGCTTATTGGAGCAGCAACTCGACCGCGCACGGTTGAAAGAGCAGAAAAAACGACGAGAAAATTCTCGTTACTACAGCGCCGCAGTTAATGCAACAAAGTATAATGATTTTAATGACATTTCAATCCTTACTGCGGAGCGACGTCGACGACGGCATGGTATAAGCTCTGCTACACGGATTATCCTCCGGTAGATCTCCCATCAGACTTGGACGCGTACATTCGCCGTATTACGAAATTTATTTTTATTATCGCGCGCTCCCTCTAGTCCTCGGGGGCTCCAATCGATAGCTGGTTTGAAGCCGGTTGACGACGAGAGACGCTTTGTGTCGATCTATTTCAAACAAACATGCCATCAGATTAGAAGACAACAACAGCGGCAGCAGTGCCGAGATTTTCCACAATTTTCCCCTCGAGCGACGATGCGGAGTTGAAATGGCACCACTCTCGTCGTCGCTCTCCACCGCCACTACCCAAGCCAGGAAGGAGGTTTGGCTGACGATGTTGGCTGACTTTTAATTGCCTCAAAATATCTATAAAAAGTCAACAACATATCGGAGTTAGATTTATCAAGGTGTCGTCGGTTCGGTTCGGTTCGGATCAGATCCGATCGGTTTGAATCTATGGAAAACTAACGACGACAACGACGCCATGATGGCTACAAGAAGGCCACTGCTGCTGTTGGCGCAGCGGGGTAGTTTACTGCTGCCGTAGCCAAGTGTGGGAAAGTTTTGGCTTGAGGTTTTTTTTTCAGTTGTGGATTATCGTAAAGTGTTCTAATGTGCTTTGGGATTTAGCACTTGTTTTTGGTAATGGTAGTTATAGTGCCGTCTCTCTTGATACATGCAGTGTTAGGTATGCGTACAAGCGGATCCAACTGCTGAAACTAATTTATTCAATAAGAAAGAATGCAAGATTTAATATCGTTTATAAACACTGGAATTATAGTTAGCCCTAGTTAAAGAATCAAATCACATCAAGTTAAAATAATAATTAAAATTTAATAAAAGCTCTCAATTAACAACTTTGGGAGTGATTAAAGAACACTTAGTTGAAGGCCGGCGTGAAGTCCTAGTAGGGACGTAATAAAGCCAAAGAATAAGAAGAAGATTATTGAAGTTAATTAGGATCGGTCAACTGGATCCAGAGCTATGATCAAATATTTAAGTGAAGTTATGTCTCTTCCCCTTATACGGTTTTACCTTAAGTTTAATTTCCTATTGTTTTATTTCTTATCATGGTTCTGTTAATATGATTTATGTTATTTGCTCATCACTATAACTGTGTTGTTTAACTTTTAAGATAATTTTTTTTTTATTAATTACATAATTCATTTGATTAATGATTCTCTCATTTTTAGTTTTATTGTCCTGAGAACTTTTATTTAAATATTGTTTTGCTATTTTTCAGATTTGTATTTTGTCTTGGTATTAATTCTCGAAACAATCACCACCAACTACATAAGTACAGGGTGTCGACACTGTGAAGAAAAACAATTTCCCTGATATTCCCTGATCTTCCAGTCCAGAAAAATACCAAATTAAGAAAACAAGGGCAGGAACTCAATTCAAGCAGCAACCGAGACGTTACTCTCATTGACTATGCGTATATTAACGGTTTTACTTCCCTTCCGAAGGAAGGCATCTCTGATCACGCCGTAAAACCGTTGGTCCCCGCTTCATGAGTTGATGGGTCGATAGGTAGGGTCCAGGTGAGGGAGCTGGCTTCCTGGCGTCGGTAGCATTGGTGCTCAGCACGGAAAACAAGAGCTTGAGCTTGAGCTTGATTGACCGCCCACGGTTGCTACTTTGTTATTGCCAGATCAGCTGTAATTACACAGAGAACCAATAGACGATGCTTGGGACTAGCAATCATCCTCAATGTGTAAAAACTGGTGATCTTAAATTAGGCAATACCAGCGCCGGCCGCGCCCGAACACAGGTCAAGAAAGGAATGGGAAGGATTGTGTTGACATGACACTCGCTTTGATGGAAGCCGAGAACACCTCTGCACTTCCACGAGGAATTACTGGGATGTTGGATAAGAGGGTTGGGTTTGCAGCAGGGTTCGTTTTGGTAAACGATAAGCTGAACTGATGTCCTAACGATCATATAACGCGAAGGAGCTTGGGACTAAACCCACGATCTTCTGCTCAGTAAGCAAAAACGTTTGCCACTAGGCAGACGAGCACCTCCTTAATCACCGAGTTGCTGTTATTACCATGTAGTCATGTTAACAAATAAAACGATTGACGAATCTTGAATGTGAATGGGCCTGAGATTAGACTCATGATTTTCTGCTCAGTAAGCAAAAACGGTTGCTCTAAGGCCACCGAGCCCCTCATATCACATAATACCGTTGCTCAAATTTTTGTATCCATTCAAACCCGGAACCAACGACAACAACGAGTTTCGCAAAATACACGATACACAAGCGATTTTACCATAAATCTCTTTGATATGTAACCGACGATCTTTCAAATCCGAAAACTAAAAACTGCGAAAAAGTACTTAGGCCTTCATTAAGTTTGCTCAGCACGGAAAACACGATCGACGGAAAACAAAACAAGGAAGGAAAAGAGCTACAAACTTAGAAATAACTAATTTTACAAGTGATGAAATCCAGCTTTGACATGAAGGATGAGACGTAAGCAACCAATCATAAAAAAATAAGTGCTCCGAGCAGTGTTCGAAAAAACCCAAAAACTCAAATCTCATGCGTGATATTATTCGGCTATGAGTTTTGCCTTCCGAAATTCAGCAGCACAAAAATTACCGATAAGTTTTTCGGTTAAAATTAATTCCTTTATATTTTTATGCAATGTATTGTTATAAGTGTTATTTCTGCACTATTTGTTGGAAAACTAACATAACATTCATGTAGGATTTTTGATCTACTTGCTGTCCTACTAAGCACAACCCGCACTTTACCTCTCTAGTCTGAACGAGTTTAAACAAAATATGGAATATTTCTGTCAAAGATGATTTCTAAATTTATTCGCCTTTCCATACGTACCCGTTGGATTTGATAAAGATTCACAAATTTTTGAAACAAAAAATTGTTTAAAATCTAATACAGCTTCTTGATTCTAAATTCGTCCTACTAGTTTCAATCCCGTCCAAACGCATTGAAACGCCATTAGATTTTTTTCGTCCTACGAATAAACGTAGAACAAGGGGATTCGCTAGGAGCGCTTCTTTTGTTTTGAGAACAATGAGCTTAAATATTCATTGGAGGCGAACCAGCCTAAGGCTGAAAGCCTCCTAAATAAAGCTAAATTAATTAATTAAATATTCATACTATGCAGAGCGCAGAAAATCAGAAAAGAACAATAATATATAGAGCATAGGATTTATGTTGTAGCTAATGAACTGACGCATCGGAACAAACTTATTATTGATTTGTGCACGGTGAAATCAATGATATTATTGATCTTTTCTGATCGATAGAACGGAAATGGGCAATTACGACGAAGTAGCGCTCTACCCTACATGTCATCAATTGACGTATGACCGAATTTGATGAATTTTGAGATTAAATGAATTTTTGGCGTTGTGAGTGTGAGTCCGTAAAAATACATGAGAATCTCAAATGTGAGATTTGTTGGCAAATTTGCTCATGAGTTTATTCGCTCTGGAGTGCTCAATGGATGAGATTTGAGAATGATTTTCCGAACACTGCACAGTGGTACAGAATGCAGATTTAGCTGGAATGATATGTTTTGAGCCTGAAATTGAAACTTTAGACTAAAAGTCTCTTCTACAAAGTTGTTTCTTATAGTTAGGCCCTCATTTTTATGACAATGAATTCTAGGGTGGTTCCTATTATCATTAAAATCAAAAATCTAACTTTTTTGTTTGAATAAATTAAGGTATACATTTTTCGGCAAAGTTATAGCTGAGCTAATTTCAAGCAACTTTGTTGAAAATAACTTTTTTGTATCTCTTAAATTGGCCGATTTAGAGCTATTTTCTTGAATTGAGTTAGGGTGGCTCTTAAAAAAACAGTTTTTTTGCTCTATTTTTCTTATTTCGAATTTCTCAGCAAATGTGTCTTCAGATAACTTTTAGATATTAAAAAGGCGCAAATTTTTGCTGCACAAAGCTTGTCAATACCTTTCGCCGATCAAGAGTTATTGACGTTTGTATACTAAAAATATGCATTTTTCAAATGGTAATATCTCTGGTTGGGGCAAACAAAAAAAAAATTTTTTTGCAGCATTTGAAAGGGCGTATCTTATTCTCAATAATATGAAAAAATTGGAGGTATGTTATTTTTTAAACTCGTATAAAATCAATTTGAATTTATTCATATTTTTTACTTTATTTGAGTATATCTTTTTTATTAGAAGAGATACAGGCAACAAATTCAGCTATAAAACATTCGTCTTAAAGAGTTTTAAAAGTCTCTAAAAGATAACTTTCATGAGAATTTTCAAATAAAAAAGTTATTGCTAAAAAACTATTTTTTCCAGGAACACCCTAAGTCAACTCCGAAAAATTACTCTAAAATGAGAACGTTAAGAGATAGAAAAAAATTTTCTTCGACAAAGTTGCTTGCAAGTGACTTAACTACAACTTTGTTCAACAACACATGTTTATATTTTGTAAAACAAAAAAGTTAGTTTTAAAAATTCCCTAATTTGAGGACCACCCTGACGTCTGCAAACACCAAAAGAAGGGAATTTTTAAGAACAAAAACTTCTTCGAAGACACTAAATGTCCAAATATTGAAACAAATGTACTACCTCATTTTATATAAATTTGTCATTAGAGTGGTCCTATGAAATCCATCTTTTGCCAATAACTTTTTTATTTGAAATTTATCATGAAAGTCATCTTCTAGAGACTTTTAAAACTCTTTAGGACGAATGTTTTATTGCTGAATTTGTTGCCTGTATCTCTTCTAATAAAAAAGATATACTCAAATATAGTAAAAAATATGAATTAATTCAAATTGATTTTATACGAGTTTAAAAAATAACATACCTCCAATTTTTTCATATTATTGAGAATAACATACGCTCTTTCAAATGCTGCAAATAAACTTTTTTTTTGTTTGCCCCAACCAGAGATATTAACATTTGAAAAGTGTATATTTTTAGTATAAAAACGTCAATAACTCTTGATCGACGAAAGATATTGACAAGCTTTGTGCAGCAAAAATTTGCGCCTTTTTAATATCTAAAAGTTATCTGAAGACACATTTGCTGATAAATTCGAAATAAGAAAAATAGAGCAAAAAAACTGTTTTTTTAAGAGCCACCAAGAAAATAGCTCTAAATCGGCCAATTTAAGAGATACAAAAAAGTTATTTTCAACAAAGCTGCTTGAAATTAGCTTAGCTATAACTTTGCCGAAGAATGTATACCTTAATTTATTCAAACAAAAAAGTTAGATTTTTGATTTTAATGATAATAGGAACCACCCTAGAATTCATTGTCATAAAAATGAGGGCCTAACTATAAGGAACAACTTTGTAGAAGAGACTTTTAGTCTAAAGTTTCAATTTCAGGCTCAAAACATATCATTCCAGCTAAATCTGCATTCTGGACCACTGTGCACTGGCTCCGAAACTGAAAAGTTCGTTATTCGACGAAAATTACGCTTAATTGAGCTGAATTTCGCGTCTGTAATGACTCAATTTTCTTTCAATACTAACGCTCGTATATGTCAGTCTCAGAGCCCATTCATTTTTTCTAAGTGAGTATATGTTCAGGAAACTTGCTATCTAGGAGAACTTATTTTCAAAACATGAAATGATCTTTGCAAACTTGTGAAATAATGAGATAAAGTTATAATACACGAACAAAGATTAATCGCCCAATTATAAATTTTCATTACTGGGATGATTGTTTAACCACCGTTAATTTTTTAATAAGTGTATGATCCGTTTCTTACCTCAATTTACTACATGCCCTCCATAACATCGCGATTTCCTCACTCCAAGTAGTTGTTATTCTGACTATTTCCAGACTTCCGCTAGGGCAGAAATGTAACCAATGCCCCTCCATCTTTCATATGAAACTCTGGTCTTTAATCTCGTAATAAAATACATTCACAGTGCATAAAATACTCGGTTCCCGGTTTCCCGGGAAATATCTAACTTTTTAATTTTGACAGATGGTGTACTGTATATACATGGGAAACCATTCCACGGATATTTACTCTACAATATGGAACTATCGCGAAATTTTTAAAACATTTTAAATAATTGCTGAGAGTCAAGTCGGAAGAAACCTCTAGGTGCAGCCGGATAAAATTTCCGGAGACGCCTGAAAGCATCCTAGTAGAAGTTGAGAGGAGCTTCTAGCAGATTTCAGAAGATACTTCCAGTGCAATTCAGAAGAATCTTCCGGAGAAAGTCAGGATTTACTTCCAGAAGCTGTCAGCAAAAGCGCCGGGAAAAGTTAGAGAAAACTACAAAAATTGTAAGAACAAACCTTCTAAGGAATTTGGACCAAGCGTCCGCGGAAAATTGAAAGATACTTCCTAGAAAAAATGGAATAACCTTCCAGAAAAAGACAGAGGAACATCCAATAGTAGTTGAATTACACTTCCAGAGAAATTCAGAATAATCTTCCAGTAGAAGTCGGAAGAAAAGTCTACGAAAAGTGCGAAGAAATTCCCGAGAAAAATCAGAAAAAAACGGATGAAAGTGTAAAAAACTTGAAGAGATTTTTGTGATCAATTGAGAAAAATAAATCCAAGGAAGTCGAAAGGAACTTAAATGTATTATATAATGACTAAGAAAAATGTAACTGAAGATGGAAAAAGCATCTTTTTAAGCAACTTTTATAGAATTTAATCTAAGCAGTTGAAATAAATCATCCACTTTAGAAACTTCATTGGATCCAACAACCTTCTATTTGAGTAACACTAAGAAGCTTATTCTCTGAGCTAACCAGGCTTTTAAGCATACAAATGTAAAACTAGAATACTCAATAATGCCACTCTAGGCAGCCAAGCCCTTGTTTATCCAAAAACCTTTAACTCACTATTCAATCATAGCCATGCTACTCCAAGCAATCAAGAATTCTACCATCCAAGCAAAATCATATTCCTGGATTCTCATCGATTGAGTTAAGCTAGGGTTAAGCTAGGCACACAATGAGCAACTAGAACCACAAATCATTATTTTTTTCTTAATTCTGTACCATTCGTGCATTCACTCAAAGACGTTCCAAACCCAGAGGTTTGGTTTTTGTTAGACCTAACTAGAGCCAGAATCCACTTGGACACTAATCAAAGACGCAATTAGATTTTTACTGACCCCCTGGATCCCACTTAGACTCAGGGATCAACAAACCAAAATACCCTTTATTTGAGCAAATAGTGACATCAGCCATACTTTAAAGTCATGAGAGATGATTAAGAAATATTTCCCTGAAATTTCAAGAAATTTCCTGAGATTCTCCGATTTTTCAGGTTTAAAATTGAATTCCCAAAAAATTTCTGTAGGTAGTTTCCTAGCTATTTATCATTGTAAGAACACTTGACATATTGTTGGAAGGAGATTCTCTTATTCCCGCGGGTGCCTCTGCTTACGGGCCCGTCCAACCCTTTTTGGCCCTTCATACAGCAGTATGTTGAATTCAGAATGATGACGGAATTTGATCTTGCTGTTGAGTGGAGCCGCATGCAGGGCAAGACCCAAGCTAAGATGGTGGCTACTTACATACATACACATACATTTATCATTTAAAGAACACTTGATGAGGGGTGACCACTGGATTTAATAAATATTTAATTAATTAATTAAAACATATATTTTCCGGTTTGAAGAATGTTTGATGTCGACAGTAGAAATCCGAAAAAACACCTCAAATGAGAAATAAATTCTGCAAATTTATTAGGTTTCATCATTGCAAAAAAAAAAAAAATCATATTATGTTCCATAATTTAGGTAATTTTTTTAAGCCTGACATTTGATATACTTTTTAAGTTAGATGTACCGTTTTGATTCCATCTCGGACACTTAAGGCACGTGTTGTAGAGAATTGACACAACATTTATGGTAACATATTAATTAGTTTCGTTTCTTCGATACATTGCTTGGGTATCCTTAAATTGAGATTTTCAAGTAAATATCAAAACTTTTCGAAAAAAAGAGTTATTTAACTAGCCCAAAAAACCCAAATTCAAAGAATTATGTTGAGTAAACTAATATACTAGGGATACCAAGATTCAAACTTATGACACTTGTCTTTGAGGGGATTCAAATTCCGAACAAAAACGATTCAAATTTCGGACACCCAATTTTGGATATGTTTTTTTAAGCAACGTACGACTGTATAATCTAATTTTATTTAAGCGGGCGGCGCCGGTGGTGTAGTGGTAAGCGTAAATGCCTCTCACCCCAGCAGGCCTGGGTTCAATCCCAGTCGGCGCCGCCGGGATGTTCTGAGGCATAACAGTTTTGATCACGCCTTCCTTCGGAAGGGAAGCAATGCCGTTGGTCCTCGGTTCATGAGTTGATGGGTCGATAGGTAGGGTCCAGATGTGTGAGCTGCCTCCCTGGCGTCAGCAGCATTGGTGCTCAGCACGGAAAACAAGATCGACGGAAAACTAATCAAGGAAAAAAAAATCATGATTGAGGTCAGCAATTGTAGTCACTGAAAAAAGTTAGGGCATTGTATTTCAAATGCAGAAACCGGAGAAAAGATCCCTTCCCCGTCTAATGTGATATAAAATAAATTTTCAGAATTTTGTAAAATTTATTAAGATTTCAAGATCGCAACAAATTGTCAAATCATGATTCATAATTTAGATAACTATTTATCATTTTCGTAAAATTTTAAATAATTTTAAAAGCTTCAGAATTTTTTAAATTTATTCAAGTTAGATGCAAATTATTCGCAGGCCGAATTTTATAGATTGAGCATACAAATTCTGAAAGATAATAAAAAGGTCCACGGAATAACATTCGAATTCTCGGACTAAGATTTGTTTTTCCATTACAAGAGAAAATTTTCAATATTTTAAGGTTAGGCCTGTTTTTTACATTTTTGAACTTTGCGAGATTCCTGACTTGAATACGGGGTTTCAAAAGATCACAGATTTAAAATAAAATCGAAGCTCTAGTACTTTAACGAAAATTTAGAACTCTGGTTCTTTGAAGCACTGAATTGTGAAGAGAATGCAATATAAAATGAGGATAGTTCTGAAGAAATTCTGGAGAGAATAAAAAGAATTTGACTACAAATTTCTGTTAATTTATAGAAGAATTTCAAAACAATTTTAAAGAAATCTAAACGTGAATCCAAACGTAGTTCTAAAGCGATTACTGTGGGGATTGTAAGTAGAATCCCATGGAGCACTATAGCAAATCATAAGGAATTTCAGAGAGCATTCTAAGGAAATTCAGAGAAGGATAAAATGAGAACTAACCATACGGCAAAATTAATGATGATATGACTACAATCTTGAAACTGACTGATAAACTACGGCTGAAATTATATTAAATGTTGGTCAATCAATTAATCAAATAGGAGTTTTGTGTAGAGTTGCAAGGAAATAAGGGTAAAAATTACAAGGTGATCTAATTCTTAATATAGTAATGACCCGATTTCTTTTCTAATGTTCTACGAAAGCCATGCGCTTTTTCAGCGTTCTATTTTCACCTAAGTATACCTTAAACATCCATCTTGAAGATGCAAGTGCAATTATCGAAAGATAAAAGTTTGATGCTCGGAGGGTCTGACAAAATCGGTTCATTACTGTAGTTCAAAAAAATCTTTGCAGAAGTTCAAGCAAGACAGTTCCAAAAGAATTTCTCAGGAATGAAATTTCGGGCGTACTTTGAGCATATTTCCATAGTTTTTCTGCGTAGTGTTCCAGGAGATTCTAATGAAATGTTCAAGGGAACTGAAAGAAGAGCTTAAAGATGATTCAAAGAAAATTCCTAAAGATCTTTTCAAGAGTATTTTGAGAAGATTTTCAAGGAAATTCAGAGAGAAAAATCCAAGGGAGAATACTTTTATATATTTTTGAAGGCATACCAAGAGATCTCCGAGGAATATTCCACGCAAAATTCTAAGGAAAATTATTTAGAAATTCAAGAAAATTGACGCGAGAGTTAAAAATAGAATGTAGATAAATGTAGAGTGAATTTCGAGAGTATTTTTTCAGAAAATTACTTAAGTGTTGTGTACTGAGTTTCGAGACTGTTATGGAGCAAATTTCTAAGGAATACCTTCTTCTTCTTCGCATTTCAAGCTTATTGCATATCTCATATTAGCTTATTGCGTTCTCTCAACTTAGTGTTCAAGATGCACTTCCACAGTTATTAATTGAGAGCATTCGATGCCTGTACCATTTTGCATTGGTATAATTGTGTGGCAAGTCCAATCATACTTCTATGCCCAGGGAAGTCGAGAAATTTTCCTACCCGAAAAATTCCTAGACCGGACCGGGAATCGAACTCAGCCACCTCCAGCATGGTCTTGCTTTGTAGCTGCGCCTTTACCGACTGAGCTAAGGGAGACCCTAAGGAATACCATACAGAGTTATAAAGGGCCACCCACATTCAGGGCTGTCATCTGATCACTCCATGCGCGCAATGTACTGATTTTCCAAAATATACAAAGTGAGAACCAAACAAACACAAAGTTGTCTTGTTGTTCATCCTGCGCAAGTGTAAAGCAGCGGAAAAGAGAAGACAGACATACACCCAGAAATAACGAAAGCTCAATGTGTAGCCATCGCTCCGACGGCTCCGACGCAAAGAGCACCACTCAGTGTAGGGTTGCAAATGGGAAACACAGCAGAAAGACAAAATTCTTCTTTGTTATGCCCTTCTTCATCTCCTATGCATGCAGTCGTGGTGAGCAAAGTCTGCAAAGAATTCAAAGAAAACATTAACGCTTGTTGTATTATATTCGCTCCCTGCGCCGCACGGAGTGTACCGCTCATTGTGTGGATCGCTTTCTCACAGATTGGTTGGAAAAGAGTGTGCGAAGTAAATGGGAGAACCACACACTCTTTGTCGAGTGATGTGAGATGCATACACAAAGTTGCTTTGCTAACGCTCTGAGGTGCTTTCCAGCCCTGCCCACATTAGATCCGGATCTGACAACTAAATCTATTGTCTAACTGTCAAATTTTCGTCAAGGCAACGCAAACGGATCTAATGTGAATAGCCCCTAAGACTTTTGAGAGTACAAAGAAAACATATTAATGCTAACAACATCGATGATTTATGTAATATTTCGCTTAAATTTACATGAAATATAATGTAAATTTATGTGTGCACTATATACCGCATAAAATTTCTCAACTTCTTTGCGCATAGAGTACGATTGTACTTGCCACACAATTATACTTATGCGAAAATGGTACAGGCATCGAAAGCTCTCAATTAATAACTGTAAAAGTGCATCTAGAACACTAAGTTGAGAGCACGCAATAAGCTAATATGCAATAAGCAGTAAGTTTGAAGTGCTCCGCACAGCACGATTTGAAAACTCCTGAACTACTTAGATAATACCATACGAGGAAGTGTTTTTCCAACCTCCAAAATTCAACTAAATTTCAAATGGTGTGTAACTTTCGACAACCATCGTTCGAGCTACTTTGCCTACGCAGGCGGTGGCGACGTCCGGTTCAGGTGGAGTTGTTTGAATAAACTCCAGTGAGCAAAAAAGTGCCTTATTCGTAAAGACATTTGCTACGGTTCCGCGTTCACGCGCGTTGTAGCAAAAAGTAGTTGGCATTATCTACAATCGAAATCAAATAAAAAGTCTAGCTGATGTTTCAAAGTTAACATTTACATTTTAAATTACTTAAGGCACTCTATCGGAATTGGATTGTATGGTAATGATGTTGGATATCAGATCCCACCGGTGGTTGGTGCTAGCGACGCTGGAGAGCTCTTAGATGAAGTTGACTTACGCTTACCTCTTCTGAACTAGCCAGATACATTTAGATTTAAGGCAGCACTGCTGGCGCCGGGATAGCTGATACGATATCGCTTCGTCAAAATAGCGAACATGTTTTTGAGAATTATCACCCCCGAAGCGCGCATTCCCAAGTTAACTTTCAGTTTCGGTTTCTGTATGCGCAATTACCTGATCCACATTTGGACTGCCGACATCGGTTCCTATTAGATTCACCCAAGAGGGATAGGAGACAACCGTGGCAAACAAGGCACCGGACTGGGCAAAGCGCGCCAAAGGTGCTACTCTAAATATTAGCATAAAACATAGCTAAACATAAATACAGCAGACACTCGCACCCGCCGTAAGCCAGTGCATGTGGCCAAAGTGCAGCGAAACTGCCAGAGGTTTTAACACTCGGCGGCATGCACTAGCGAAGATCATAGAAGAAGAAGAAGAAGAAGAAGGAGTGAAAGCCAAAGGGGGTATGCAAAACGCTGCAACGTTGCAAAAAGCGCCATTAAAATTATCGCACTAATAGAAGCGATGAAAAACGAACCGCGAGGAGCGAAAATGGTTTGCGCAAAACCGAGGATGGATGGTAGCTCCGATTTTGTCCAACTCGTCAGTCAGTGGCGTTGGGCTCCCGCGGAACATGGTCCACCGAAGACCCCTCTCCCGACCTGCTGCTGTTGCTAATATAGGGAAGCAGCACCAGCAACGAGACAGACACACAATGAATGAATGCATTTGATTGAACAAAATGCTTAATTACAGGGAACTCGCAATGTGTTGTAACCTCGCGCACCTCCCCGTCCTCACTCACTGTACTATGTACAAGAAAGTAAGAAGCTGAACCGAAGCTGAACTAGCGAGGAAAACAAATTCTGCATTTCATTGCTTTTTATTAATATTCATACACATAAATTTATCCGTGTTTAGGTGCTGGCTCTGTCACCGGGGCCCAGGTTTTGCATGACTTTTTAGTTCGCTTTTGTTTTATTAAAACGAACATAGGTTTTGTTTTAAGGCCTCCACCCTCCGTCCACCCGGCCGTCAGTTCGTGTTGGTGATTGCCTGGTGGCAAACATGTTTGATCCTTTCTCCCCCTGGCTTGCTCGGTTGGTTGGTTGGTTGGTTAACTGGCTGATCGAATTCATGCACAGCGCACACACACACACACACATACACACACTCATCTAGACCTAATAGACACAGAGTCAGCGATCAGATCGCGCGCGGTAGATCTCAAAGTAGGTCGAGGAGCTGTCAGATAAATTGTTGTGAAATTTGCACAGCTATTGAGCAATGGCCTTTGGTGTGTGCGCATTCAGATCTTTCCTCGAGCGGACAGCACAGAGACCAGGTGTCATTCATAGTGGAGTGATTTTTCCTAACATTCTCCTCCTCCTGGTTTGGAGTTGATAGCAGCCATTAATCGGTAAGCGTAGTTCTGATCGACTGAACCGTTGTTAATGACAGGGTTTGCCGACAAGCTTATCTCAACGCGTAATATTTCCAACTCTTACGTGGGAGTTGGAACGATGATTGAGGTACGCCTACGAGTTTATTTTAAGCTTTGAAGTGCAGAGATTGTCTTCAAATGAGAAACATGCTTGCATGTATGACGTAATACACAAAACTACCTCATAAGATTGAAAGCGAATTCCTCATGATTTTTAATGGACTTCTTCAAAGAAAATTTCATCCATAAATTCCGCCAAAATATTAAATTGATTTCTCTAAGCGTTTCTTTATATATCTATGAGAGGTGGATTAACCAATATTCTGAATTCCGCTAAAATTGTGTGTCTTGGGAAAATCGACCACATTTCCAAATTTTTAGGACCCAGGAATAATGTTAATGATTTTAGGACATGGAGTCATTTTCGATGATTCTAGAACTTAAAAATAAATCTTTATGAATTGAGACTTGGAAAAGTAAGGTGACCAAATTTAAAAAATGGGGTTTACCAAACAAGTTTTTAGCGTCGGGGTCTATTTTTAAATGATTTATAAACTTGAAAACAGAGCTGAAGCATAAGGAGTCGGAGTCGAAAGACGAGTGGTCAACACACGGGCCCTGTAATATCAACGTTACATAACTCTAGATGGGAGCTTACCATCAAATTAAAGAAAGATTATCAACCCGATTTGTGCACACTGCCGTACTCTAATGGAACTATCAACTCTATACTATCATGTACATCATGTACTATCGTATGAAAATGACCACTTTAGTCTGTTATTTGATATTTGCATCTCCAACTATGTAAATCGTTAACTTCATGCAGAGGTAATACAAACAAAATAGTTAAAGTATCATTTATTATTTATTTATTATTTTCACTGCAATGTTAAAACACTGAGGCATGTAAACTTCAATGCAAATTAATGGATTATTAAATGCTTTCAACTAACATTAAAGTTTTACTGCTGTTTGTTTCAACTAAGATCAGAAAATACATCAATATCAAATGTAAAAATTGCGATCAATGTCGTTCAAAGTCGTTAAAAAATGTCTCTTGAAGCGGTCAATATCTTTTAATAATTATGAACATTTCAAAATGGGCCATGTTTCGTTTAAACGTTTTGCCATTTTCATTGGAAATTGTGATTTGAATGTTGTGACCAAATTCGTTACAGCTTGAGCTTGAGCTTGATTGACCGCCCACGGTTCCTACTCTGTTACTGCCAGACCAGCTGTAATTACACAGATAACCAAAAGACGATGCTTGGGACTAGCAATCATCCTCAATGTGTACAAACTGGTGATCTTAAATTAGGCAATACCAGCGCCGGCCGCGCCCGAACACAGGTCAAGAAAGGAATGGGAAGGATTGTGTTGACATGACACTCGCTTTGATGGAAGCCGAGAACACCTCTGCACTTCCACGAGGAATCACTGGGATGTTGGATAAGAGGGTTGGGTTTGCAGCAGGGTTCGTTTTGGTAAACGATAAGCTGAATTGATGTCCTAACGATCATATAACGCGAAGGAGCTTGGGACTAAACCCACGGTCTTCTGCTCAGTAAGCAAAAACGTTTGCCACTAGGCAGACGAGCACCTCCTTAATCATCGAGTTGCTATTATTACCATGTAGTCATGTTAACAAATAAAACGATTGACGAATCTTGAATGTGAATGGGCCTGAGATTAGACTCATGATGTTCTGCTCAGTAAGCAAAAACGGTTGCTCTAAGGCCACCGAGCCCCTCATATCACATAATACCGTTGCTCAAATTTGTGTATCCATTCAAACCCGGAACCAACGACAACAACGAGTTTCGCAAAATACACGATACACAAGCGATTTTACCATAAATCTCTTTGATATGTAAGGACCTGTACGCGTTTTTCTGCTCAGTAAGCAGGCCACTGTAACCGACGATCTTTCAAATCCGAAAACTAAAAACTACGAAGAAGTACTTAGGCCTTCATTAAGTTCCACTTTCACGCGACGTTCAATGACAGGGTCCTATCCAGGATTACATCTGAAAAATCCAAATACGGCCAACGCCCACCCTAAACCTAAACCTGTTCTAATCCACCTGAAATGACTAACGAATGGAAGACTTTGACTACCCAGCCATGCAATAGTCTTATTCCGTGCCTTATGGCAACTTGATGATTCTATTGCGCTCATCTTTTGGCACCACCCAGGGGAGACTTGGTCCTGTACCCAATGCTTAACTTATCTCCATTCCACTCAGCTACTCGCAATTTCTTGTGATATAGTGGGCGGAATATTATTATATGAGACAATTCAATGCAGACGTCTTTCCAAATTTGGCAGATCGACAGGTAATCGGTGAGTTACCACGATAGTTGCTATTCAACAACTCGACAACGTCCCATCATCAACGCCTGCTATGAGAATTTCCCATTGCAGACGCCAACGAAATGACGTCATCGAGCTATCGATCAACTACCCTGGTTATCGCCTGGTACCTTATAGCACGATGCTAGGAGGCGAACCGGAAGAATCGATGAGCTACCTCCCCCATTGTGACCAAATTCGTTACAAGTTGCGACAAACTCCATTTTTGAAATTTTCAAATTGTTCTCTTTTTTTAAGCACCTTACTAGTGGTGAATTTCGAATTTAAAAGTGTGCATTTTCTTTGCAAAAGATTGTAACAGATTTTATCTAAAGTGACGACAGATTATGTTGAATATTGAGATCACTTTGCTTCAAAATTATGCAACTTCGTTAAGGAGTTTTGTTATATATCTTTAAAATAACTATTTTAATTCAAATTTAAGACATAATGGTTTAGAGGCCCAACACTTCATTTGTAGATGTAATTTACTCTGGCACGTTTCCCAAGTAACACAAACTCATAATTTGTCTATTGAGCATTGTAATTCCATCGCTTTTCCAGCAACTTCAGGTATTCGTCAAGGAAGTCACCTCGGACCACGAATTTTACTAATTTATTTCAACGATGTCAATTTTGTGCTAGAGACACCTATTTGTCTTTTGCTGATAATCTTAAGATTCTTCTCAACATTCAAACGCTGCTGACGCTATGTTTCTACAAAATCAGATTGATAGATTCAGAGACTGGTGTCCAGATCCTTGGGGTTTATCTTTAGGATAACTAAGGATTACACTGACGTATACTGTCTTAAACCGTTATGCTGTTCCCTAGTACGATCTACATTAGAATATGGTGCAGCTGTTTGGAACCCTTTAAATCATAATGGAGTTGAGCGAATCGAGTCAGATTATTTCAGATTCATTCGCTCCGCACTTAGGTGATTACCGTGACGTGACACTCTAAGAGCTATGTTTAACGTTCTCAGAATCGAGTTGCCCAGCTGTATTGGTACAAATGAACATCAATGTGCAGTCTAGGTCCTTGAGAAACAATCAGATGCTTCGCTTGCCACTTATTAGAACAAACTACGGCATGTATAGCGCTATCATCGGTCTTCAAAGATTATTCAACAGAGTTGCATCTGTGTTTGACTTTCACATGTCACGTGTCACGAGTTACTGCGACGAAAAGTTACCGCTCTATTTTTTGGAGAACAAATCGCAACGAGTAGGTCTTATAATTTTGTATATGTCAGTCAGTAGGTGTTAACTAATCATCATTGGGGCCACAAGCCTGTTGATGGCATTAGGCATAAGGCATTAAATAACAGTCTTTTCCAACCCTTGTTCAGCCTTCTAGTTTTATTTCAAAAATAATATTGGAAGACCGCTTCATATCTTACGCATTTATATGGAACTGCTTTAACTTGTTGCTGACTAATTGGATTAACATACTTATATTGTTAATATAAGTCTAAAAGTTATCTTTTCATTTCGGGATTCGAACCGGCAGTCACTGATTCATAGGCGTCAACCATACCTACTAAACCATTTAGGCATATGAGTAGTAAAAGGTATGATCATTAACTTGAAGCACGTCAAATTTAAGTTGAATAACAGTAACCGGAAGAGTATTATACAGCAATGCAGAATTGTAAGCAACAACTGGTGACAGTTAAACATTCCTCTCATTTTCAAGTGAACTTAACACAATGTGGACACAAGCACACACATTTTGATGGTCATTTGGATGATTTTTAATTGAGTAATATTTTTGGAATACGGTCTGAAAATTCAGTGCAATATAAGGTGGTGAACAGTCAAAACACAGAAGTACCAATGTTAATACTTCCGATGTCCTCGCAGACCACTTCTACCTGGAACTCTTCCTAAAAATCTCCATATCCTTGTATCTACTGCTGCCACCGCTTGTGATTAGAAAGGTAGGCAGTGAATTTAGAAGAACTAAAATGCCGGACATGCAACGAGTGATGCAGACACTGACGACATTTAACAAATCAAGCTATCAAAATATGTGTAACGCATTGCTGATTTGTGGAGTTGTGTTAAGCTTAAATAAGGCTTGTTCAATCTTTGGATCAGCTAACCTATTGAGGTTGGATTATGGGGATACAATTCGCTTCATGCACTACTAATCAACTATATATTCAGCCTGATGCTAATCAGCTTTGTAAACCTTAAATCAACCAATAATCAGCTACTGTTCTTAATGTTCAGCTTTTATTGCTACTTGGGTACCACTAAATTTCATTTTGGAATTCCCGATTGTTTCCGGTGTTCCTGGTTCAAACCTAAAAAAATTCCCAGTTGTTAATATTGAACAACTTTAAATAGAATATATAAGAACACCACGGAAATATGTTTACGCGTGACGATATGTTCTGCTTCTAAAAAGTTTCAAATGTTCATAGCTGTAGAATTTCTAGAATTTGGTTTTCTATTGCTTTGAAAATTATACCAGATGCGCATAAGTGATTTTTTTTTTCAAATTTTATATATAAACTCAATAATTCTCACAAGTTCGCTCTATTATCTTCCTTAAAATTCTCTTTGGTATACTCTTCAGAATTACCTTTGTAATCTTCTCTTAATGATATTTTAATGCTCCGGAAATTGGCTTGAAAACACACTCCCTTGGAATACTTCCAGAAATTTAATTAACTTCACTTCTAGAAATGCACCACAGAAAGTCCCCCAATATTCTATAGGAATCCTTCATAGAAATATTTTGAAATTATCACTAGAATTTGAAAGGAATTATGCTCAGAATTTCAAAATTCTCTTGAAAAAATCTAGAACTCTAAGTTGAGAGCACGCAATAAGCTCATATGCGATAAGCAATAAGCTTGCAATGTGAATATGAAGAAGAAGAAGATGAATCCGGAAAATTCCTTCTAGGTTCAAGCAAATCTGAATACGTTGAAATCGAGAATCCGCATTTCTTAAAAATCTGAAGTCAGGAATAATAAAAACCGACATCTTAAAACTCTTACTCTTGGATTCTTGAAATTTATTCAAAACTTATCCATCTATCCAAATAATTTTATGAAATCCTAATATTTTGAATGCTTTCGTTGGTACGCAATCCTTAAGCTGGTTTGGTGTGAGACCTTGCAATTTGTTCACTAGAGCTCTTTTTTTAATTCTTCTAAAACCATTTCTGACAGCCTAATGATCGATCCGATCAATACATAAGAATAGAAGGTTAATGTCTTCGACAAAGTTGTACAGTGGGTCAAGGTCGATTGATTAGAGATCAGTAGTTCAGATTTTACTCGCTATGCGGCGTTGATGAGCAAGTTAATTTCCGGTATACACTATATCTTGAGATCTTGACTACATAGAAAGTTTCGTCTTCGGGAAAGTTGTTCAGCTGACCAAGGTCTTATAAATTGTGGACAGATTAGATTATGATTCTTCCATTACGTGGCGCTGAACATGTGGACTTGAACAAGTTTGCCGAAAACAGCAACTTTTTTAGATTGTCATTATATTAATATATAGCTTATAGTACGTCAAGATCACAAATACACTAGCGCCGCATTGTGCGAGAGTTCTAAATTTACAGGTTCACCATCATCAGTTGGAAGGCCTTGATCATCTTACCAACATAGCCGAAATCAGAAACTTCGTAGAGAGCCAGATCCTCGTATCATTAATTGACCACTTTTACGGATATTCCGGATCTTCCAGTGGCCAGGGCCCTCTTCTTCCCTTCTTATTTCTCAAGAATTGTTTTTGCTTTAGTGTCCTGGAAATTTTTAATTAAATTTTTACTATTTGTCGGAATTATTTAAAATTATTCTATTACGATTGAATCAGAGTAGGCATCGGACAGTTCAAACCAGAGGGGTTGTTGTAGGAGTCGGATAGTTTCAAATCAGAGGGGTTGCAGTCATCCAACTCCACAACTCTGCTTGAAACAGTGTCAAACTTCAATGTTTCAAATTTCCAAACATTTAAGGATTTAATAGCAAATTTACTTTGGTTAACTCAATTTTTACATAAAGAATAAATCTGTAGATCCTTGTAGAATTTTTCCAGATACATTTTTCTGGAATCCTAGTGTAATCGGTTGAACATCTGATTTTTTAAAGGCCTTTTTTAAATTTCTTGTGGTCCGGTCCTACTTAAATGGTTGCTGAATTTTCATTTTTCGTAAGTGTCCAGAACAATTAGGACCAATTTCTGAAATAAATGGAGATGTGAAGGGATCTTTAAGAAATTTGGTGGGAATATTTGGAACTACGCAAAAATATGTGGAAAATTTCATATTGCTACCAGTGCTGCCTGCTGTCAACAATGTCAAGATATTGCTCTAGCACTGAATTTCACTTCTGAAACTACTATTCCTAGTAAGCATGGTACCAGGCGGTACGGATTTGATATTACCATCCATATGAATATCACTAGGCTGGAAGTTGAAAATTTCACTTTTATCTCAATAAATCAACTTTTTTGTATAACTATTGCACTGTTTTAATATTACTGCTAAGTTTTCTAAAGATCGGTACCCGATTAGCTGAAACATTTACGGCAGGTTCGGTTCGGTTCAAAGGTCATTTGGTCACTGATCTGATACTGACATCAGGTGGCTAGTAAACTCAAACTGTTGTAGGTATTGATATTGATATTTTACAGCACTGATTACTACAGAAGGGAAAGACTGAATATTTTCAGGAGAGTAACGGAGAGTATTCCAAAAGGTTGAGAAGGAACTTTAAAGTAATGTCCGGGTGGTTAAAAAGAGCTTATTAAGATGAATTTCAATCGGCTGGTATTCTTGACACAGCTCTGAAAATTAATATGTATTAATATTAAGGTAAATTTTCGAGAAAGTTTCCAATTCTAGAGAACTAGGTTGAAAATGTGCAGTAAATTCTGATGGATAAATTCTAGGAGATATTCAATTTTTTTTTTCAGGGGTATTGAAGGTACACATAATAAGAATGACCTTCACAGATACACATTTTTAAATTTTTAATTCGCACATTGATGCGAACTGGCCTTAGTTGAAACATACAGCAATACAACTTTAATTTTACGTGAAAGTATTCCAACCATTTGCATTGAAATTTATATGCATCAGTTTTCTTACATAATAGTGAAAGGATTAATTGAAATTAATTGAATTTTCAACGAGCAATTAATTTACATGAACGGGTAAATTTCAGTTTTCATTCATTGAATTACTGACCGTTAAACGTGTAATTTTACATCCAAAAACCTGCTCCAGGTTGTAATCGAAAATTACAAAATATTGTTATACGTGTTGATACACAACGAAATTATTCGTTATCGAAGATTTGGAATCACCTTGAATCATAAAACCATTAATTGATTACCATATTGAAATCCCTTTCCATTATAAACTAGGTTTGAATCGAAATCGAACCAATACTTCCTGTGTCGTACACTATAAAGCTCAATCAATAGGATTAAAACAGAACCCTGATCCATTTGGCATTCGGCCAACCATCCGAAAGCAATCCAAAACCGCATTCTCCTTATCCGAACTCCGACTATCACCCAATTTTCGCCCCGAAAATCATCTGTTAAAAGCGCTACTGCAAATGACACATTTTTTTCCCACGATGACGACCCGCAGACAGCTTGGCAACCCATCACGCGCCATCCCGATAGCCGTTATCGAGGAACCCCGCTGAAGTTGTACAATACTGATAAGCCACCAACGGAACAAGCGCCATACAGTCTACTGCAAACTCAAATTGATAAGCGCCGTCCTTATCTTAGCGCCACTGGGTCTACACTTAACCAAACACTCCACCCGGGGGTGCTTCTGTGTATGACCTAGTAGTTCCTCCGTTATCAATTTGTACTCCCTGTCTGGCAGCTGCCTGCCGCTCTACGAAGCGCGGCCGAGTACTTTATGAATTAAATCGCTGTTCAAATATTGAGTCGCTGCAGCGGCGGCCTTTGTCGGTCGGTCGCGTCCCACAGATAAGGCAGTTCTATGTTTGCACTGACTGGTGGCAAAGCCACGCGCCACTTGCAGTACGCTGGCTGGTGGCCACCTCGTTTGCCTTCCCACGACGACGGGCGAGAGCGTGGGAAAAAAGTGTGTTATCTATGTTTTTCGAGCTCGCTCTCGCTCGATCCATGTATGGGAAACGGGGCCTGAGTGTGAGTGTGTGTGTGTGTGTGTTTACTCTTCTGGGAGAACGAGTAGAATGGAGGAAGGAACTTTTTCTTTTTGCACTAAAAATTCTGTATCAAGCTCATGCTTCGTTGCGGAGAACATGACTAGCAGTAGAAGGTACTACTAGCATACTTTATAGGAATTTGAATGAGGCAAACGGGCCGACGAGGACGGCCGAAATTGTGTCTGTTAGGAATGTTCGCCGAATGGGTCGATAAGATGGTAGAGAGGATAATTAAACTTTAGCATAATGCAGATGGAGTCGTTCCGGGTCAAGGCCGGATCGTCGGTCGGTCGGGCTTCCGGCCTAATTAGACCTTTGTTCCGTGATTGTCGCGAAATTAGATTCCGAAAGGGGTTCGTTTGAGGAAATTGTAAGCGATATCACAACCGACCAAGTTTGAGTAACCCTACCCCGGTAAGCATCTACATAAAACACAACCCACCATGGCCAAACAAAGGCACTGTTTTGCTTACATTCAACACAACTCAAACACAATCTTCGAAGATTGCAAATAACCCAGAGAGTCTTTTGTACCTTCAATGATTAATCCAACTTTCACATCGCACCCGATAGGCCCGAGCGAAGTTCATAACAAACACACTACAAGTACACACACACACACACACAGGCGGGACAAGATGTTTACGTCCGCGCGGAACGATATGATCAAATATCAAAAGAGCAATCTCGGTACCCCCCTGCTACACTGGATGACGATGCAGGAAAGTGATCATAAACGGTCATAAAAGTCATAACCGGAAAGTTTTTCCTACGGCCACCACACACTGACTGGTGACCGACCATTGGCCATTTGTCTGTTCGTCTAGCTCTGGTCCGGTACGTTCAAAGTTTCCCCTTGATTAGCTTCGTTCGGCCGGGGACACAGTGAGTGTATAGCCAACAGTAGTCGTCGTCGTCGTCGTCGGAAAGCAGGGCCGTTTCGATGTAATAGATAAGTGTTATCAATCATGCAATAAGTTTCGCCTCGCTCTCCCTGACATTAGTTGTGGTTTAGCACAACTTCCGCGTAAATGGATTGAGTTTTTACTCCGAGGGTTGAAGGTATTGGTTTTTCCTGAAGGCGAATTGTTTTAAAGGCAGTGCCTTTCACAGTGGGTCATCAATCAGAGAGCAATTTATGTGCGAGTGCTTACTTGTCACCGCGTTCGCTCGGAGTTGCAGGACTTAATTGAGACCGTATTTTAACACCTCCCGGTGTGGAGGAGAAAGACGCATTCTGAATGGCGAGGACAGTGACAGATTGAGATGTCGTTAATTGTCAAACCGTTCCGTTCGAGCTGGTGTAGGTATCCTTACTTAAAAGTTGCGCCGAACGTAGGAGGTGGACACGAACTTAATTAAAGTTGCTTCGATAATTTTCTCACGTATTCCAGAGACCCTTTACTTCTGTTTTGATAGGATGGCGAAGAGCAAGACATCAGTTCGGAAAATTAATGTTTAACTTAGGAATAATGATGTAATTTAGTGCTGAATCAATAAACTTATAACCAATCATTATAGGCCATACCAACTGACCAGAGTGGTAATGGTCCTCCTTTGACCTCTGGGAAGTTTTATAGTTCTGATTTCAACTTTAAACAGCCGCGTTAATTGCTGTTCCAGAGTAATCTGAACATGAGAATGAGCATTGATGACCGTACAATTTTAGGTTGCTACTCCGCGTTTGACCAGATCCAGCGAGATTTTCATAAACAATCAGGTAGTGCATGTGCAGGCTCTGGTGCATCAGTACGTTCAAGAGCACTAACGGCACGGGCCAGTAACCAGCGGGGAGGGGAAAGACTGTTAGTTCGACATCACATCCATATTTAGTACATATCGAGTATATCTCTGCATCTCAACGGCTGTTACGGGAAGGAAGACTTTGTAAAATGGAAGGGTAAATGTTCTGGATGCACTAAGGAAAGTGATGCATTTTTTCAAAGCTCGATAAGCAAATTATGCGACCCTATCAGCTCAGTAATGAAGTAATGTAATGGGCCTGAGATAGATCGTCTGTTCAGTAAGCAAAAACGGTCGCTACTAGGCCACCGACAGTCAGCCAACATCTACGAACGACTATCGATCAAACTTGGATAGGATGTCGACTCAAAGATGATCCAAGTTCGCGCAGTGTTTATGACTTTTGTTGATTGTTCACTCGGTTCATTTAAGCGTATGCGCATAGATCTGTGCACGTGGATGTCAAATTTATCATTGCCCGGTGGTTTGTTTACGCATAAATATGGGTATTTTTTTAATCGGGGCGACGTCTAGAGATCGAAAATTGATATGCGACGCCATTTTTGAATCCAAGATGGTGGCTTCCAGTTTAAGAAAAAGTGGGAAATGCTGTCAAATACTTATCAATAAAGGTATTTTTGTAATCGGTATAAAGTCTACAGATCGAAAATTGATATGCGACGCCATTTAGAAATCCATGATGGGTTCTTCCGATTACATATTAAGTGGAAAATACTGTCAAATACCCATCAATATAAATATTTTTGGAATGGGGATGGCGTCTAGAGGCCGGAGTTCGATTTTCCGACGCCATTTTGAAATCCAATATGGCGGCTTCATATTTAAGAAAAAAAATGGGAAATGCTGATGCCGTGCCATCAATATGGGTATTTTTGGAATCGGGGTGACGTCTGGAGATTGGAAATCAATATTCGACGCCATTTGAAAACCATTATGGCGGCTTCCGGTTTGAGAAAAAGTTGTAAATTCTATCAAATACCCATACAAACGGTTGTTCTAGAATCAGGGTATCCAACGCCATTTTGTAATCCAAGACGGCGGCTTCCAATTAGCGGAAAAGTGTCAAATATCTTAAAATATGGTTATTTTCAGAATGGGTATGAGACGTAGATACCGAAAATTGATGTCACGCCGTCTTTGAATCCAAGATGGCGGCTTTGGTTCGAAAAACTGTACAATACTGTCAAATACCGATCAATGTGGGTTTTTTGAAATCGGGCTGACATCTAGAAGCCATAAATCGATTTCCGACGCCATCTTGAAATTCACTATGGCCACTATTTTCAGCATCCACGCGGCATACCTGTTCCGAAAAACCCTATTGTAGGGTATTTTACACTTTTTCTGAAACCCGATGACCGCCATTTTGGATTCCAAAATAACGTAAAATATCGATTTTCGGCACCTTCGCGGCATCCCCATTCCGAAAATACCCATATTGTAGAGTATTTGAGTCTGACCCTGACCTCGATGGCTGCCATCTTGGACTCCAGAATGGCCTCGTTAATATAATTTTCGCTTAATATAAAATAATATATGATTACTACATATAATCCGGATGCCTTCCCTATCGACAACTGATATTGTGCGGATACTATTCGGATACTATATTTTGATGCCTGCGTCGTCAGGTCGTGACAAGTCGAATGAGCCCCGAATTGAAGTGAAAGTGGGAAAAAACGAAGGAAGTTTTTTTCGAGTCATTCATTGCGTCAATTGAAATAAGTCTTTGCTTCATATGAAATGAACTGAAGCCCTTGACGAACAAAACAAGTGATAGTCCAGTCATGTTTGAAAAGAGGAATGTTCATCGTGACTCGATGACTTACACGAAAATGATATTGCTCGAAATGAAGCGATTCTGCGGAGAATTCATTTTCTTTTCTTTATTTCGAAAATGCAGAACCCTGTTTAGTAGATATTGAGTATATATCTGCATCTCAACGACTGTCACGGGAAGGACGACTTTTTAAAATGGAAGGGTAAATTAGTTCTGGATACACTAAGGAAAGGGATGCATTTTTTTAAAGCTCGATAAGCAAATAATGCGACCCTATCAGCTAGGTAATGCAGTAATGTAATGGGCCTTAGATTGATCGCCTGTTCAGTAAGCAAAAACGGTCGCTACTAGGCCACCGACAGTCAGCCAACATCTACGAGCGACGATCGATCAAACCTGGACAGGGTGTCGACTCAACCAAATTCCCTGATATGCGTATCCATTTAATCCATTGATAAGAGAAGAGGTTCCTGGTATGGCAATTTTCTCGCGCTTAGAAGTTCTTTTTGACTTTTTTCGAGCATAACGCTTGGAGCAGAAATTCACACAGTTGTACATCTTACATATGAAACACTTGTCTTTAATCCCATTATAATTCGTGGTCGGATTCCTGAATTATATAAGTTGATTCCATGTATTTTTTTTTTTTTTTTTTTTTTTTTTTTTTTTTTTTTTTTTTTTTTTTTTTTTTTTTTATAGTCACTTTAACACTCTTGGGTCATTCGTGACTTGTCCGGGGGTGAGATTTGAACTCGTGACTTTGGCGTGAGAGGTATGGATGTTAACCACTACGCCGGGGTCGCCCCCAGATTCCATGTAAATTGCAATAACAGGAATGTCGCAACACTAAAACATTACTGAGAAGCTAATTTTCCAAGCTAACCAGGTTTGCAATGAAGAACTAGAATACTCAAACTTTACTATTCTTACATTTACTCAAAGGTACTCAAAGGATTGATTTTTGTTGGAGTCTACCAACACCCAGTGGGCCCAAGATCATCGAAATATCATTTTATTTATTTTTTGTCAATTTGCAAAAATGTATCATCAAGCATTGAGCAACCACATTGAGCAACTCTATTTAAAATGAACAACCATCCTCAAACTACACTGAGTAATCAAGTTGTTTGAAACTAGCGAAATCAGTCATGTTTTTAATAAGGTTCTGGGACTAAGAAATATTTCCCTGAATTTCAATGAAATTCCCTGACCTGTTAATAAAAATGAATTCCTTGATATTTCCTTATTATCCAGGTTTTTTCAGGTAGTCGACACCCTGCTGGAAGCTGTTCATAGGAAGTCAACAAATCCCCTTTCCAGAGTAATCTTGTTCTGTCCAAATGAGACACTGACGAGTTTTTTTTTAGTCTCGATTGGTTGAAACAATAATTAAAAAAATAAGACATCTCAACAGATTAAGGGTTCTCAAATTGTGATCTGACATGCCTTTACTAGCGTGGTGTTTCACTACATAGGGAATAATATTATACAGGGGAATTTACGTATTTTCGTCAATCTTTTCACGTTTTTTGTTTGTTTACACTTATTTGCTGCTTGCTGCTCTTTCGATTCCAATCGATAGAATTGTCCAAAACTGTTTGAATTTTTGACGTAGGACTACGTCTGTGATTTCTATATGGGGTACACTTTGTAAAAACCGAAAATGGAACATGAAACAAAATTGTGAAAGATTTTGAACGTTAATAACTCAGCTGCCCCTGGTCCAATTTCAAATTTTTTATCACCAATCGACAAGTAATATTTCTACGCATCGATAGCAATGCTTCCAAATGACTGATTGATTTTCAACAAGAAACTATTGAAAAAGTGGTAAATGCCCAGCTTTGTTCAAAAGCGTCGAATTAACTAATAAATCGACCAATTGCGTACATGCTTATACTGCTTTCCCAACACATTCATCAGAGAATCATTCCTAGACGAAACATGTCGATGTAGCATTACGACGAGGCTCGGTAGCTCAGTGGCTACCGTTTCTGCTTACTGAGCAGAAGGTTGGGGTTCAATCCCAGGCCCGTCCCCATCCTTGCAATTTTTCACTTTGCCTTATCCTATCCCTACTAGATTTAAATAAAAACAAATTCTGCTTTAACACTTACCACATGAATCCTGATCTAAAAATAACCTACCTCACTAACACAACTGTCCTTCCCGAGACAGCCGTGGAGATGTTGAGGAATTCTCGGTCTCTAGTAACAACCGCACTGTGCAAGTTGATTAGTTCTGATCATTCACGGAGGAGCAACTAAGAAGGTCGGATAACGTTAACTCGTTAACCATTGTTGTTGTGGATGATAGAAGATAATACCAGAAATATTGCGAAATAGTGCGAAATAGGTAAGTGAAGCCATGGTGATCACAAAAGAGGAAATCGATAGAGAATTGGCTTGCATCCTTCTGCTTCTAAGCCCCTTACAGTTGTCGTCACAGCAATGAAAACTAGCATCGCACCGCTTTTGGTTCTAGGGCACTTGCTGGTTGCAATTTTAAGATCACGATTCACTGTGATTCGATCAGTGAAAGCAGCAGAAATTTCCTTAAAAACTCTCTTGTGGAATCTTTTAATGGCTCTGAAAAGGGCCAGCTTTGTTGGATTTCGAGGAAGGAATTAAGAGCGTTCACCACGAATAAAGGGCGAACACGAAATTATTGCGACACTTTCAACAGGGCATAACTTTTTTACCATTGAGTAAAAATCAACCAAATTTTGCACACTTTCTCATTGATGTGTATTGTGTACATGCTGTCAAACTCGAAGTCGTGTTTTTCGATTCAACGAAAATGGAGGTGAACCAACGCGAGTTGAGAGAACAAATTCTTTCCAAACACCTGGAATTTCCTGACCTGTTGCACCGGCAGTTGGGAAAAATGTTGAACATTCACCATTCAACCGTCTCCAGAGTGTTGAAGCGGTTCCAGGAGCGGTTGACGTTGGACCACGGCAAAGGAGCTGGAAGAAAACCGGGACCGGAGAACAAAAAGACGGAGGGAAAGGTGAAGCGGATGATTAAAGCAAATCCCAACGTCTCAAGCCGTGATTTGGCTAAAAAGATCGGCATGTCGCAGAGCTACGTCCAGAATGCAAAGAAGAGAGCTGGACTACATACATACAAGGTACAGAACTTCCCAAACCGCGATGAGCGGCAACAATCGACGGCTAAAACTCGGGCACGGAAGCTCTACGAGAAGATGCTGACAAAATATGGCTGCTGTGTGATGGACGACGAAACGTATATAAAAGCCGATTTTAAGCAAATTCCGGGGTTGGAGTTTTTCACCGGCAAGAGCAAGTTAGATGTGGACGACAAATTTAAGAAGAAGAAAATGTCGAAGTTCGCCTCCAAATATCTCATTTGGCAGGCCATCTGCTCTTGCGGACTGAGGAGTGAGTCTTTCGTGACAAAGGGCACAGTAAATGGCGAGATCTACAAATATGAGTGCCTCGAGAAGCGCCTTTTGCCGTTCTTGCAGCAGCACGACGAAGCTCCGCTATTTTGGCCAGATTTGGCATCATGCCACTATTCTAAAAGTGTCCTGGAGTGGTATGAGGCCAATTCTGTCCATTTTGTTTCAAAGGACATGAATCCGCCAAACTGTCCGGAGCTGCGCCCGGTGGAGCAGTACTGGGCAATAATGAAGCGGGAACTTCGGAAGAGCAAGAAGACAGTCAAAAACGAGAAGGACATGTTAAGAAAATGGAGAAAAAAACTGAGAAACTGGTACCGGATGACACTGTAAAGACTTTGATGGAGGGCATCAAGCGAAAATGCGTTCAATTTTACACTCAAGGCTCCATCGATTAACTTTTCTTTTGATTTTTGAAGTAAATATATGTATAAAACTACCCTAAAATTTTGGTTTGATTCTAAACATTATAAGAAAATTGGCATGACATTTTCGGTGTCGCAATAATTTCGTGTTCGCCCTTTACGACGAGCCAGCTGAATGTCATTTGGCATAATTGTGACACGCTTGACGTGGATGGCGCACAGGTTGGTATCTTCGAACAGACCGACCAGATGGCCTTGCTGGATTCCTGCAACGGCCGAGCTCTGGAAGCGCAAATCGGTCTTGAAAGTCCTGGGCGATTTCAGGAGGAGCCTTTCCTCCGGTGAACTTACGAGCGGTCTGCTTGGTACGAGCCATTGTGCTTAGTTACGGTGCAGATACGATGAATCGAATACGTTGAATAGAAATTTCAACCGTTTTCCTCTAGTATAGTAGTAGTACTACTACTACGCTTTCTCCTCTATTTAATAACATACTTTTGTTATGTTCAACCAATCATAAACGATGAAAGAACAAAAATGCAACAACTTGCAACAATAATTTAGCCTTCGAGTAGGTATAAAAGAGGTATTCATGGTCAAAATAAGCATCATTCTTTGTTAGACCATCAAGCAGGTCAGTATGTATTGAGCTCGCTCTCTAGAGTTAAATTTGAGTTGACATTTACTGTCAACCGTACCCGAAGGCAGCTTAAACAGCATAAACATTGCCTGGACGTGGCAAGGGAGGCAAAGGACTCAGCGAAGGAGGAGCCAATCGTCATCGTAAGGTGTTGCATGATAACTTACAGGGTACTTCCAAGACTGTCGTCAGGCTCGTCGTGATAATACGTATCTCCGGTCTGATCTACGAGGAAACCCGAGGTGTACTGAAGGTGTTACTGGAAAACGTGATTCGTGACGCTGCTACCTACTCTGAAGACGCGAACCGTACGTCAGGGACGCACCCTTTTCAGGGCCAATAACTAATTTCAAAAGAGATGGTTTAGGAGTTCTACTAAACTTGGCATGAATGAAATTCCTGGAACCAGCACCTGCGGGGGATTTCAACGTAGACGTCTCGAAAACTGAGAATATCGGATTCGTCCAATTTATGAAGAATTTTCTGCAACTCGATCTCGTATCAGACCCTAAGCTGCCGACTACATTGGGTGGCACATGCATCGATTTGGTGTTTGCAAGGAAAATACCGGAATTGCCAACCAAAAGGTTTATTACGTACTTTTCGTACCATCGCCCCTTGTTTACCTTGTTGTCTGCTGTAAGTTTCTGAATAATTCTCGAATATGGTTGATCATTTGCTTTATTTTATAGCCACCGACGACACAGTAGTGGCAGTAGGATGCTTCCCTTTTGACCTGGGTGTTCACAGAATCCTTTTTTACAACAACGTCACTTTACATACCGTTCATTTTAAAACCACATCACCAAAACGGTCCTTTTGAGGGCCATGCAACATCAAAACGGCTCTTTTCAGAGCCACAAACCATCAAAACGGCGCTTTTTCAGGGCCACCACAATTTTCAAAAAAAGAGTTAGTTTGGAATATTTTCTAACACAAGAAAAGAGAAATACTTCGGCCTAATCGCCCATTTTGGGCCTATCGAGCAGAAAACATCGCATAAATCCATGATTTTAGAGTTAACAAGTCAATAATGCGTTTGGTACGATACTTTAGTTAATAAGCTACCGAACGAAGTCAATGAGAACGCGTGATATGAACGTTTGCACCCATTATTCCCAAAAAACAAAAGAAGCGCTCCAACCGAATCAATTTTCATCTCCATCCGATAGACCGAAGTGAATTCATTTGTATTTTAATGGCGTTTCAATGCATTAGGCCGAGTTTACAATCCGTAGGCCGAGTTTGGCGTCAAGAAGCAGTGTTAGACTTTTTACAATATCTCAACGATTGGTTTCTCTTTATCAAATCTTACGGTACATACGGAAAGGTAAATAAATTTTGGAAGCCATCAGTAATAATAACATTCCGTTTGATGCTAAACTGCGCTAGATTGAGAAATACTAAGTACGGGTTGTGCTTAATAGACCGGGAATGGGGTAGTTAACCCTAATTACACATGAACTGAAAAAGAATGTTATTACTATTAAACGGAAAATAGACACTGACCAATTATTAAACTTCGGAAGAAATTCACGGATGTCATAATAATATCGGGAAGTTTAAATAATGTTCGTTCAAAATAGTTAACATATGTGAGCGTAGTCCTACGTCAACTGTTCGTACAACCCCATTGGGCTGTCCCTTGTAGTTTTTTTACAATGATCCAAAATTTTCACTATATTATTATCGGCAACCTCTTTTTCTGCCGCAACCTCTTCATTTGAGCTGCGTGTCAACCGGCTGTACTATTTTTGGCAACTCGAAATCAGCCACTTTTTGTAGTGCGTATATTTCATTAAAAGAAAAACCTGGCATAACAGGTTTGCTAGTAGTAGTAGCTGAGAAAATTTCTCATAGGCATAGCTATAGAACTTTTTAACAGTGCAATATGGAAAAGAGCTAGATGACCAAACAATGTAATTTTCCCATAGTAATTTCCATGTAAACTTCTAATGTTTTGTGCCAAGTCAGTTTCTTACCAAATGAGTTTAAATTTTGGAAGGCTAATCAGGATCCGATTTGGCACCGTTTGAGCACTGTGGAGCGAAAGTTTCAAATTTTGCATCAGTCTAATGACCATTGTGGTCAAAGCGTTCCATTCGAAATCAGAAACTGGCTATTTTCCTCAGGGCTTCCGAAACTTCTTTCGGGACTTTTGAAGGACGATTGATTATGGTCTCTGAAATGATGAGTTGTTCATAAAATTCTAAAAATGTATGTTAGTCATACGACTGGCTTCTATCGCAATCAGAGATAGACTAGAACTCTTTCCGGGGTCCGTTTCTGAATTAATTTACGCCATTTACGTTCTTTTAGAAATAATTTCAAGAATCGTCAACCAGATTTGTTTAATAATTTTACGACTATTTAACAAATAGGCACTCGTATATTGTAAGTGAAGAGATGTTATATAGTAGATAACGACTACAATGGAAATTTCGTCACTAAAAGTAGGCGATATTTTTTTTGTGTTTGCAGTCAGTTGTCCATTACTACTAGAGACCGTTTAATTTCTGAAGAATCCCATACGATCTTTGGTTGAAGATTTACATAAAACTTGAACCTCTCCGTTCTTGGTGAAGCCACACTACATGAGCTCTCAGCTCGAGTGTTTATTACGATCTGGACCCGTCACGACTGTCACACGCACACCTCGGACGCGGCCGTCAACCTCTTCTACCCCCTACCTAACCCGATGGTGGCAGTGGACAACATAAATTATCATAAATCACCGTACGCCACAATAAAGTCTTAACCCGTCACGCCAACCAGTGTGGGTTCTGAATAACTTTCTCGTTCATGAGCAGAAACGCTCAACGTGACGACCATCATAAATCAGCTTATCAAGCCGATGATTCCCGAGCCCTCATCCCTCTCTGTCTGGTGCTGCTTACAATTCTCACTCAGACAGACGCAGCTGTGAATCAGTCTCAATCGGATTTCACACTCGCACACCTGACTGACATCTGTGCAGCTCAGCAGGACAAGTGCGGAGGTGGACACTTCCGGTTGCACAGTCTGCATCACATCAACTTTAGACTCGTCACATGCGGACGGGGCTCAAAGGCAGATGAAGATTGATTGTTGTCGATATACGGGAAGGGGTCGATGAAAATCGATCGTTTCGAAGAACAACAAGACGATCCCCGGTCGACTACCTCAGTTTTTTGTTTTGTTTTTGTTTTGTTAACCGCCTTATCGGGGGCTTTCCGTGGGCAAGAACCAAATTGGCCTTGCTCTTCCGACACCGACAACGAAACTAATGAATAAAAAAAACCGGTCACTAATGATGATAGCATTACACCCAAGAAAGAGAGTATGCCGACACCGAGAGCGGCGCATCCCTCATCAAGACCAAAGAACGGGCCGAAAAACTGATGCCGGACCAATTGTGGTTTTTGCAGTGATGATATACAAACAAGTGGTTTCGGTAGTCAAAATCGTCGTCGTCGTCGTCGCGGCGGAGATGGGAGCATAAAGGAGCATCCAAGCATTGTTTGCCGACAATTAGCTTAATTTAATTATAACCTTCAAATACGGCGGCGGCGTTGTCAACGCATTGTTGAAGGTCATTAGTGCGTGCCCGGAGTGATTCGGGTGCTTGCCAATTTCTTAACTTGAGAGTTCTGGTGAGGTCAGGAATGTTTCTCTTTTGGGTTCGGTGCTGCCCCGGCGGGTAACAGGTGTTTGCGGTTTTGCAAGACGGAAATTGGAGTAATTTAGGTGAATTTGAGTAATGAGAAGCAGTTTTTCTTTAAGTGGAAGATGACTTTTCAGGTCAAGTCAAGGAGGACTGAATAAGTCACTCATTACCTATTTCAAAGTTTTGTTCAAGAGCTGCAAATTGTGGCTTAGTGTTCACGTACATTTTAGCACTAACCGGGAGGTTTTTGACTGAAAGATAGTGCTGGATTCCGTAGCATTCCAACAATGATTGCACAGTTTTTTCGAGTGTGAGCTTACCCCATGGATACTATAAGCCAAAAGATGGTCGATGAACGTAGAAGTGAAACGTACCTGGAAGGAAAGAAAGCAAAAGAACAGTTAGTGACATTATTCTGCGTTGTCTAGTATATAAAATTCAAACATATTTGCATTAACTACACCCAACCGGTGGATGTAAGATTCGCTTACAATTATGTGGGATTCATCATCAGAGGATGTAAGTGGAGACCGCATGAACCGAGGATGTGATATACCTAGCTGCGGTCCGATGTAAGAAAATTGGAGACCGAAAAATGTGGAGTGTATTAGTGAGTGAAATTAATTATGTGGAAAAATAGAAAAAAGGTTGCCGACTGGACTCGAACCACGGACGTAGCGACTATCAGACCTGTGCTTTCTCCACTGCTCTCTCCATGCTTCTAAATATGGATAGCCTAAAAGCAAACATGAAGCGCTCATTTTCTCGCATGCTCGACTTCGTATGCTTTTTCTGCTGGAGAGATTCGAGATAAGTGTGTGCGTCGTTCTACAATGTTCTACAATGTGCGTCGTTCTACAAGCTTACTGGTATAGTCGAAAGCGTAGATTGAACCCGAAATAAAAATGCTCGACTTCGTATGCTTTTTCTGGGGGAGAGATTCGAGGCAAGTGTGTGCGTCGTTCTACAATGTTCTACAATGTGCGTCGTTCTACAAGCTTACTGGTATAGTCGAAAGCGTAGAAAGAACACGAAATGAAAAAGACAAAAAACCATTACATCGCCTGTAAGGTCAACTTCTAACATTCGCTGCGATGTTCATGAACAGAGGATGATAGGAAACGGAACTAACATTCATTGTAATAGATTTTTGGTTTGCGTGTAGTATTGTGTTCAATGCCTGGCAATATTTATTTTCTGAATCCTAAAAATATTTGTTTATACCTGGCAGACGAATTTCACGCCAAATCTACAATGGTTGGCCGCACCCTCTAAGATTCCTAAAAATCTTTGTAGGCGTAAAGACTTAAAGCAACTGCATACTTGTTTTCCCTGCAAAAATCTCGACTGCCATTTGAAAAGGGCTGAATTGCTATCATATTTTTTTTTCAAAAACTTGGTTAAAGAGTAAATTGTACAAAATTGCGTGAATTAGCATAAACATATATTTGAAACAAAATATTTTAAAACCATGCCAAACAATTCAAATTTTAAGTAGAAAATTCGCTCTCACGAGCTCTCATCGAGCTCAATTTTTTGTGATTTCCCTTTCACAGAGTACAAAATAGAGTACCTGACACTGCAAAACATGTCTGGTACCTCTATATATGCATTAAGATTAACAATAGAAGTCACTTCTCTTTTACATATTCTGCATAAAATATACTTTTTGCCCCGCCCCATTTATAAAACAATACGGGAAATCCCTAGGGGAATCCCACTCTAAAGTATAGCTCTAGTATCAATTAAGTATTTCCAAGTATCTGATAAGTATTCTTAAGTATTTTTAAGTATTTTAAGATTTGGATTTTTTAATCCTAGTGACCAGTTACTAATGTAGTTGTTTGTTGTTGTATATTCCGTCAATGAATTACTTTTAATCACGTGTTAAAGCATCATAATACTAGTTTCAATATGTTTTAAATTAAATGAAGTAGTGTGATCATGTTTATAAGTAAGTATTTTAATTCTAGTTATGAAATAGTTCATCAAAAACATTTTACTTTCAGCGAACCAGTTAGAGCAGGGATAGCGAATTATTTATGATTTCGAACTGGCTGTTTAGTACGATATCAAACTTTTGAATTATATTGTTTAGCTGGAGATTAATGGTGCCGTTCGAACTCTTACACACCCGATCATAAGTTTAAGGACACCCAAAAAAAACATGACAAATTTATTATGTTCATATCTCTGTCATATTACGTCCAATTTTCGTTCTCTTTAGATCATTTGAAAGGTATTGAATGGAACTTTCCTCGTAGGCAAATTGTTCAATATAATTTTTGAATTTTGTGTGCTGAAAGTTCACCCAAAGTTACAATATTTTTCAAATTTTACTCTGAAGAATCGTGACTGATTTTCTCAGAATTGGGTTGGTCAAATTTTGAAATAAAAGTAGTAGTAGAACAGTTATGCTATACCATTCATACCATTCAAATAACCTTTGTAGATCGAATATTGAACGCAGTGGCGTCGCCCTAACCTCAATCTACCTGTTCAACAACTCACAAAACGTAAACAAATAAAACAATATTGATTCCAATGGATACAAATCAGTGAAACTAGAAGATCCTGTGCCTTTTGAAACTGATTTGAATGTAAGCATGCCCCTAAATAACGTTTTCTATGTTGTTGAACAGGTAAAAAGTGAGGTTACGCGACGCCACTGATTGAACGTAAAATGAGAGATCATTGAACAAAGCATATTTGCATGGTTTTTTAAGGGTGTCCTTAATCTTATGATCGGTAGTGTAACTAGATTTCAAACTGAACTCCCAAAATAAAAGCGTATGTTGAATGTCAATTCGGCTAAGAACTATCAGCAGGCTGCATGATTATGAAATTCTTGGACTACACTGGTTATTTGCCAGAGGCCAATGAAGCATAACTACCAGCAATTCGTTGTGCTGGTGGGCGCGAAGTTGAACTAATTGCAATTGCCACTGGTGGTCGTTTCGTACCGCGTTTTGATAAATTTACATCGGTAAAGATGAGTTATGACGGACTGGTGAGGGAGTTGAGTGAGTATCCTGATAGCAACCGAAGGCTTTATGTGAAATCTTTCTTTTACCAGTAAGTAAGGATAAGAAAAATTTTAATCTGTTCTGAAATTATAATTTATAACAAACCATTGATATACCAAATAAAACGATTTAGTTCCAAAACGTTACTTATTTGTACCAATTTCATGTAAAATAATCCTAAGTTAAAATGTATGAATTTATTTCAAACCATTCCCCAAACAGTCCAAATTAAAGTTTTAACACATAGTCGTTTCTGATGAATGATAGAATCAATTAGAGAACGGATCTGAGATTAACACGGAGCGAATATGTTGGTTTCACCATGTCCAGCGTTATTACGGCTTAGATCTTATTTTGGGCCCAGTAAGTACAACCCGCCCTTTACCTCTATTTTTAGAACGAAGTTTTTCACAAAATGGAATATTCTCACTGCAGATGCTTTCCTAATTTATTGAACTTTCCGTATGTATCGTAAGATTTGATAAAGAGATCAATTGAATTGAATCAAAATGGTCTCCTCCTCGATTCCTACAAAACAAGGAATAAATTAAAAAATAATACTTGATTTTTCTAAATACGCACACACAAATTCTCGGAGACACCGGGTAAATAATCGAATGAAATCTGTCTAGCAACGGAGGTAACAATCTAGCGCTAAATATTTCTTAAGTATTTTTAAGTATTTGCAGGTATCTTAGATATCAGTAAGAACTTTCTGAGTATAATGCGAGAAATACAAAGTTTAGAGTGGGATGCCCCTAGGGAAATCCTGTCAGGGGCGGGGCTTAGAAAGTGTTTTTTGAGCAGAATATGTAAAAAGGAGGGACTTCGGATTTTAATCCAACTGCATATATAGAGATACCATACACGTTTTGACCGCACTGCCCTCTGTTAACAATTAACAGAACTAAGTGTATGCGTAATTTCTGATAGATGTCACTGTTAAGATCAGCAGTGTCATTTGAAGGAAAATTAACTCGGAAGCATGGTAACATGATTAGCACTCCGAACACGATACCTCCGGTAATATGCGTAACGGCAGATTGGCAATGTTCAAAAAATCATTGCTCTGCAAATTTATCGACAGATTTTAAATTTATTGATACCGAAAAAATTTTCAAAGTATGATGTTTCAAATGGTACCAATAGATTTGAAACTTGTCAATAAATGGCTGAGCTATGATTTTTCAAACATTGCAAGTTTGCCGTTACACATTTTACCGGAGGCATCGCGTTCGGAGTGTTTTTCCTCATTTGGCCTGGAGCTGCTCTAAAGGGGAAAGGAGGATTTTGTATATTTTTTTTTTAGTTGAAAAAATATTTCTTCACAAAAATACACCGTTTCAAAATTTCGTAACTGATCGTGCACGGTCAGGACCTTTTCCTACGTTGGGTTAATTAAATTAAAACGATGATGTGATGGTATATTTATTGCACAGCACATTACAGAGATACAGTAGCAATGTAGTACGAACAAGAGGTGGCTAATCGTAACCATGGGTAATAAATTTTATCTATTTAGCAAAAATGTACTGATTATCAAGCTTTACAGGTGATTCTAAGAATACTCACGAGCAGTTTGAAATAAAACATTAAAATCATAATACGAATACAGTGATGCCAAACACGCAGCTTGCCGTATCCTTTTAAGCGGCTTTCGGGCTACTTCTTACATATGATGAAAACGGTGTTGTTTATTGAATAAATTTCTGTAAGAATTGCCAAAATCCTATGGGTTGCATCAGTGTTCGTGAAATGCTGCTTAGAAAACTCAATTGTATCGAACAAGAGCCATAATTAATGAAACACACACTTAAGCATGAAGGGCCTCCCTTAGCTCAATCGACAAATGTGCAGTTACAAAGCAAGACCATGCTGGAGGTGGCTCGGTACGAATCCTGGTCCGGTCTAGGATTTTTTCGGGTTGGAAAATTTCTCTACTTCCCCTTACTTGCCACACATTTATACTAATGTAAAAATGGTACAGACATCGAAAGCTCCCAAATAATAAATGTGGAAGTGCATCTAAGATTGAGAACACACAATAAGCTAATATGCAATAAGCAGTAAGCTTGAAATGCGAAGAAGACGAAGAAGACACATAAGCCTGGCTTAAATTATTCAACTCGGCGTTCAACTCAGTTGAACTGCGAAATAAACCACCAGTTTGCTGGTCGATGTCGACTTCCTAAAGTTCGCTTTCAAGTAACTTGAATACCGACCACTTGATCGGAGGCGAGTTGAATCAAATCACATGAACGCATAAATGAATTCCACTTTTTCACTCAGGGGCAGTGTTGGAAAAGTTCGCGATATTTCACGAAGTTCACCAAGAGAAAATTTCGCGAGTCATAGTGAGTTTTCGCGAACTTTTCCATCACTGCTCGGGGGTTGAAACAGTTGCCGTTTTTTACTACACTCACTTCGTTGTCGTGCGCGACAGTCTGTTTGTATTCCTACCCTCATGCTTTACCGTCGTCTCTCTCACACAACACAACCGGTAGAATAACATTCGAACAAAAAGAAAATTATCAAATAACTATCATATGACATGAGTGATTTTGTTGTAATTCCTCAATTTGGTGTAAATTAATTGCACAAGCACAACATCAGCAGCTCTATTATAAGAAAAACTAAAATACATACATTCGTGACGGTCTTCGGCGACAGTGTCGTATGACAGAGCCTGTCGTATGACATTTGAGTTTGGTACTGTACAATGAAAGTTTGTTTTGCAAGTGTCGGAGGCAAAAGCAGTCGATTATCACAAAAAATGTGTCGACTACCGTGATCGCTTACAAGACTGTTTCCTCACAGCTGAAAAAATATATTTTTGGAATCCCAAGGAACCTATCATCAGCACAATTTTTCGGAAATTCTGAGGAGAATTCCATGAGGATTCGGAGGAGAATTCCATGAGGGTTCTGAGAAGGCTCAATTCTTAGAAGTATGCCAAGTGGGATCCTAGGAAGCCTAGGAAAGAATTATGACAGTAATTTCAATTGAATTCTCAGAATTCTGTTCCAAGTAACAATTTTGGTTTTATGAGGGTTCTGGAGACCGTGATTTAGACTTGTAGCATGCTTTAAAACCTCGATAAAACTTGCAATGCTACTTGGAAAGAGATCTAAGGAAATCTCAATACGAATTCCAATACGAATTGCAAGGAAATTGATTTCTAGGGAATTCCAAGCAAATTACTATGGAGTTCTGAGGAGAATTCTAAAGGATTTTCGAGAAGAATTCAGAAAAGACAGCCAAGACTTTTGAGCAGAATTTCACGAAATTTCTGATAATCTACGAAAATGGATACATAATTCAAATTCATGGAAGAACTATTAAGAATTTGAAGATTAAAAATAAGAATTTCGATGATTTTTGGCAAAAGTTCCTGGCGTGATATGAAGTCAAAGAAATTCAAAAGAGAATCTCAAGAGCATTTTTGAGGTTTTCAAAAATAGGGCCCTGAGAAGAAGAAAAATTCCAAAGAAATGAAGACCATCCAGAGGAAATCATGTGCACACTTCTGTAAATAAGCCACAGGAAAATTATAATTCCATTCGTAAAAAAAAAAAACCGTTCCTATATTCGTGAACTGGAGCCGTGAACTATATTAATTTGGACGGTGAACGATGAGTTAACGGTGGGGTTCACGTTTTTCTCTTATAACAAAGTATGCGTCTCATGAAGCTTAAAAAGTTTCTTGAAGATGACTTTCATTAGAAATATGAATTGAAAAAGTTATACGCAAAATATCGTTTTTAGAGAGACATAAAAATTCTAATCCTTTTGTTTTAAAATGTAGACGTTTAGAGTCTTTGGAGATGCTTTTGTGCTTAGAAAACCCCTTCTTTTGGTACTTGCGAACATAAGGGTGGTCCTCAAATTAACTGATATTTAAAAACAAACTTTCTCAGTTTTTTAATAGAGACGATTCTCATCAAAATTGTAGCCAAGTCAATTACTAACAACTTTACTCAAGAAATCTTTTATCAACCTCTTAACGTTCTAATTTTGGAGCAACTTTTTAGAATTGAATCTCTTTTTACTCAAATTTCTATCTATGAAGAGACTTTAGCCTTATGACCTTTATGAGACGCATGTTTCGTTACGAAAACATTGCCTGCATCTCTTTTTATTTAATTTGTTTAGAAAAACAACAAAGTCAAATTGTTATAAAAGTTAAGAAAATAACATATCTCTAGTCAGAGTTGGTTGGAAATACTATCTAACATGAAGCTTTAGTGTGATAATGTATTGGCTAGTGAAAGGTCTGAAGAGGGTAGGTTGATACCTCTGATACTCTGAAAATCGTAAACTTCACATTAGAAGTAACAAAAACACTACTACACATCACTGGTATTTTTTTTTATTATTATTTAAAATAATATTCGCCCTGTCGTCAAATGATACTTTTCATGTATACCTCAACTAGAAATATTGACATTTAAAACGGCCGTATTTTTATAAGAAAAGCTTCAAAAACTCTTGAGCAGCATAAGATAAACCAGTTAATTAAAGTGTTAAAAAATATTGTTATGGACAAAGTTGCTTGAAATTAGCTGAGCTACTACTTTGCGGAAAAACTTATATCTTTATTTCTGTAGATAAAAAAGTTGAATTTTATATTTCAATAATAATAAGAACCACCCTAGTCTGGATCTAATGAAGGCCTGAGTACTCTTTCGTAGCTTCTAGTTTTAGGATTTCAAAGATCGTCGGTTGCAGTGGCTTGCTTACTGAGCAGAAAAACGCGGTCCCAGGTCCTTTCATATTAAAAATATTAAAATATCACTTGTTTATCGTGTATTTTGTAAAACTTTTCGTTGTCGTCAGTGCCGGGTTTGAATATTTATAAAAACTTTTAGTAACGCTATAATGTGATATGAGAGACTCGGTGGCCTTAGAGCAACCGGTTTTGCTTACTGAGCAGAACATCATGAGTTTAATCTCAAGCCCATCCGCATTCAAGATTCGTCAATCGTTTTATTTGTTAACATGACTACATGGTAATAACAGCAACTCGATGATAAAAAAGGAGCTCGTCTGCCTAGTGGCAAACGTTTATGCTTACTGAGCAGAAGACCGTGGGTTCAATCCCAAGCTCCTTCGCGTTATTTGATGGTTAGGACATCAATTCAGCTTATCGTTTACCAAAACGAACCCTGCTGCAAACCCAACCCTATTACCCAATATCCCAGTGATTCCTCGTGGAAGTGCAGAGGTGTTCTCGGCTTCCATCAAAGCGAGTGTCACATCAACACATTCCTACCCCTTCCTTTCTTGACCTGTGTTCGGGTGCGGCCGACGCTGGTATTGCCTAGTTTGAGATCACCAGTTTTTACACATTGAGGATGATTGCTAGTCCCAAGCATCGTCTATTGGTTCTCTGTGTAATTACAGCTGGTCTGGCAATAACAGAGTAGCAACCGTGGGAGGTCAATCATGCTCATGCTCAATAATAAGAACCACCTTAGGCTCAACATTCAGACCAAATTGAAGGCTTAACTTTAAGGACCAACTTTGTAGAAGACACTTTTCTCATTCAGGACCACATTGCATTGATGCAGTAATGACCCGATTTTGTCAGCCCCTCCGCGCATCGGACTATTATCTTCCAGAAATTTCACATAACCGTAATTCCAAATCTTTCTCATTCATCTTCAGTGTACCTTAACTGGGGTTCAATAAGGCCACTGAAAAAGCACATGGGTTTCGTAGAACATAAGAAAACATTTTTAAAAAAGGGGACTGAAAAAATCGGGTCATTATTACTGTATGTCCAGTCAGTCCAGTCCAGTCCAGTCCAGTCCAGTCCAGTAAAAAATACGTTTTGACTTTAGTGTAGTCTATGTGCTTCTGAATACTCCATGTCTTCACATCACCACCAATGACCTTAATTGCTACGCCATTATGTTGAGTAAATTCCGTTGATTTTAGGCGTTTAGGATTTCGTCGAATGCCAAACGGTATGATTTATCAGCCCACCCGAGTCTTAAAAGTCAAACCTTACACAGTAGAGCTAAACGTGCTCATTTTTCACGTCGATCGATCGGATTGGCATTTGGAAGTAACCGTCATCGCTAATCAACCGCAGACTCCAAGTTGCATCACATCACCAGAGCGACCGGCAGCTTATCGGATAAGAAATGCCACTCTAAAGCCACAAAACGAACCAAATCACCATCACCATCACCACCACCCACCGCCCACCACCACCGTCGGAGGCCACACCGTGGTTGTTTCCCACACGTTCGCCGTCCGCCCACCGGGTCTACCTCTTCCAACCTCAGCGAGAAATAGTTGGCGTGCACTACGGTCCAGTGCTGTCGGTCGATGGGTTCTCTATTATCAGACATCGCAGCGCGGTGCAGTGCGGTTGTAATCAGCGCCGAAACGAATCGCAATTAGTTTCGAGTGTGATGTAATTTATTAAATGGCTCTTGCCTTGGGATCGTTATCTCGGACTTGATTCAATCTCGTTTTTTTTTTTTTTTTTGCGCGAGCCCCTACTACGAGGTGGGAGTTTTTGCGTGTGGGACACTTTCAGATCATAGCACTGCAGCAGGGCTCCGGTAGATGCATTTTACACAGTCCGGGAAAGTTAACGAATGCGTGCCTAGAAGGGATCCGGGCGGACGGGGGAAGTTCAATAACCGTAAATCACCGGATGGTTACTAGTAGAGTTGCCATGTGAGGTCGGTGGATACATCGAAGAAAATACTGGCTGATATCTTGCCCGATCCCTACGACCATACGGAAGCATTAAGTGGCAACAGATATTGAATCATTTATGTGAATGTGCGCTGGCTTGCGCACAGGGAGGGCTGTAATAGTAAGCACACATACGGAAATGGTATCTCATTAGCTGCGTCCGATGAAAGGGAAATGGTCATCATCGGCATCATTGTGGGCGCCATAATCGTTATTGGGCGATGGATATTATGTTACACAGCCTATTGCCCACACCTATGATGGGAGTGAAGAATTGGTTGGAAAGTGAAACCCGGCGATGGTATAGGTTTTTGTTTTGCCTTTCTACTATACACTCGGTTGGTCAGTTTTTTTTTGCCTTGATGGATGCGGCACTTAACCGAGAAGGTAGTTGGACCCATTTTAGATAAACGTTCCGAGAAGTGATATGACTTTCGGTTCTCTCGATTTGTTTACTGGCCCTAAAAATGATTTATGAGAAGGCAATAGCCCCGCAACGGCTTTGGAAATGTTAATAACTACCATTTGTCGTGTACAACATCTACATTCCATCCAAGACCGATCTTCCATGTAATCATCACTTCCAGCACAACCCATTCACTTATTCATCCTACCGATAGCTACAGCAGCGTAGGCACTTTCAACGTTGACCTAACATACCAGGCAGCAGGAGCAAAAAAAAATCGACCGTCATCGTTCAGCCGGGACGACGACCACAACACAGACAGAAGACATTCATTCACATCTTCCTCAGTTCCTTTGCCATCATGATGTGTAGTCGTACGCCATCCTTCACAGCTCAACCAAACGACAAATTCATTCACTTCCTCCGTTGCCTTGTTGCCAGTAGCAGCCCCGCTCGAAGTAAACTCATTGAGAAAAGTTTCCCCCGTTTTGGTGCCGGTACCAGAAGTTCCAAGCCCAAGCTATATCGATTAAGAATCGCATTCCTTCAACATCGCCTCGCAGTTTAATATGTGAAACAAATTCCTTCTCGTTCAGCGGTGGTGTTCTCATTCTTCGCCGCAACTGAGAGCTTTCTTCTCATCCATCCATCCAGCATCAATCAATTCAATGGCATATCGATCGTTCGTGCTTGATCCGTTCCACGGCGGATAGCCTACAGAGCGCGCACTTAGCATACATTGTTGCCGGGCATGCGATGAACGATGAACGAATACCCCCTCGAGTCAGCTTGTCCACGGTAATTATTCAATTTCTGCTTTGAAAGCAGAATTATCTCCACTTCTTTACCGGGCTGCTTTGAGCTTCTTTAATGTATTACACATTCCCTGGTTGGGTCTCTGTGTATGGGAAGGGTAGATAGGTACTTTGCGATTCCCGCCGCCGCCGACAACGACGACGACGACACCGCACCGGAGTTACTGAACCACAAAGCGGCATTCACGTCGTTGCATAGGAAGAAGGGTCTCTTTTACCCATTCTTAGCGGGAGGAAATGGTTGGTGTGAACTGCAATTTCCTTCTTTCTACCGGTGGAGGAAGCTCGTATCGAATCGATACTAGCAGGGGAAACTTTGTAATGATGATCGTTGTGAGTTTAGCAATTTAACAATTAGTTCGTGTTGCAAGCGAGCAAAAACTCCTACATTCTACATGTCCTGATTCAGGGAGGTCACTGGATTTCAGAAATTGAATTCCCGGGTTTTTTTTTCCCAGCATATTTTTACCGGTTTCATATAAACAGCAACATTGAAACTTGTTATTCTCACGAATCGCGACAGATTGTAAAACTATATTCTATAACTTAAATAATTTTTTGAAATTCAAAATTTTTTTTTTTACTGTTTCAGACATTGGACTGAATGTTATAGAATGATAATAAAAGTGATAGAATTAATTATAAAAAGTAACAAAAAAACAATTTGAATGTAACAACTCAAGGCGGGAGCAACCATCAAAAATGCTGATGATGGTACAGCACGCAACACCACCCTACACTCAGAAAAATTTTCACTTAAATGTTACATGAAAACATACATAGATTTTTTCCATCTAGTTTTTCACGTAAATTTTACGTTTTTCATATGTGGATTGGTTTGATGAAAGTTCTAATTTCAATCCACATACAACTCTAATAGGTAGTATAGGCTTTGGAACTAAATTTCAGTAAATTTCACTATATTTTCATGTAGAAATTACTCAAAGTGAAAAGATTTTTGCCCAATCCACTAGAAAACAACATACATTTTATGGTACTTTCTAAGTAAATTTTATTATGTTTTCACTTAGATTTTAGTAAATTTCTTCGTAGCATCATCAATTGTTAGGAATTTTAAAATTATTTTTCGAAATAATAGAAATTGTATTGTTCAGAAAACTGATCAAATATCCCTAATAAACAAATTACCATAAACGAACGATAACTCAAATAATAGAACTATTCCATAAATGGTTTGGATGATACCCAAACACGTCGCTTAGCTAAATTACCATAACCAGGCATGGAAAATCATTTACATTCATTTCATGCATTCATTTACATTCATTTGCCTCTAACTTTTTTCATCAACAGCATTCCGCGAAATGATGTACAGAGCTTTAGTAGGTTTTGTTATTAGCTACAACTTTTGCCCATAATTCAAATCTGTATCTCTTATGCATCACGAACTAGAGCGGGCAGAACTTGTTACTGTTTTTCAGTGAATGTAAAATACATTCACTGAAAAACAGTAGTGGCTTCTGTTCGCTCTGGTTCGTCATGCATAAGAGATACGGATTTATGTTGTTAACAAAAGTTGTAGCTAATAACAAAGCCTACAAAAACTCCCTGCATCATTTTGAGGAATTCTGTTGATGAAAAAAGTTAGGGACAAATGAATGTAAATGAATGCACGAAATAAATGCAAATGATTTACCATGCCTGACCATAACATCATACTTATCAGAAAATTCAACAAATCCAATGGTATTTGTTAATCCAGCAACAACTCGTCACCAATGCACAGTTCGGACGCCATGTTAGGTTTTGTTTGTGCTATCACCACTCAGAAATTTTCACACTATAAATTCATGTAGAATCTAAGTGAAATTATCTTACGTGAAATTCATTTGAAACTTATATATATATATATTCATCTAAGTTTCAATGCGTATTACATTGCTTTTAACACGATTTGTAATAAATTTTATCAACGTCATGTACTTTACAGACAATTTTTAATATCTGAAGGATACGTGTTTTTTTTCCAGTGAAATTTATGTGACAAATTTTTTTAGTGACTGCTTTCTTTCTGCGATGACTACGTTGGTCATGACGAGAGGAGCAACACAATAGTAGGGTAAAGAAGAATTGCATTATAACACACCATCGGCTGGAAATGCTTTCGGCAACGTGGGCTTTAGGTAGTGATAAACATCACTAGAACTATTCCACAGCCGCAGACAGTATGTATATGAGCAAGTCAAACGCGCACTCCTTTGGCTGTGGATTTGAAGAAAAATTTCAAGTTCCCTCATCCATTAATGTATGAGTTAGGTAGAGGACTGTGCGTTTGAATAGTACTGTCGCATTAATGGCCCTTTGCTCTATTTCAACTTCTATTCTATTTTCACACTGCCGTACTCACACTAAAGCTTCATGTTGATATTAGTATAGCATTTCCAACCAATTCTGATAAATAAATAGTTATAAAGTTATGAATTATTAAAATAAAACAGGACGAAATAAATCTACAAAATTGGATATTTGAAATCCCGGACTAAATTTTTTTTCGTAAATTACAAGAGACAATTTTCAATAAAATAATAGTTTTCAATATCTCCGATGAAACAAAGACATGACTTTTGGAATCAAGCAAAATGTAAGAATTAACTTTTGAGGATTTAACTTTTAACTTTTGAAGATATGTCTAGAAAATAATAAAGAGAATGCCAAATTAGTTTTGGGGAAAATTTTAGTCCTGTACAATTATTTCTCTCTCTCTCTAGGAATAATTCTAACTGAATTCAAAGCATAATCCCAAAGGAATTTGACTATTAGAGGCAGGTAGTTTTGAGAAGCATTTAAAAAAAACTGTACACGATTAACACTTGAAAAGGAATTATGCAAAAATGATACGCATCAATAGAAAAACGTATATCTCACGAACGATTTGTTTGATTGAGATGGTGTCTTCGGCGAAGTTGCCGGCAAGTATTGTGCCTTTGAAGAAAAAATATACACTGTAAAAAAATATTTTATTACTTGCAAAAAAAAATAAAAATTATAAAAAAATTAAAATTACGCAAATTGCATCTTTTTTTTTTAATTCATTTTTAATATTTACATTTTAGTTTAGATAAAGTGCTACTCACTGACAATGTGTATTTGCTGGGCAATACAGAAACAAAAAAGTTATAAATGATTGAAAAAAGTACTATTTTCCAAAATACTACCTACAGTTATTGCATATCTTTGAAATGGTGTTATTATTAAAACACATTGAATTTACAACAAAAAAGCTCTTCGCGCTTAAATTGCCCAAAATTGTTATTTTCGATATACTCGTGGGTTAAAATTCCCTTATCGCTGAATTTGAGCAATTTTCACCCTTCTGAAATGTTATTCGTGAGTGTCCAATCTTGAAAATATTTCTAACAAAAAGCCCAATTAATTTACTTAAATTTTGCAGTTCGCAGTTTTGCAATCATACGCATGAGTTAAGATATAATTAATTGTGAGTAAGATAGCGTATGGGATGTATTTTCCTATTTGGCCCCATATACGGCTGGCTAGTTTCGAAGACCATGGTGGAAAAGAAATCAAGCATAAGAAGTATAAAGAAAGAGAGAAGTATTTGTAATTTCCATTTAATTCCACTATTTTATTGGCTTATCCTTGACCAATACGCGTATTACGTCTACAATGTGCAGACTTCTTCAGTGTCTTGTACAAATACTCGAATAAGAGGATAACTCCAAGGAATATCGATAATAATTTCAAAAGAATCTAATGCAGAATATAATTGAAAAAAATCATAGCTGAATTTCAAGCTGAAGATAGGTTTAAGGAAACTTTTATGAGAATTAATAAGGATTTTGAGAGAATTTAAAAAGATTTCCGGAAGGGTTTCGAATAGGATACTTCGCAGGGAATTTGGAATATAATTTCCAAAAAAGAAAATCTGAACAACATTTGGCGATTCCAAAAGTTGACGAAAATTACATGTTCAAGGATTAGAAATTACTTACTCATTACTCACCTTTAATCATTTAAGAAAATGACTAGCACCAGCAGATCAAATTTCAATACTGTGTGACATGGCTATTTTTTAGATTTAAGATTTAATTTCTGGTATCCCGAACTAAGGAAAAGCTAAGAATTCCGAGCTTGAATTAGACTTAGAATATTCTAACAGAATTATGTACATTAGGGTGGGTCAAATGTGTATGATGGATCAGAACCCCCTGTTCCCCATTGCCCTTCCGGTGTGTATTGTCCCCAAAAACGGTGTCAAATTTGAACCGATTTGGTTATGCGGGAGAATTTTAAATGTTGTATGGCAAACGAAACTAACCTTTAAGTTTGCTTACCAAAATGCAAATATTGCTCAATTTCACCAAATATGCGAAATAGATTGGGAATACTATGCAGAACAACTTTTTCAAAGACTGAAAATCGATTAGACTGCTTGAAAAAAAGTTATTATTATATTAATTTTATTTTTGAGAATTGACAAGCAAATAAATATGATCGCTCCGGTTCCCATACATTTTCCGATACCAATGTAGGGGAAATGGATGTAACGTCGGTCAAAATGCCCCTAATTTGGGCCCATACATAAATTCAGCAATGGATTAAATTTTTAATAGCTGACCCCAATGACGCGTTCATCTAGATAAAATTGATAAATAGCAGATTTTTAGCGATGGGCCCAATCTTAGATCCATAGGCCAACATTAGAGCTATTTCCCCTATATACAGTTATTCTATAGCAAAACGATAAAGTGGTTCTCATAATTTCGTAAAAATGCGTAGTTTTGATCCTTATCGCAAAATATTAGACCCGTTTTTTTGTCGTTAGGGTGACCATTTGCAAGTTAGGATGGTCCGAAAAATTATTTTTTCACAAATGACTTTTTTCAAAAATTCATAACTTTTGAACCATATCGAATTAAAAATATTTTTTAGTAAAAATATAACGATATTAGCAATCTTCGATTTTGTTTCGAACAACATTGATTGTATTTGATTTTTTTATGGTTTTCGTGGTTTGTAGTCAGAGCAATATGGTTTTATATTTTTCCTTGAAAATTTAGGTTTTTTTACACAACATATAAAAAATCAGCGATGTGTTTTTATTTTTTCGTTTTTTAGGTTATATTTTTCAGAAGTTATCAAGTTTTGGGTTTTCGCTCAATACTCCTATGCGACTAGACTACCATGCGTCGTGACCGTGCCATCGCTATAAATCAATGGCAACCACCTGCTCAAGTGTTCTCGAAGCACCTCCACAGTTATAAATTGAGAGCTTTCTATGAATTTGAATATTGTTCGGCAAGCACAATCGAGGGAAGTCTCGAGAAAATTTTCAACCCGCACGATTTCCTCGATCCGACCGGTCCCTCCGGATTGATAATACCATGCCTTCACTGACTAGCCTATCAGAGGCCCCGAAGTTTCTTCCGGCTCCTTTGGATTTAATTTCCCTAAGTAAATCAAACTGAGTGCTGTGGTCTATTTTTAGTGTAAATATATGTTTAGTAAAGAAGTTGAAACCATAAAGAGACGACACTTCCAAACTTTGAAGATCGGCTAGCTGTCAAAACATAGAAAAATACTCGCAGCTGACAGCAGAATAGCAGAACGAACAGGCGAGAAACTGAAGTAATATGAAAAACGTTCTCACCGGCTGAAGATCTACAATTAGTGAATGCCTCATTTTTGACTCAGATTCTTCCCATTTGGATTGATTGTATCTACTAAAACAAAGTAATTATCTCTATCTCAATAACAGCATCACAATTATGTTTAAAGCTGGGATTGATTTGGTCTATCTACACAGATAAAAATTCTGAATTTTAATTGTGATGTAAACATTCATTCACGTAGACTTGTATTTCATTTCACGCAACCGAGCAACTTGCAAACAATATTGTTTACAAAGATGGGCTTTTGTATACAATATTTACTACATTGCATGCAATGTCGCAGAACTTTACATGATTTATAATGTAAACTTATATGATATGTGACGCTCCATTTATGTGCATCATATTGAACAGAAATTTACACTACTTTTTCGAACTGTGTAGCTACCTGTACATATACTTGAAAGCGCTTCAGCAATAAGCCACAGCATATTCACCTGTCAATTTTCCTTCGATTCTGTGATCAATGAAGCACGTTGTTATCGTCAATTCGAACGATAAATACGCAACACATTTACTAAACAATGGTCAAAATATTGCTTGAAAGGCATGGAATCAGTAAACTAGAAGATGGTGTGCAATTTACAATCCCCTTAAGGTGAAGCTTACCGACCCAAAAAAACGATTTTTATTAAATATTTGAAAAATAGGGTTTTTGATCTAATTTCCGTCCTACTAAGCACAACCCGCACTTTACGTCTCTTTTCTGAACGAGTTTAAACAAAAAATGGAATATTTCTGTCAAAGATGACTTCTAAATTTATTCACCTTTCCATACGTACCGTTGGATTTGATAAAGAGCCACAAATTGTTGAAATATTGTTTAAAATCTAATACTGCTTCTTGATTCTAAATTCGTTCTACGAGTTTCAATTCCGTCCAAACGAATTGAAACGCTATAAGATTTTCTTCGTCCTACGGATAAACGTAGAAAAAGGGGATTCGTTAGGAGCGCTTCTTTTGTGTTGAGAACAATGCACAGTGGTCCAGAATGCAGATTTAGGTGGAATGATATGTTTTGAGCCTGAAATTGAAACTTTAGACTAAAAGTTTCTTCTACAAAGTTGTTCCTTATAGTTAGGCCCTCATTTTTATGACAATAAATTCTAGGGTGGTTCCTATTATCATTAAAATCAAAAATCTAACTTTTTTGTTTGAATAAATTAAGGTATACATTCTTGGGCAAAGTTATAGCTGAGCTAATTTCAAGCAACTTTAGAGCTATTTTCTTGAATTTAGATCTATTTTCTTGAATTGAGTTAGGTGGCTCTATTTTTCTTATTTCGAAGCAAAGGTGTCTTCAAATAACGTTTAGATCTTAAGAAGGCGCAAATTTTTGCTGCACAAAGCTTGTCAATATCTTTCGCCGATCAAGAGTTATTGACGTTTGTATACTAAAAATATGCACTTTTCAAATGTTAATATCTCTGGTTGGGGCAAACAAAAAAAAAAGTTTTTTTGCAGCATTTGAAAGGGCGTATGTTATTCTCAATAATATGAAAAAATTGGAGATATGTTATTTTTTTAACTCGTATAAAATCAATTTGAATTTATTCATATTTTTTACTATATTTGAGTATATCTTTTTTATTAGAAGAGATACAGGCAACAAATTCAGCTATAAACATTCGTCTTAAAGAGTTTTAAAAGTCTCTAGAAGATAACTTTCATGAGAATTTTCAAATAAAAAAGTTATTGCAAAAAAACTATTTTTTCCAGGAACTCCCTAAGTCAACTCCGAAAAATCACTCTAAAATGAGAATGTCAAGAGATAGAAAAAATTTTCTTCGACAAAGTTGCTTGCAAGTAACTTAACTACAACTTTTTTGAACAACACATGTTTAGGAACAACTTTGTAGAAGAGTCTTTTAGTTTAAAGTTTCAATTTCAGGCTCAAAACATATCATTCCACCTAAATCTGCATTCTGTACCACTGTGCAATGGGCGTAAATATTCTTACAATGCGCTCTAACAGGATTTATGTTGTAGCTAATGAACTAACGCATCGGAACAAACCTATTATTGATTTGTGCACGGTGAAATCATTGATATAATTGATCTTTTCTGATCGATAGAACGGAAATGGGCGATTACGATGAAGTAGCGCTCTACCCTATATCGAAAATCTAAAAAATAGGGTTTCTAATTTTCTTGAAAAAAAAACTCAAATACTTTAAAAATATTTTTAGAAAAATCAAAATGGGCCTGAAGCAAAAAATTCTTTTCAGGCGGTAAGCATCCTTTTAAATTTGGATTTGAAAGTTGTTGCATAGGTATAAAGTGAGTTTACGCGATGCCACTAGTTCTGTTCTACTTTCAGCAAGTTGCGTTGTTTTTGATTAAACGTAATTATTTTTAGGTATAATAAATCATATTTCTAACCTCCTTCTCCCTTTCCCCATCCAAAAAATTGTAAATCTCCACTAACCTCGAGACGACCGCGAGTAATCGGTTCAATTCCTTTAACTCTAGATTTAAGACATTAATCATGTAGGGTATACGTCCCTAACCTCGGTCTAATATGCAGCCATCGATTACGTTTTTAATCATAACTCATCAATGAATTTACCTGCAAACGATATTCTACTGCTAAATGGTATGCTTAGATATGCTTATCATGTCGTTTGCTATCAGAAACCACGAAAAGTTGAAAAACTTACTTTTTTTAAGACAATAACTCACGAGGGAAATGTATGTAATATGGGTCTATTGTCCCCAAATTGGGTCTATTTATGGATGCAACTTCGTCCTATCTTGTTTGATCCTCAAAAAAACGCTCTTGGTAACGTTTTCTGATGTATTTTTTTTTATCACTATCACTGTTAACTTAATGCTCTTCATTCCTCAAAACATTTCTTAGAGAAAATTTTACGAAAACTACATTAAATCACTCAATTTAAAAATTAAAAATTAAAAATTTCGCTTATCGTCTTTTGACCGCAGAATATCTAAATCAGAACATTGTGATGTTCATTATACAGGTTTGGCAGAAAAAATCTCCCTTCCTGTTCGTTCCTTATCATCCAAATGCAAAACAACATTGTTGACGTTACTCTTATTGTTATATGCTGTCAAATGAATTTCATGGGCCATAGTTAGGAACCCTATAATGCAAATGATAACTCGGCTCTGTAAAGTTTATTCGATTGAGCCTGTACAAATAAATTAATATAAAAAAAAAATATTTTTAGGATATGTTTAGTTTTAAGACATTTGCCAATGCCACTTCAGTGAAATTGCGCATGTGTAATATGGTAAGTGGCCACTGGGTTTTTATTTTGAAATTCACAAAAATTTCTGAAAATTTCCATGATTCTAAAGCTTTGACTCGAGAATTAAGGGATTTTAAAAAATTCCAATATTTTAAATTTGTACTAAACCATTTTTTATAGAGGCCCTTAATATTATATAGAATTATGACGACAATACCTGTCGAATTTCGGGTAGAAATTAAAAATAATAAAAATGATAATGTCAAATAAATGCTGACAAAGATTCTTATAAAAATTCCGGGTAAAATTCTAAAGAGATCTGAAATTCCAAGATAATTCTGAGAGAGAATTCCTAAATAATTTTGAGATGCGTTTCAAGAGATTTCTTAAGAGATCAAAGTAAATTTTGAATTGAATTACTGGGATATTTTTAGAAAGAATTCCAAGGGAGTTGTGTTGTGAGGAGAACTTCAAGATGAATCCCTTGATGATTTTGATGAGGATTGCAGGTAAATTTTAATGAGAATCCCAAGAGAATTCCGATGAGAATTAGGAAAGAATTATTGACAGAGTTTAAAGGGTTGAACAATAATTTCTAAAGAATAGTGAGGAAGATTTATAAGAGAGCAAAAAGAGAATTTAAAAAAACGTACGGAATGGTAGTTTGAGGTTATTTCCAATGAAATTAGGAAAAAAATTTAAATGAAGTTCTTAAAAAAATTCAGAAGAAAATTCCAAGTGATTTCTGAGAAGATTCAAAGAAAGTTTCGAATTCTTCAATTTCATAATAATTCTGCGAGGCATTCCATGCTAAAAAGTCCGGCATATTTAATATTTCTATCTAAGACCCATGCGAGGCCCATGCATAAGACAAAACAGGATTGAAGAAGAGACGAAAAATTCAATCTGCAATATTTGTGGGCACCTAATAATAACCTAAAAGAACACGAATATCTGCAGTGCAGCAGTCTTATTTTTGGTTAAAATTAAAACCCACTCTGTTTCATTCAAAATATTCTCAAGCTGAGTCCTAACAATTTGACCGTATATTAACGCTTATTGAATTTTTCCCGGTTCCCCCTTTATTTTTCGGTTTCCCGGTTCAATGGTCACCCTAGAAATAGTTCAATGAGATGTGTAAAGGAGTAATAACATTATCCAATGACCAATGAAAAACTACAGTGCTATGAAACGCTGTTATTTGTCATAATCAATTGCACACCTATTGGCGTTGAACGAGGACCGGTACCACTTGATGTCCCCTGAAGAAGCCCCCAACCAACGGCTGAACAACCGTTATTCCAAGAAAAATCACTGCCAATCCCAGCCGTTGAATCGACCTTTACTTAGAAATCGCCCATTGATTGACCCAAGATCCTTTGAATTGTTTTATCATTCAGCGGAAGTCGTGATAAAGTCTGACGAATTTCGACAATAAGAAGGACCACGCTACCTAAACTGCTGCTGGTAGTTATTTGCCAATTGGCACATGGCATTATAATCGTCGAGCACGATTCCATGAATCAGCACCAACCAACAACGTCGCTTGCTGGTGTGTGCGCGCTGTCGAACACGTTGCTCTCCGAACCGGTCGGTGTGTCTCTGTCTATTCCTCGAACCGCTTTTAATCATTCTCTTCCGTCCCGAAAAGTGTTGACGTCACAATTTGGATATTTACCTCATGCTATTTCGTGAGACCAGAGCGATTCTTTTATCAGCGTTATATCATTTTTCGTGTGTCTGTATGTCTGTACCGTCGCCGACTCGCTACTTTGGGTTCAGGCTGAGGGCTTTGGCCCCTGCTTCGTCCCCACCAACTGGCTACGGATTTCATTGATATTCCAACCGGTGCGCCAAAATCGTGAGTCAGTCAGATTTGTTGTCGAGCATGTTGTTGTGTTTTATTTTTGGAGTTTGTTTTCAGCCTTGTCCCCTTCGTGTGCTGTTTCGGAAACTTCAACAACCTAAGCGCACCCGTCGTCGATTTCTGATAGCATACAGGAGAAAGAACGAGCTTAGAAACCATCACATGGGATGGAGGAGGACGCCGGCGACGTCGCCAATGACTGCGCTGTGGGCATTGAGCGTTCTCCCTCCCCCTCTCTCTCTCTCTCTATGTTGTGTGAGGTTGTTGTTTCAAAGAATCGATCGTGACAAAAATAAATTTGAATGCGAGCAAAGCAGCGAGCGGCAGGTTCGGGTTGGGGCGCGCTTTTTGTGTGCAGAGATAAGTTTGGTGAACTATTAAATCCTGCCTCAGCCGGCGTCGTGAGTAGGGGCGAATGCACGATGATGGATTTCGGAAAGGTTACCCAATTATCTCGGGGAAATGACTCGTTGAGCTCGTGGGTGATAAGCTGAGTTTGAAATGAGTTACAATTCTCAGTTGGGTCTGGACATTGATCTGAATGGATTATGAAAAAATAAGGATCAGAATCGCCAGAAATTTAGTCAAACCATGGGGAAAGTGGTCGGTTTGATTTATTACGATTAGAATTTATCATAAACATGAAAGCGTCATTAGGAAATCAATTTGTAAAGCGTCATTTCACTATGTCCGTGATCAATCGTAGCTAATATTCCACTCGATCTCGCTAGTAAATCACAACAAATCATAATCGCACTTTCATCTTCTTCATCGAAATGACATGCCACCCCTGAAGCTGTCAAACATCAATGAATCGCTATCCATCTTGTTTGTTGTAATGAATCCTCCCTTCCGCCCGTCCTCCACAACAAGATCAAAACAATCATCCATCGCGTCCGTTTTGCGTGCTGCGTTTGATGAGCAGCCGGGAAAAGCCCTTTCCCCACTTTTTAGTCCGGTCGTCCGGTCCGGATCCAGTCTCTGCGTGGGTGGAAAATGTGCGCAAAACAACAACAACACCGGCCGCGGCTATAAACAATCGATCAAGTCCCAACTGAAAGGGGAAAGGCATTCCCCCAAAGGTCCCCGGCTTAATGCATACTAATTATCGGCTTTTAGATAGTTTTTCCTGCTTGTATTATTTTTTACGCGTCGGTGGCAGATCGAGCAATGCATTAAGTTTTGATTTCCTAAACTAGCGTCAGAGCTGTGTTGTTTGTGGGCAAATAACGAGGTGCGTTTAGCCTCTAGTTTGGACGGGAACGGAATGTAAGAGGAATCAGTAATAACTAACAATTAGTGGCCCCGTTGCGGGTGCATCTTTCCGCAAAAGTATAAATTATAAATGTTTATATGGATTCTGCATAAACTAACTTTGCATTGGACGATGGTTCGAATTCGTGGGTTCAAAGTTTGTTTTCTTTGCCTTTTGAAAGGGATGCACATTAATCGTTTGAGCTGAATTTTGTCATGAGCGAGGCTAAGCGATCCAACGCAAATAAACTCCGAGTGTGGGGCATGAATTTTCAAAAAAAAATGTTAGCGAATCCTTTTCAAAGAGGAATACTAATCATCAGTAGATTGACAGTGCATTAAAACCGTTGCAACGGATGTGCTGCCTTATCTAATTTGACCATGCCGTAAGACCCTGCAGTACAGACAATGATTAATTGTTCCAACCCCGAAGAGTAGCTTGCCCATGACGAATCTTGATAGAGGGTCATTTTTTCCTCACTCGCAACGCAAACTGTCGGCGCGTTAATTGTTCTTTGGTTACGAGCGGTTTTTTTTTTTTGGTTGATTTTCTGCGGTTGATAGTGGTCAATTGTTATTATCCGCGACTTGTGTAACGCTATTCGATAGAATTTACACGAAAAAAATCACTCTTCACACAACTCTCCACCCGTCGTCGTGGTGGTAATCACACTTTCACTTTCACACCTATTATCTCCACGCGTAACAAAGTACACCCACACCACACGCGCCACTGTCCACCGGTTTCGTCCAAGCAAGACAAGCGGGTTAGGTTAGGGAAGTGCCACTTCCCGACGATGATCTGCGATGCGATGATGATTGGAGGCATGGACGGACACGGGGTATAATTACACCGTCACACAATCCCTCGCAAACCTAAAAATTAAGTAGCAATTTCTGTTCGGTGATGCTACCTACGGACCAACACTCATCGTTGAGTTGAAAAGTTTAATTGCGGATATCCATTAGTAGTAGACCCAGACTCAGACTCTACCAAATTTGAGACCCTCGATCCCCCAGCCCCCGACCACCTCGTCGCGGACATATACGAGCGACGAAAAATATGAATGGTGGTAGGTACTCCGTTCGTCTCCGCTTGCATAAGGGCACGAATTTCGGGACCGCAACATCGATAGGGCTTTCCATCTTTCTTTCTTCGTGCTGAAGTTCGCTCGGTGCGAATTCAGAGCCGCGGCACACAAACCGGGCACGTCATAATTTTTAATTACAGATTGCAGCGGGTAAATTTGTACAACATTGTTGTAAGTGCTTGTAAAACGTTTCTTTTGTTTTACTCTACTGTCTGGGATTGTCGTCGACGGAGCTGCACGACAGAAGTGGGATTGCTACTGTTTCTGGTATACCTGGTAATCATTTCAACAGTGTTCCCGGTGCTACGGTTGGTTGATGTAAGGTAAGTGGGCCAGTTTTGAGTGGTTTAGTACTTGGTGCTAGTTTTTAGACCTGGCAGCGTCTATTGCTATGCGATTCTATTCTTTTCATACGGTACTGGAGAACACCACCACTCACCACGCGGTGATTGAATAAACACCGTTCGATGAGACCGAATGGAATTCAACTTTAAAATCTGTGTTAGGGAAATCGCTTTTCGCAGGCAATCGGTGATAATTTTAATTATCATAGCAACAATATTCACATTTTGAAAAATGATAAAGTTTTGAATTTAACAGATGTCTAGGAAAATTTCTGATCGATTGGTGATAAAATTGATCCACGGGCAGCTGAGTTATTAACGTTCAAAATCTTTCATAATTTTGTTACATGTTCCATTTTTGGTTTTCACAAAGTCTACTCACATATAGAAATTACAGACGTAGTCCTACGTCAAAAAACTTGAAAATCCATAGAAAAAATGCAACCAAATTTTAAGTGACCGACGACCGTATGCTAAGGGTTATTGGTTTTTCCCGATTCTTCCATCGAATTTCTAGTTATTTGCCGGTTTTTCCGATTACTTTTTAAAAACAGGATTATTTCTCAGTTTTTCCGGATCGCTGGGCACCCTGCCAAATAAAATGTGGCTTAGTTTACAACTGATTTTGGTCAAATTTGTGGAAGATCCGGGAATAAGGATTCCTTACTGTAATGCTCATAATTGCTCAAAATGCAATATTATATCATATTCCAGAAAAAACACTACTCTAGATTTTACATGTACTCTGGGAAACCAGCTGGTTGTAAGGTGCGATAAAATTAGGGACTTAGGAGTAATTCTTGACTCGAAGTTGACATTTGTGGATCATGTGAATACCACAATTCACAAAGCAAATAATATGTTGGGATTCATAAAAAGATTTAGTTATCATTTTAAAGACCCATATACCATCAAAACACTTTATATAGCTTACGTGAGATCAATTCTCGAATACTGCAGTGTGGTTTGGGCTCCATACCATGAAACTTATATAAATCGTATGGAATCAGTTCAAAAACAGTTTTTGTTATTTGCTCTTAGGAAACTAGGCTGGACCTCTTTTCCCCTTCCTTCTTATGAGTCCCGTTGCATGTTGATGAACATTGAAACACTTAAGAAACGAAGAGAAATTTCCATGATTTCCTTTGTCAATGATATTATCTCACAACGCGTAAATTCAGAAAAAATATTAGCAAGATTAAATTTTTACGTACCATCACGCATGTTAAGAACTCGAAATGTATTTCAACTGTCACCTCACAGAACGAATTATGGTAAAAATGGACCAATTAATAGAATGATGAGAGTGTATAATAATTATTGTGAGCATATAGATCTAACGATGTCTAAAGATACAGTAAGGAGAACACTAACTTCTAGGATTTCATCTCGTTAAGTTTAAAACAATTTTTATTTTTTTAGATATTTGTATATGCAGTCTACATTTGCTGACAATTTCTAATAAAACGTATGTTTTAAAATAGCATGTAAGGCAACAGCACTATTGTAAAACGGTCTACACTGATTGACGACAAATAAATAAATAAATAAATTAATTGCATATCAGTCCCATATGGGAAAAGTAGGCATAGAGAAAATGGCAGTTGAAGTTACGAAGTGCGAATCCCATGCAAATATTTGAAAAATCATATTAAATTTCAGAGTTGGTTGCTAACATGAAGCTATACCGTGATAATTTATTAGCAAGAGAATGATCTTTATAAGAGGGTAGGTGAATAGCTCCGCTAGAGTACAGCAGTATGAAAATTGAATAGAAGCGAAAATGAGCGAAGGGCCATTGATGCGACAGCATAAAGTCAAACGCACATCTTTTGCCTAACCCTAAAGCTTCATGTTAGCATTTCCAACCAACTCTGAAAATCGCTAACTTCGCGTATGAAGTGACAAAAAAACACTTTGAATATTAAATTTGATAATATTTTTTTCAAGTTCAAATCCGTTGCTTTGAAGCTTCATGTTTAGTTATATCAGTGAAAAGTACGACAACTCAAAAAACAGAACTGTAACTTGACCTCTGAACGATTGTATATACGATGGGACTGATATGCGATTACTTTGCTTGATTGGACAAACTGACTTGATGTTGTTTTCACATTTTTCAAGATCAATGTCCGTATATCACTTAACATGAAAGTAGATGCCAATTGATAGTAGATAGCGTTGTTATTTCAAAATTGAAGAAAATCCATATGAGACTGAGATACGATTATAGGCAGTGTAGTTCAGGGTGGCAAGTTAATTTCCATTTTGAAATTCCTGGTTTTTTTCCTGGTTTTCCTGGTCAATGATTTAATCATTTCCTGGTTTTAAAAACCATGTAATTAAAAAAACAGTTTTTAATAAAATAAATAAATTGAATCCCTGTACCATCATTCTTCACGCAATGCGGAATTTCACAAACCAAAATAGGTATTAAGGTTCTTGTGAATGCCCGTGAAATCTTTATCTGATTGTTTGCTGTAAAGAAGCTAGTAGGGAGCCACGCTACTTCGTCGTATCATGACGCCTATTTTCGTGCTATGTGCTAAAACTGTAAAAGCAAAGCGTTTTCACTCATGTTTTTGCAAAAACATCTTTGCTCACAAGATTAATTACGATCGACACTGAAACATTTGTGATAACCCGTAAAATGAGCGATTTTAGGGGTGTATGACGAAGAAAAGCTGAGATCCGACGGACCAGCGCGGAGCCCTATCTAATGTCTGAGATTTAGAGATCTATAAGCCCCTAAATCTTGAGATTTCTGTTTTTGAAACTGCGATTTTTTTAACTTAAATATTGAGATTTTTAGCCAACGGGCTAGTTTATCTCAATGTGCAATTGCGAAGCGTGATATGAATGAGGACTCTTTAAACAAACCTTTGCTTCTAACAACTTTACGGACTTCCAGTTTGTTTAAATTTTCCGCAAATTGTCAACGATTAAGGATCTTATTTAGCGGAATTTTGACTACCACATGATTTCAAAATCATATGATTAAAAGATTTCATAAACAACGCTGGTTTAATAACTCTTATTATTAAAAAGACTGACTGCTGAAGTTCATAGAAGCTCCCTAAAGTTCGTAGAACTTCCCTGAAGCGTTAAGGTCTTTCCTGAAGGGTTCATTGAAGATTGTATTGCCTGAATTTCATGGGACTTTCCCGAAGTTCGAAGGACTTTTTTTAAGATCTTATGACTTCCCTGAAGTTCGGAGTTTTTTGAAATTCATAGGAATTTCTTAAAAATCGTAGAAGTACCACGAAGTTCGTCAAAATTCTCAGAAGTTCGTAAGACTTCCTTCAAGTTCGAAGAACTTTCTCGAAGATCTAAGGAATTCCCTGAAGTTTGAAGGACTTAACTGAATATATGAGGACCCTAAATTTAGGGTTTTTCACAAGCTTGTGGATCTTTCCTTAGGAACTTTTTTGAGCTTGGAGAACTATGTTAAGTTCAGAGGACTTCCCAATAGTATTGAAGACATCTCTGAAGCTCGGAAAAAATCCTTAAGTTTTAAGCAATGCCTAAATGTCGTAGAAGTTATTTTAAATCTGTAGAAAATTCTGTAAAATTCGTAGTTATTCCCCAAAGATTAAAGTTGTTTGTAAGACTTTTCTGAAATTTGTAGAACTTCTCTGAATGTTCGGAGAGATTTCCTGACCGTCGTAGGTCATCACAGTAGTTCACAGGATTTTCCTGAAACTTGTAAGACTTTCCCGAATTTTGTAGAACTTGCATGAAGTTCGAATGCCTTGTCTGAAGTTTTTAGAAATACAACTTTTTTTATTGAACTTGTTGAACAGGTACTTCAAAGTAGTTACGCGTCGGCACTGCTTAAGTCTGCTATCAATTAAGCACAAATCATACATGCAATTGATTCGAGAAAAAAAAATTAAATTAAAAATAAATACAAAATATATTTACTAAATTTTAAGGGTGAATTTTGTTAATCAATGTTTAGTTGTGTGAAAGATTTAGCTTGAACAAAATGGTTAGTTTTGACCTGATTAAAAAAAGAAACCTTGACATACATAAAAATTAAAACCTATTTAAATTATACAAACAAGATTATTTTCCTGGTGGACTTATGAAATTCCTGGTTTTTTTCCCGGTTTTTTCCCGGTTTTTCCTGGTGAAAATAAATGCCCGACTTTTTCCCGGTTTTCCTGGTTTTCCTGGTTCACTTGCCACCCTGGTAGTTGTACGTAGTTTGTGAACAGCACCTCATTTTTTTTTATTGAATTGTTTACATCAAGGCTTAAATTAATATTCCTATTTGAGTACTTTTTAAAAAACGCTTGAGATAATTCAGCGTATACTCGGCTCTGTAAAGTTTATTCGATTGAGTCTGTACAAATAAAGTTATTATTAAAAAAAATCAGCGTATACTATTTCATCAAGATTTTTATTTTTAAAATACGTTTTCTATAGAATAAGAAACATCCTCCTTCAATCGGAATGATATTAGAAATATACTCCAGGTTATCAAACTTGAATAAAAGTGTGAGATATTAAATTATATTGTTTTCACCTAATGAAAACGATGGACAGGCAGTCATTGTATTATTATATTATTATTTATTTATTATTTCTTCATTCCAGCAGCCACAACAACCACAAGCAACAACACTATTTAAGAATTGATTAAATTTATAAATACCATCAAGCTACACCGAGTTCCTAAATTGTATGTGACTATCGAGATCAGTCACACTTATTAGTAGGTACACACTTAGAAAAAATCATGAACATTTAGGTGCTCTGAGACTGACATATACGAACGTCAATTTTTACATAAAATTGAGTCATAATAGACGCAAAATTCATCTCAATCAAACGTACTTTTCGTCGAGTAACGAACTTTTCAGTCTCGGAGCACTTAATTTACCATGACATATGGGTCATTTTGAAATTCCCGGGTTTTTCCCGGTTTTCCCGATTCAAATCTTAAAATATTCCCGGTTGTTAATATTCAACAACAACAAAACGAAATTGATCGCATTTTTAAAAGCATGCTGAAAGGAATTTACTGAAGGGATAAATGTGATTTAAGAAGATTCCCACGATTGTCTGGTTTTTAAATTTGTGTAGAGTCAACTTTTTTTTCAAAATCTGTGATTAATAATAACTTTCGTGATGCAAGATTTGGAGAAAAAATAATTAAAATGTGAGATTTTGAAAAAATTTCAAGATCACAGATTTGAAAAAAAGAATATCATACTTATGAGTCGTGAAGTCATAATTGTCACGCTAAGGGCATTTTAAGGGCTATAACAAATTACAGAACAATCTGTAGAATCTAGTGGACAAACCTTGGAGTTTTTAGTAAAATTTAATAGAATTCAAAGTGCTTTTTTTTTCGAACAAAAATTGAGAAGGATTTCCACACAGCTTTCGAATGAGAAGTTCTGAGCAAAATACCAGAATTATTCGGATTCCTTAGATATTTTTAGATGAATTTGGAGGGATTTCTGTGGAGAAGAATGCAATTGTTCTAAATTAAATTGTTAGGTAATTTTAGAATATTTAAAAAGGAGTTGTGAAAAACAGAACTTTGCGGAAAATTCCTACGTTATTCTGATAATGATACTTAGAGAATTATGAACATGAATTATGATCAGCATTCAACAAGAAACAGAGTTCTAAGAGTGTTCTGGCAATAATTTCAACCTTAGTGCGAAAGACTCATCACAGAACTCCAACAAAATTGATTGCAAATTTAGAAAGATTTCTGCTGTTTTGAATAGAGTTAGAAGATTTTCCAAGGAATCGAAGTCTCCAGATAAGCTCAAGAGAATAGGCCTTTTTAATGCACCACCAATGTAGAGTGCGCCAAGCGAATTCGAGAGGAAACGTCAGGCAAACCATTTGTTTACATCAGGATGAGGATTTTTCACAACGCAAATAAGAGCATTTTTCATTCAACATCTTGTCAATTTCCATCAGTAATTGCCATATTTTACGATTTTTCACAGACCTGAACTGATGATTTGCACCTGAACTATTCACACATAAGAAATTCAGAAGATAATAACCACTTAGGCATTTTTAAAATTTTCCATTTTTCTCACCACAAATATTCTTTTACACTAGCAGGATCCTTGCAAAAACGATACAGAATTAAATTTTTCAACTGTAAATCAAGTTTTGGAGCATCTCTGATGAATCAATTTATTAGGAAAAGTAAAAAAAAAAAGTGTTCCGCTTCCTTTGTCTCACGGCAAACATTTCTGCTCACGACACTCTTTTTGACGTTCTCGTATTTACCACCAGAGGTTGAATCGATCGTTTAGTTTCTATTAAAAAGGCGTATTCTAAGAAGGATTCCAATTAAATTCTTAGCAGGGGTTGCAAGGAAATTCCAAAAAGAATTCAACGGTAATTAATACGCGGGGTGTTTTCTGGATTATTTCAGAACAATTTCAAGATAATTCAGAGCAGAATTCCATGTTAATTCCTGAATTCATATCGTGTGAATTTTGAACAACGAAAAATTAAACCCTGCAAAAGAATAATTCAGTTTCGGTTTTTACAAATTTTTGTTTCCAAAGTCCAGCATCTTCAATATTTTCTTTTAAGGACCAAGCACTTTACATCTGAAATTGAAACGACAAAAATCAATTTGCAATATTGCTGATTGATTTAATTTTAAAAACAATAAGAAGAGAAACTGAAGAAAATTATGCAGCAAATAGAGCAAGACATTCATTTGGAACATTAATGGTTTACTTTGTTTTAATGGTTTTATTCTGAAATTCTGGTGTAAAAATTTATTCCTATGGTATGGTAATTTATTTTTCCCAGTTCTCTCACCGAATTCCCGGGTTACTTTTCAAATTTCCGAATATTTCCCGGATTGCTGGCCACCCATTCCAGCTCAAGTGGGTACACCACCTGTGATCGATGTCACCGATTTGAGTCAAAATTGGCCAAAACGCTTATTTTGGCATTCTGAACAAACGCCTTTTTTATTTTCCTTGAAAGTGCCCAGATCCTTCACGGCTACAACCCTGGATTTTCGAGATTTTAAAAAAATTCAACAAGTGATTACGTCACAACCAAATAAGCTATTCGTGATCTTAGAACGTCAGTTTGAAGGTTTTTTTAATGTAGATTCTTAGAGGTGTTTGCGCTTGGAAACACATCAAGTAGAAGAGTTTTCCAAAGTGTGGTGAAAATTTGAGCAAAAAATATTAAGAAATAAAAAATCCCGCCCATGGTGAAAAAAGGGCATTTTTGACAATTGCCGGTAATCAGCCTGTTTACTGTAGTTACTATAACAAAAACAAAATGTGGGTATACCTATAAGAATCTACATTAAAAAACCTTCAAATGGACGTTCTAAAATCACGAATAGCTTATTTGGTTGTGGAGTAATCTCTTCTAAAAGATTAAATTTTTTTAAATCCCGAAAATCCAGGGTTGTAGCCGAGAGGGATCTAGGCACTTCGAAGCAAAATAAAAAAACGCGTTTGTTCAGAATGCCAAAATAAGCGTTTTAGCCAAGTTTGGCTCAAATCGGTGACATCGACCACAACTTTTTTAAATTCTGTACCCACTTGAACTGGAATGACCCATATTTGTTTAAGTCTCAGCCTTTATGTCAAAGATGGATTCCATCACGTGTTAAATTAGGTATTTTTAAGAGTGTAGCCAGAGATGATTAAGAAATATTTCCCTGAGATTCCCTGATTGTTCCGGCCCCAAAATGAATTCCCTGAAATTCCTTGATTTCCCAGGTCTATTAAGATAGTCGACACCTTGCTGAAATCAACATGCAGTCAACTCTACCTAAATCGATATTCTGTGTGTCGATATTTTCCCTAATTCAATGAAACTCCCTACAATGTTACAAGCATTGCTCTCTCCCTAAACCTAAATTTCCCAAACTCGATACCTCCTTTACTCGATGAGTTTTGATTAGCATTCCTGCTGATTAACTTATATGTAATTAAAATAAACTCTAATTTTAGATGAAGCCATAGCTTGAAAATTATTGATTAAAATTCAAAATTGTGATCTCAATACTAGTCATATTTTTTGGATGTAATCACGTGAAATCCGACAATGAATTAAACATTGAATTTTACATCAAAGTCATAGATTCAATAGGAAATTGAATTATTAGGGTATGTTAATAATATTTAGGCATTCTGAATTTTTATTTTCGATGTTGACTTGTTGACTTGATACTTCAACCGATAAATCCATACAAAACGAGGTCAGCTGGAGTAATCAGAAGTAGAGCTGGGACTGCAACTATCCGGATACTTCAGTTTTTTTTTTCAATAAAGTTACTTTCAGGCAAATGAAATATCGTTGAATTGATATTCAGTATACAGAATATCATACTTTCTAGTTTTATTTCTAGTTGAAATAAAATGAATTGAGAAAACGTTGAGATGGTTATCAGGAGGATAGTTACTATCCGGATATCCGGATAGTGAAATTTCTAATGAATTCTCCTTTTAACAGTTTTCTTTTTTACTGTTCTAAATATTTTTCAAAAAGTTGCTTTATAGGTGCCAATTTTTTTTTAACATTGAAAATTAAAAATATCCGGTTAATCCGAGTCCCAGCACTAATCAGAATAAGTTACACCATAATAGCAAATATTGTTTTCAATTTGATCTCCAGATTTACGCGGGAAGTCAATGATCCCTTGAATGTCGAGTTAGAGAGAGTTGACTGTATTATTTTATTATCTTTCGACGTTTCGTTCCTTTTGGGTCGTTCTGCAAGGTTCGAAACGTTGGATTTGCATTGCAAATCAATTCACAACCAATTATTCGTTGTTGGTAATAGATTTTATTGCAATTCAATCTTTTAGTCTTTTGTTCTTATGTTGTTAGTTGTTAATCGAAAAAAAAATAAGACGAAACAAATCTCGCGTCACTATTCAATAGATCCTATCTACATTGATCGATTCTTTTCATCGATTCTCTCTTTTGGTAATAGCTTGGCTGCATTCATATTTCGGGCTAATTTTTATATAGATTCTGTTAAAAGAAAATATTATTAAGCGTAGCTGAAAATGTCTTTAGAGCCGAGTTATTAACGAAACAGAGAGTCCATTCCGAGAATCGATCAATGTAGATTGGTCCATTTGAAACGTGAAGTGAGAAATCAACCATCCACCGAAAACTTCGCCGTGGATCGCTTCGCGCAGGTGACAAATTCAATCAACCACTCAACCATAGCTTCACGTCTAAACTGCATCACACCATAACGAAATAACACCAGCAAGCAGCAACAGCCTTGACGTTACGGGGGAAAATAATTAATTCGAACAAAATGTCTGCGTGCTACGCGGCGGCTGAAGTAGAAAAAAAAACGCACCTTTATTTTTCGATTAGCTATGCGATAGTGCGTTTGCTGGCGATCGAGACGAACGCGCTGTAAAATTCGAAAAAGCGCTGCTTTTTCACGGCCTCAAAGAATTGTGGGAACCCTTGGCAGTAGATTCGAATCAAAATTAAATTACTTATCATTACCAAAAGATGGCCCGAACTGGTGGCGGCGGTAATGAGTAGGATGGTCGTCAGGTTGGTCCCGTAGCGCGTTGGATTGAGTTCACTAGATGATCTTCTCTGAATGTGTGCGTGGGTTTAGAAGATCATAGCATTTTCGGATGATTGGAAGGAGGAAGATGATGAGTTCACATCACAGATGACGGATGGTAGGTTCGTTGGCAGCCGGAGCCGGACGACGATGATGCATGATTTTCCCTTTTACGGGGTCCATGGCCGTTGTTTGGTGTGAGTGCTAGAGCGTAAAGTCGAGGTGTGTGTAGGAAGAAGGTATTGTTTGATAAAAAAAAACGGGGACCGGACAAAGGGAACAACTAGTTATGGGAGAATGTGTGTAAGAATGTGCCGTACGTTCGTTTGGGTTTATTTGTTTCGCTTCTTTTACGAGTTTCTGAGGAAATCTCGACTAGATCGTCGTCGGCCGGGTCAGGATGAATTCCCTTCACATGATTGATGTGTGGAGTTTACTCATCTGGGAAGATTTTTGGGTTGCTTGCTTTTTGGAAGGTGAAACCCAGAGCGCGTCGGCTTGGCATGATTTGAATGGATTGTGTCTGTGTGCTGGAGAGCAGATGTGTGTGGAACAGCAGTAAAGAATCCGGAAGTAGGAACTTCAACTATGCAGCAGCTTTCAAACAAACGTGTTTACTGTTTTGGACTTTTATGAAACCAAGATAACAAGTTTAACTTCTTGAAATTATTCCAACTCTATTGTAATCATTTGCGAAAGTTATCTTTTCTTGAATGGTAAAACTGACTTCATTTGCAACTGCTTAGACTAATCCCCAAAGAACATTCTCACTTAGGCACGAAACATAAGTAATCTTGCACTAAATGATAACAATTTAACGTTGTCGTCGTCGACAGTACCGAAACGAAACACCTTAAAAAAGTTCTGCCCTATTTGCGTTAACCCACCGAAAAGTACGCGTTCTCAGACGAAGGCAAAGACTAAACTCAATTATGCAGATTATCACAGTGAATGGTAGGCCGCAGTCCGGTAAAAATGGCATTCGCCGACTGGTCACGATTATCATTAAGGTGTCCTTCTTTCATTTTCCTTCGAATACCTAGGCCGGTGTTGGCTGAGTTTGAGTTTATTGGCACGGTGGCATGCCTCGACGTATTTTGACCAACCACAGCTGAGTGAAAGTCAAACAAAACTTAGTCAGTTTTTCCGGGACAATGTTTTCGTAGGATAGGGCTACATTCGTGTCACACCTCTAGTTTCTTTCACTGTGGCAATCCAATCCAATCCGAATCTAATCAAAACCACATCCAGTAAACTTTCTTAAAAAAGGTTGAACTTCAAGAACCCTTCAGTGAGTTTGTTCTGTTCAACAAATCCCACAAATTGTCATCAAACCACATCGTGAACAGCAACAACGACAAAGTGCGTACCCGAAAACACCGTCAAAGTTCAGACTCACCTCTCGCAACAAGAATAACGAGCCAACCACGATACCGTAACAGCAAAAGTTATAGCCCCAATTGACGTCGACGACGACGACGACGACGACCGGTGCGAGCGGCGATAAAAGCCCGGTAACCTTTCTTTACGTAAGCTCAGTATAATTGTAGGTAATTGTGTTTATTTTTATTGTCACCGTCTTAGCCGGTAGCAGCTTCTTCTACCCAGTTTCCCTTGGACGACGCCAATTCGTACACATCTGTGATTTCGGTTCCCCCTTTTCTTCAGACTCTGTGTGCAGTCAAGGGACCACGCAGTTCACTGTGTGCCAGAGAATGACCATTTCCGGTGACCATTATAAGATTTTTTCATTGAGCTTACTTTCGCTGCTGCTTCTTTTTTCGTTTCCCTTGAGTGCCCTTTGGAGAAAAGACAAGATTAAGACACATTTGTAGCGACAGCACCGCAATGTAGTTTTCTCCCATCTGGAAAGAGTAAATCGAGTGTAATCAACTGAAATCTCGACACACAATGGTTCGTTGGAATTTGGAAACGAACTGCCAACCGAAATCGGTTTGGGTGAAGCATTTCATCGTCTGCGATAATGGCCCAGGTGGTTTCGATTGGTATTTAACTCTCGATTTAGGTGATATTATTCTCCCTCGAGAGGGGAAAACCGCACGGAATCCATCAAGATGAGTGGAACATTCCGCGCTGAACCATCCCGCTAAGCCGCAGACACAAAGTGCCACCGCAACTGACGTAGTAAATCGAATGATTTGCCTTAATCTACGTCATCATCGTCGTTGTCGTCCTTCAACTTACTTTAACGCTTTGTGTGACGGCAAATACGAGCATACTTCCCGGAGTTGTCGAGGCTATGCCCTGCTTAATGGCTTTATGCTGTATACGTATGTGTGGTAGAGGCCCCAAAATCGATTAGTGATACCGCAGTCACGGACCAGAATTCGGCAGACCGAACTGAATATGCCGTCCCAAAAACCACAGAAGAGGAGGAAAAGGATAGTAAACAATGGTGCACACCGGAAAGAGAGTGAATTCTTATGTTTCCAACTTGATTCTGAAGGTTAATGGTTTGAAAAATGATTATTCCTTGCAGAATAAAGGTTAATAGAGGAAGTTTAGAGTATGTTTATAATAGTCAGGCTTATCTGTCAAATACTCGGGATGGGAAAGACAATTTAGTTACTCGTTCGAAACTGTTGGTGGTTTCTCCAAAGGACACTGGTCCTTCTAATTCAGAGTCAGAGTATTATACTATAATTGGTTACTCTAATTTTGAAAGGATTAACGGAAAGAGCTTCGTTTTCTGAGGACAACGATAAACTTTCATCTCGATTTTAATTCAAGATTTAGAGCAAAATAATAACTTCACTGTTTGACACAAAACTAACAAATTGACAGCTCACTATCATGTAAAGTTCCACCGAGGGGTGCTAAGATACTGATTTTTGCTAATGTAGTCGCACTTATTTAAAATAGTCCCTTTACACCAAATTTGATGAAATTTTGTGTTTCGGTTCCATTTTTAATGCAGATTTCGAATATGCATTTACCTCGGTACCCTCAAAGAACCCAATTGATCATTCATATTAATATAAACAAGTTCAATGGAAAATTTAACTTAATTTAACTTAATTTCTGAAAAACTTGTAAATTTTATGTTAATAAATAAAACCTCTTAACGACATCGTTGACAATGAAAACCCTACAAATCGAAAACAAACACACTCACAAGACAAGACCACATACGAACGACTACCACGGTGGACCCAGTGGCAGCGTGGCAACGACATCAGTAACAGAACAGCCATGACTCTCCGTCGTATTATCCGATAATCAATATAATCACTTTCTATTACCAGACGTAAGTACAGTGCTAAGCTTGACCGACAGACCAAACACAGTAGATGAAAAAGTATATGTATTTATACGAGTCGATATGCTAGGCATTGGAAGCCTTGGGAAGAAAGAGAACGGCTTCGGGTGGCCTCCAACTAACGCAGCGCGTGGAGCTATCAAATGGGGTGCGGTGTGCGAATGTACCTCTCTCTACCTATGCTGATTGCCCGTAGCAGAGAAAAAATCTTAATCCATCAAGCAACCAGGGCCCCCCGGCTGGCCAAATGCGTAAAGCAGACTGGGGACAGCGGGTTCGATTCTCGCTTCCAAATCAAACCCCCTGAAAATAGCAGGCGTCATTCATTCAAACATATGGCAAGAGGCTATTAGCAATCTCTACTATAAAAAAAAAACTAAAAACTCATTCCACCACCAGCCTTCGGAACTAAGACACTACGTAATGACTCATAACCTTATCCGAAATTTCACAATTTAGCTCAACCGGAGATAATAACCTCGATCGCGAGACGTCGGATCAATCTGGATCTCGATTTGTCCATAATGGCTCAGAGAGTTCCCCTCGCGCACAACGCAATTATAATAATCACAAGAGTGTTCACGTTCGCCGCCCCGACACACACTCTTTTGCACTGTATGTGTGGACCACAAAAATCCTCTTATCAAAATATCCCATAACTCGGCCCACCACACAGACCTTCCACGGTCGCGCGGTTGGATCACGTACCACCATCGTCGTCCACCCGGATCAACCCCTCCCCCCCCCCCCCTTCCTTGACCGACGCCGGGAGAAGAAGACAATGGAATCGATTCAGCACACGAGGGGCACTGCGACGCAGATTTCGTACGTAACGCGTTCCGAAGCGCGATTGCTTCGGTTCCTCTTCTTATTCTTCAGGTTGCCATTTGGCAGAAACCTTCATTTGGTTTGATGGTTGGTTGGTTGGTATCTGCTTCTTCACCACCCGAAACCCCCCTCCCTCCCGAACCAAAGATGCCAGGCCAGACCCGAAACAGTTTTGCTCCAGTCAACTTCAATCTTATATCTGTGTGTTATCTTTTCCTTCATTATTCCATTTAATGTAAATCATTCATTTCAGTCTTTTGTTCTCTTTGAAGTCGCGCGTTCATTTCTTCAACTGCTGTGGTGTGCTCGTTTCGGCGGCTTGATTCGCGTATTATTGTTATTATTACTCGTTTTTTTTTTTTTGTATATGGGCTATGGTGCGTTGCCAGCACCCGTCAGGCCATCCGTCCGTCTGTGGTTGTTCGTTTGCATCCCCTAAGCTAGAGTACGAAGCGAGAGTTTAGCAAAAAATCATCACTAAGCACTTTAGTCATTTTCGATTTCATTATCTCACACGGGTCTGCGCTATCGTCGTCGTCGTCGTTATTGCACATGGCAGCTGTGTCGTTTGCGGAACTCCAATTCAATGCATCATTAGGGTTACTGGATTTTTTTTTAGAAATTCAAAAATATCCATGGTGAAATGGTGAAATATTAACGAGCATTAATAATCAATACAAGGATATAAGGATGAAGATTCACTCAGAAATTCTTCAGTTGTTTGTTCTGGATCATTTGGATGAATGTCACTTGAGACCGAAAGACATTTGACCGAAATGCCATTTTTTCCGAAATATCAAATCACTTGATCGAATTGAAATTTAAATCGTTGATCCACATTCTAGTGAGCATCAGAAAGGGTCATAAACCTGAAAAGGGAATTCGCATATCATGAGAGTGTAATTAGACACACATTAAGAAGCTCATAGCCTCCGATACCGACCTGAATACCGGAAATGCAGGATGACAAATAGTTCATGTGAAATTTGGCCAAATGACAAATCATTTTTAGAATCCTAGAACCGTTAGCGTCATGGCATTTGACCAAATGGACATTCGGTTGAATTACAAAATTACAGACACCAGATTTATCAAATCACATAATCTTAAGGACCTATGACAAACAGCCCCTATGACAATTAAATCGCCAAATGACATAAGTTTAAGGGACATTCTGCCGAGCGACAACATTTCAGAAATTATGCTTCAACTCCAAAAAACGTTACAAATAGCTCTTACAATATTTTGCCGAATAAATATTTAAGCGAATGATATTTGGGAGATGAAAAATTAAGCTAAATTTTAAAATTGGTAGAACCTGTTGTTTTAAATCCTAGAATATTCAGGCCTTATAAAAAAAGAAGAATCTGTGCCTAGGAGCACGAACGGAAGCTTGACGTAGGACCGCTAGTGGCCGGAGCAAATGTGAAGAGTATTTAGTTCTTTTAATTGATCGATCATCTATTATCTTAACTCTTTCCGTTTTTGAGTTGAAGGCGTACCAAATTTGTTGTAATTTTTTTCAAAGAGAAAGTTTATGAAGAGAATCGACCAAAATCACTTGCATGCACCCCTGCTTCCAAGTTTGGTTACAAGATTACAACTCTGACGAGCATTTTGTGTGGTCGTTGGGTGCGAGTGGTTCTGAATTGTTTGTCCACAGATAAATTCTATTCCATTTCTTTACTGTAATAAGCTGGTAAGTCCTGAAAAGGGCCGTTTTGTTGCCAAAGTTGGTGCTTACGCTTGGCGGCTTCAATGTAGGTGACAGTATCTCATTTTCCAGGAACACCTTCAGCACACCTCGTAGCTCAGACCGGAGATACGTTTGACACTGCCACACTGCAAACCAGACCTTCTGTACCAAGACATTTTCCTCCTTTGCCACGACCAGTCATTGTTAGATAGAAGAGTTGACTACCTAACCTGCCATCACCTTCCTACTGCTGCTATTGCTGCTTCTGCTGCCGGCTCACCACGCCGTCCGAAGAAAAAATGAGTTGAAACTAGACAGCAGCGCTCTTTAAAATCTTTTCAAGATATTGCAGAATGATGTGTAACCAAGTGGTACTCGATTATGACGACTGGGTTTGGGAAGAACGTTTATTTCATGAATACAGTGATAAAATTATCACTTTTATTTGTACATTGGACAAGGCTTGGCATTACCACTTTTTCTTGTTGAAAATCATCAGTCGGAAGCATTTCTATTGATGCGTGGATATATTTCTGATCGATTGGTGATAAAATTATTGAAATTGGTCCAGGGGCAGCTGAGTTATTAATGTTCAAAATCTTTCATAATTTTATTACATGTTTCACTTTTGGTTTTCACAAAGTGTACCCCCATATAGAAATCACAGACGTAGTCCTACGTCAAAATATCCAAATGACATTTGAACAGTTTCCGGTCAAAAAGCTACAGAACAAATAATGTTTGCTTCGACCTCCGATTTACATTTGTTTGTTATGGGAAATCAATCTCATTTTAGGGAAAATTCGGCCAAATCGGGTCTTGTAATTTTATTCAAAATGGCGTCTTTCGCATTTTTCAATAATTTGTAGCACGAAAACGGCGCTTCTGATCGAAATGAAATCTTAGGCAGAGTTGTCAAACAAAACAAACAAAAAATTGTTAAAAGCTCAAGCATCTCAATCAGCATATCTTTATATTTTTTTATATTTTTGAAAATGCATCATGATAAATACAATCTTTCGAATATTTAAAACCAAGGCCACTTAAAAATGATCAAAAATCGGCCAGTGAATTTTCATTTTAAAATTTCCGATTTTACTCGGTTTTCCCGGTTCAAAACTTTAAATATTCCTGGTAGAGGAATTTACGTATTCTCGGCAACCTAAGCAGCGACCTTCTTTCTATAGCCTTTTTTTCTAAGGAACGCACACATATGCAGTACTGGTTTGTTTACAATCTTTTGCTGCCAGCTGCTCTAACAATTTCAGTCGAAAGAATTGTCAAAAACTGTTTTGAAACGCTTTTACAAAGCTCCAATCTTCTCTAGTGAGAGCGAGTATTGTCGGCAACCAGGTTTTCTTCGGCAACCGTTCCATTTGAACTGCATGTAAATCTGCTGTTCTATTATCGGCAACTCGAAATCAGCTACAATTTGTAGTGCGTGTGTTTCATTTCAAGAAAACCTTGCTAGATTGCTTTTTCTCAGTGGTAAAAATATAGTCAAATTGAAGCTGAAAGCATAAAGAATCGTTTTAATGCATTCAGCGAAGTGTTTTCGTAAGAAAATCCAGTGAAAATAGTGTTTCAATTTGGGTTGCCGAAAATAGTCTGGCATGCCGAAACCGTCATTTCCCCTAGTTAATATTCAGCAAAAAACGAAATTGAACGCATTTTTAAAAAGGCGGCCAACTGTAAATTATCGGTAGTTATTTGTGGAAAAAATAAAACCAAAATTACAGAAAGTATTTTTAAAGCTGAAAGTAAAAATTGAACTCTATTAGTCACTAAATGTATTCCAAACAAATTATTGACCTTTCGAGATAACTCAATTTTTTAAGCTTTATACATCTTATAATTTCAAAGCCCTAGAATTTATTGAGTAACAGAGATTAAAGTCACTAGGCCAAATACTATCTGGATGAATAGGTTATAAGACAGAATTGTGAAGAATAAAATATTTAATTAAAAAAATATTTCAGAAAAAAATTAACTTGATACAAATGAGAATTAGAGGAAAGTGTTAGAGATATCGGATAAAGAAAATGTGTCTTCACTCCGTTGTCTGTACTAACATAAATATTAACCATTCAGTACTCGGGCTGATGTACAAAGTTAAACACGAAAAAAATAATACGTAAAACCTACTGACGTTGGAACTCGCCCAACGTGAAACTAAACATGGTTCATGAAATTTAATACCCACATCGAATAGACCAATACTTGAAGAATAATTCTGATGAATAAAAAAAGTGGTTTACGAAGATTCGCAAATAATTAACGATTTGAAAAATTTTCAAGATCGCAGATTTGAAAAAAAAAATCATACTGGAGTCATAATTGTCAAGGCTCTGAGACTAGGAAGCGTTTGAAAGGTTATAACAAATAAAATAACATTCTATAGAATCTTGCGGACAAACGCTGGAGTTTTTAATAAAATTTAAGAGTAGTCGAAGTGTTAATTTCAAACAAATATTGAGGAGGATTCCCACATAGGTTTCCAAGGGAGAAGTTCTGAACAGAATTCCAGAATTATTCTGACATGAAGTCCTTAGAAATTATTAGACGAATTTGGAGAGATTCCTGTGGAGAAGAATGCTCTAAAAAGTTCTAAATTGAATTCTTATATAATTTTAGAAGATTTCAAAAGGAGTTGTGAATAGAAAACTTTAAGGACAATTCCTACGAAATTTTTAAGGGCATCGCGAGGAAAATGACAAATGAATTTTAAGAAGAAGTTAAGTTAAGTTTTCTTTATTAGCTCGCCTCCGATTTTAAGAAGAAATTCAATAGAATTATGATGAGAATTTAACAATAAACAGAGTTCTAAGAGTGTTCTGGTGATAATTTCAACCCTAGTGCGAAAGATTCATCACAGAGCTCCAACAAAATTGGTTGCAAAAAAATGCTGATCATTAGAAAGAAATTCTTTAAAATACTCGAAGGGGTGTCTTAATAAAAATGTCGAAAGATTTCTGTTGTTTTGAATAGAGTGAAAAGAAAATTTTGAAAATAATCTCAAAGGAATTAAAGTCTCCGAATAGGTTCAAGGGAATTCTAAGAAGAATTCCAATCAAATTCTTATGAGAGATTTCAAGAAAATTCAAATTATTAAGCGGAGTGTTTTGTGGTTAATTTCAGAAAAAAATTATGATGTTTCAGAGCAGAATTCCAAGTTAACTCTGGAATTCATATAACGAGAAATTCGAATAAAATTGCATGTTTATTTTACCCATTTTTCCAATTCGTCATAATGCGTGGAACTGCTCATTTGCAGAAAAAAAAATGAACTCACGAGCGAAATCTTGATACATACCATATTTATCAAAATGCATAATTTTTAGGTCTTTATCACAAATAGTTCGCCTGATATTTAGCCAAATGTTATCATCCAAATGAACACATTCCAGGAACCATAATTTTTAGTTCTTATGAACATTGACATTAGGCCGGATGGTGGGATTGGATCTGACGTGTTTTGTTTATGCTGCTGCTTTATTTTTCGCGAATTTTACTGAGTGTTTAGTGAAAATTTAGTAAGAGAATTGAAAAACTCCGTCAACTGAAACTTAATCAATAATTTCGTGTGTAAGTGCTCGGTTGTTACAATAGAAACGAACGGATTATTAGACAACCACGAGTGGACAAACCGGTGGGAGATAGAAGAGTGTTGTGCTTGTAGATGGAAGCGAAGAAATTTCGTCCCGTTAAATTTATGGATTTTGCGTTGCTCCGGATTTTTTTCTAACATATGTGGATTGTATCAGACGGCCAAGACGTATTTCAAGACTATACATTCCGTGCAAGCTTTACCACAAACCGGATTACCCTGTGAAGCGAACCGTCTACAATTGCGACTTCCCCTCTAACACATCATGCCAGCTTGTTAGGTTCACTTGGCCAGATTTGGTGAGTTCGTTCCATTTTGTCCTTTACAATATTTTCATACTTAATTTCTGAGTACTAGTACTAGTGATACTACAAACATTTCCAACTCATTAAATACGCGTCAATCAAGCAATACCGCTTGGTTGAAAGTCCCAGTACATTATTAATGATTCCTACATTGAAATGTATTGGAGCGGGGCTTATCATATACGAAAAAAGCTTCGGAATGCTTGCGTTCTTGAAATGGGCTTTAGGAGTTGTGATAGAGGTGTCACCTTCTAACTCCCGGATTTAAGCTTCTTGAAATTATTTATATAAAAGATGGTTCCAGGAGGATTTTATCCATAATGCCACTGCCAGTCAGTGGACAAATTCATGAAAGAAGGATACATATGTGGTAATATAGTAACAGGTTTCCTAATGACTACTGACTACTGATATTAGGCAGAATATAATGTTTCAACAAACGCGTGTCGGTCGAATTAGGATTTATCCCAGGCTACTATTGTAGAAAAACGTAATTGATAGATATTGGGCGGACCGCGTCGGAATGTTTAGAAAAATAGGGCGCACGCTTGATCCGGTTTAAGATACATTGTTGACTGCTTTCGGGAACATGATGTCATTTTAATTGGTTTACTTGTTTAACCAGGGCTTAAGCAATCGTCACGTTGGTCATAGCTTGTTATGATAGCCTGAACAATGCGTAAAAAGCAAACCGCGAAACATTGAACGTCGCGTGAAAGTGGAACTTAATGAAGGCCTAAGTGCTTTTTCGTAACTTTTAGTTTTCGGATTAGAAAAATAATCGGTTGCAGGACAGTGTTACCGATTTATATTAGATAATTCAAAACTATGTTGATCATTATAACATTAAATTTTGAATAACAAATGATAAGACAATCTTATTCAAATGTCATAATAATACCTCTGACCAAGGAAAAATGATTTATATAGTTTTCATAAAAGTTGACGATACAAATACTAATGAGGAAAGGAATACCGCATTTCCTTTTCCCAAGTCCTTTTCCTTACCTTCCCTTCCCTTCTTCTCTTTTCAGAAAGCGAGTAATGGCACTATAACCATATGCCATATAGGGCTAGGACAAGAGTTAGTGCTCAGGTCCCAACCGCTAGAAGAAAATGGTAGCGAGCAAGGGCGCTATAACCTAGGCGAATACAGCATTCCCTCCGTATAGGTTACGTCCGCACACCGCTCTCTGTTGTCCTTCGACTGAGGTCGGCTGGATCGATTGAGGGATGGCAGTGGGTTGGCGGTGCCGTCCACGCTTGTACGGAGGGAGGCCTGTTCGCTCGAACACAAGGGGTAAATACCTGTGTTCCATCCCAGGAGATCGGACAACCAAGGAGTGTACATTAACTTTCTTAGCTCTGTCACTCCCAACGATTTATATAGCCTATTTTCAAATCCAGCATACGGAGCGGTTGGTACGGTATGTCCCCGCTCTTTGATTACCTGTGGATTAAATGTTAACCACTGTCTATACTTATTAAGTAGACATGGTAAACATTCACTTCCACAAAAATTAACTAAACGCTACACAGTAGGCCTGGCCGCTTTATTGTTTGTTTCACATCCTTGATGTGCAGCAGGCATTAATAATGACAAGAAAAATGATAGATGTATCATTTTCCAGGATTCTTTCAAGTACTGGCTGTGTATGTGTAGACTAGACTAGACTAGACTAGACATTGACATTAGGCCGGATGGTGGAGGTGAGCTAGCCAAAAGGCTAAAAATCTATATAAAAAAAATAAGGCCCGATGACAAATGGTGTTGTGGACATTTGACCAAATTTCATAATTTCACAATCATTTTGTTATCCCTGAAACTTGCCTCATGATAGTGGCGTCTCGTCCATATGTGCACCTCGTGCACTGCACAGTCTCAAATTTTCAAAAAGTAAAATTTATATTTCATAAAAAATAAGAGGCAAAAATTTAATGCTCAATTAAAACCATTTTTGTCCGCCCTATTTATTGGTTTCATATGGATAATAACTAAATTATCCACCACATAACTGGATAGTAGCTGAATTGTTTACCACATCGCTGCTCAACCTCCGTTCTACCCACCACTGAAAGAAATGTACGTAAAACAGAAGCGAGGCATAGCGATCTTGTTTTCACGTACGGGCACGCTGGGATTTTACCACGTGCAGACAACACTCTTTTTGGGCTTCTATGGCGAATGAGCGACACAAAACAAGCAAGGAAAATATGCCTTCGTTCTACAAAAGCCACCGCATGCTAAGTTCTCCCAGTCTGAGCACTTATGCTTGTGCACCAGAAACGCTCGTATTTACAACCAGATCAGTTGTATATGTATTGAAGTCCCGTAAGCATAATTGCCGCTGTGTTAGTGTTTATTTTGTGCACTTCTATCTTTGCACAGTTTAAAGAGAACAGAATAAATTGGCACGTATAGGCTACGTCGCATTTGAGTTTCTCTCTGAATTGATTGAATCTTGGAGAGCCGTCATTCGTTGTATACCTACCTACACGCACACATCGAATTTTTAAATTTTTGAATTTTCTCACTACCATGTCTGCATTTCATTCAGTAGCCTCAGAGCATTGATGGAATATTGTTCATAACATAGTGCAAAATTAAATAGGAATCATGGAACAGGATATTGTTGATGACCTCCTGAAAAGACCGTTTGCCAGAAGGTGAGTAACGATGACAAATATCATAAACATGAGACTTAAAAAGAAAATCAATGTTACTATGCAAGAGTAAGCCAAACTGGTAGCAGAACTGTTTCCCATTATCATTTAGTTTATTTTTTATGCAGGTAGCCCCGTCGAAAGATTTGTATCCCATTTTTTTTTTTTTATGCATCAAAATTGGCTTCTACTATTACAGACCAAATATAAATAAAATAGGTGCACAACTAGTGAATTTTCTCACGTGACGCCACTGCTCATGATTGATAACTCTCATGATGTCCTGCAGAATATGAGCAAAAAACATAACTGCAGAAACCATATAGGGTACATGTCGGCTTCGGCACCCATTAACTGTTTTCGACAACGAAAATTTAAACGTTAATTTCTCTCTATTTCCCCTTCAAAACACGTCGCTGAATGGCCACAAACGATTCCTTAGTCTTTCAATATCAATATGATTACATTTTCACGACTGAGCAATCCTATTATGCCAGCTATAACTTTAAATGAAACATGTGCACTACAAAGGTTGCCGACAAAAAAGATGCTGCCGACAATAGTCACACTCACCTGAGAAGTTTGGAGCGTTGTAAAAACACCTTCAAACAGTTTTGAACAATTCTGTCCATTGGAATGGATAGAGAAGCAAGCAGCAGATAAATGTAAACAAATCAAACACGACACGTCATATGTGTGCGTGACACTGCCTATATTGACGAGAATACGTGAATTCCTCTATTTGATAAATTTTAGAACAAATGGTCAAATGGAAAAATTGGTCGAATGCCAAATTCCAGAAAACATTTTTTCCGAATCCTACAATGTTAGGCCCTTGACAAAAAACCTTCGTGATGACTGGCTGAATGGACGTTTATGTCTCATAATAATTATCCTGATGCGTTTGACCGAGCGATCCAAAACGATCTGCGTGGTTTCTGTGACATGGTGATGCTGCAGGTTAATGATATCGATGCGTCCTTCTAAGAGATCGATTCCTTCCGGAGTGGAACGGTGGAACGTGAGTTTAAGATTCTTAATTTAAGATTTTTATAATTTGATGAATCTACTTAGCTCTGAGTAGTACCCCTTTCCTACTAAAAAAAGACCATGTGAACGTTTTACCGAGTGACATTTGGAAACGCCGGCATTCATCAGTACTGCCAGAGTTGACGGTCTTCTTTATAAGTTTTCTTCGATTTAACATATAGATCTGACCTCATTTTCAATATTAATTTGTTAAATTTCCAATATCGAAAAATTCCGTCTTAGACCGCTTAACAATTAAGGCAGCGCGTAAAACTATTGACTGCGTAGGCAGAGTGCGAAAGCACTGCACTTTTCAACGAATTGCTCTATCCTGACCGTTTGCATCCAACGGTAAAGGAAGAGGCAATGAAAGATCAATTTATAGCGATTTAAAGCGACTGCAACATGTTCACGACGAATGGTAGTCTAGTTGCAAAGGAGTATTGAGCGAAAGCCCAAAACTTGATAACTTTTAAAAAATATAACTCAAAAACGAAAAAAAATACATGACTGATATTTTGATATGTACTGTAAAAACACCTACATTTTCAGGGGAAAATATAAAAACATATTGCGTCCTCTGTCTACATACCATGAAAACTATTAAAAAACAAATACAATCAATGTTTTTAAACTCGACATTATTATTTTTTAATATAATTTTTTTCTAAAAAGTATTTTTAATTACCTTTCATTTGATATTATGATCTTTGAAATCGGTTGAGTGGTTCAAAAGTTATGAATTTTTGAAAACATCGATGTTTTGAACCACCTTAATGGAATTGGTCACCCTAATGACAAAATAAAAAATAGGGTTCTAATATTTTGCAAAACTACCAATTTATACGAAATTCTGAGAACCATTATATCGTTTTGCTATGCTGTATATAGAAAGTAGAAAGCGAGCAAAGGAAAATGTTGATGAAGGTACGAATCTAGTCGAGCATCCCCTTTACCAAACTCATTCATTGATGAGGGATGGTGAGAGGTGTTAGGAGCTCATACAGTGGTAGAGGCAATTTGAAAAGCCCATCGACTAGATGCTGTTGTCAGATGCCGACTTGAGTTTGAAACAATCCATAGAACTGTTTCCGCGCATATCGGAGGTACAGGAGATAGACAAAATTATCGGGCCAGGCATGTTCAAGGAAACCGGGACAAGCTGTGGACCTGAAAAAACTATCATTGGTATTGGCTTGCAAAATCTTCACTCAAGTTGATATGGTTCCAGCCATATCCAAATTGGCCACTTCCTCCAGGGAACCCAGAACCTGCTCCAGGATGGCCATCGTAACTTGTGATGCTGGAAAACGATTCTGGAGGCATCGCACTGAAAATAAATAAGTTTTGAAACCCATATTGACGTGATTCAAAAGATTAACATTACTGGCCACTTTACCGAAACAGATTTCAAGAAAATGGCTTGATCTCAGTTGTTTCTCAACAGATCTTGAATCTGTGACCAGCGTTAAATTCAAAATTGATCAAGAAAAAATATGAATTCAAATAAATGTTCATACCAGAAAAAATATGATTTATTAAAACTACTATAAATTTCTCCGTCAAATGCATCCGGTTACATCAAAATTGGATTATTTTTCAAAAAATTAATGCCATTTAAATTATAACAAAATTTTGCCCGTCCCGATCATTTTGTCTATCTTCTGTACATGAGCAAATCAGCGACCATCCTTTTTGCCAGTGGTGGCGGGGATAAACTCTCCTCATCATCAACGGATGAGTTTGGTAAAGGGGATGCTCGACCAGATTCGTACCTTCCTCAAATTTTGTTCGCTTTCTACTTTCTATATACAATTTTCACAGTACCGTACTACAACTGAACTATCAACTCTATACTTTCATCTCTCTGATATTGACGTTAAGCATCTCCAACTATGTAAATCCTTAACTTCACGTATAAAGTAATGAAAACATGATAAGTTAAAGTAACAAAACATAGGGGAAATGGATGTAATGTCGGCCTAAATGCCCCAAATTGGGGCCATATATAAATTCAGCAATCGACTAAATTTTCAATACCAACCAAAAATATCCATAAGTACCGTCTCAATGACGCGTTCAACTAGATAAAATTAATAAATAACATATTTTTAGCGATGGGCCCAATCTTACATCCATACACCAACATAAGAGCTATTTCCCTTATAAGATATAAAATTGATTATTCCAAGTAACATTGCAAGTTTTATAACGGTTTAAAGGAACCTTAAGGGCCAAATTATAGCCTACATGACTATTATAAAACCAAAATTGTTACTTTGGATGAGTATATATGCTCTTTCCGGTGCGATTTGGGTTTTCCTGCATTTTCCCGGCAAATCAGAATTCCCGGTTTTTCCCGGTTGGATGGACACTCTGAAATAAAGCAATTTTTGAATTCTTGACATGCAACTGAATATTTACGTTCCGTATCATATCTCCCGCAAATCCAAATAGTATCCAAATTCTATCAAATTTGGAACAGTTGTTGGTGACCTCAATTCACATCGAAAGAGCAGTGGGGAGCAGGGTCAGTTTTGAAAATGATTTTCCGAACGCTGGGAAAGTCTATTAAATATGATTCAATCTTGAAATTTATCGATTCTGCAGACATGTGAATTTCTCAAGAACCATAACAACCAAAATTTTTAAAATTTATCAATGCCTAAAATCATGATGATCAAAATAGTAAACCTGGATTAGTTTTCAGAACAGTAAATCAGGCCAAACGACCAGACGATCATTAAGAATTCAGTTGGCTCTTTGCACCAGTACAAGTGTTCACTAATCTTAAAAAAAAACTATCAAAATATTGCATCAATCTGTAAAGCATCTTGTCGAATTTCACGCGATTTTTCCCATGAAACTTTCAGAGACTGGCTAAAAATTTATACCTCCAACCATGTTTGGCATACACAGTTTTGGTCACGAACTGCTCATTTGCTAATAACTTTGCACATAGTTGACGAAACATAGTTCATGTTGAAGCAGTAGATAGAATAGAGTTTAGGCTTGTTATAGATATGTAAGAAATAGTAGATTTTAATTCTAACAATAAACTATATTTGTTTTTGCGTTGTAAAAATGAAGTGAGAAATGCTCGCTGGACATATCGGACTTTAAGTTTAAAATTCATTGGTGTTAATTCAAATGTTAATATTTACCTACTCTTTGCATATCTATAGTAAACTGTGATCCTAATCTATCAATTACTTAAAGAAAAACAAATTTCAACAACTGAGTGAAAAGTTATTAACAAATGAGCAGTTGGTGTGTACAACTGTGCATGCCAAGCATGCCTCCAACAAGGCACGGAAATACTGTTTTCAGTGACTAAGTCTGCGATTGCGCCCATCAGACAGAGTGGATTTGGATTCACGATAAGCCGTACTTAAATGAAATATATGATCACCGGTAGCCAGCGTTTCAACAATAATGCTGATAAGTTTAAAGAAGTAGCGGCGCCGGTGGTGTAGTGGTAAGCGTAATAACCTCTCACCTCAGCAGGCCTGGCTTCAATCCCAGTCGGGGAGAAGTAAAGCCGTTGGTCCCCGGTTCATGAGTTGATGGGTCGATATATAGGGTCCAGGTGTTGGAGCTGCCTTCCTGGCGTCGGTAGCATTGGTGCTCAGCACGGAAAACAAGATCAACGGAAAACAAACCAAATGAAAAAAAAAAGTTTAAAGAAGTGAATGATATTGTTTCCCTCGGGGTGAACAAACTGCAGCTTCAAATAGTGCTTTTAATGGATTGCGAAGCCAGCAAAAGTCCTGATTATTCCAGTGGCCATTAATTGCCTCGGCGGCAAACACTGGTAACCCTATCATTCCAAGTGAAGCGCAATTTGATTTCTCGTAGCGGTTTTGCCTACTTTTGGTGCTTCTTTGTGCTTCATATTGTTCTTCGACGAATGACAACAGCCACCGTCGTCGTCGTCGTCGTCGCAGATGATGGTCGATTGTGTGCTTTGATGCGCGTCCACCAGCACTCTCCCGCGTTTCAATTGCTTTGTGTAGGACCACGCATACTTCAGTCAAGTCGACTAAAACCGTTCAAGTTCTCCTCTTCGCCTTGTAAGCACTACTAATCACCAAAATAGTTATTTTTATCTTTATCTCCTACGCTGGAACTTCCCTGCCTATTGCCACCACCCTCTCAAATCCAAACAAAACAACCAACGATCGCTCTCGTAAAGGCAGCATCTCCATCACATTACACGACGCCCCTGCGGGCAACGAAGAGCGCCCGTGCGAGGGAATAAGCAGCAACACCGAAAGTCTCCTCACGGAGCATAGAATCATTATTTGGTTGCCTCACATAATAGGCAAAAAAGCCTTGAAATTATCTCAATTAAATCTTAAAAATTTATTACACATTTTTTTTTTATCCTCCGAACAACAACTCATCCGAGAGTAACATGGTGGGTGGAGGCGTGGGGTTCAAACTCTCGCTTTTTTTTCGTACGTTCGTTCGTTCGTTACAATCACCTCCTTCTCACGACTTGGTGGCTGGCTGGCTGATTACCGGTCAACCGGTTCGTAGGTCGTGCGCTGCGGTGGAAGGTATGAGCTGCGAATGGAGGACATGAGATGACGCCTCGAGGTGGTGCTGTTGAAGGTAGGTACGTGCTTTGATTATGGTCACGGTTTGCTCTCGATTTCGATTCGAACTGTATGAATGTTAACCCCGGAGTGAGATTCTCATAATCATACCGGTTACAGTCGGGATTTGATTTTCAAGAATTTTTACATATTCGGAAAATGATCAAGATTTATTAGATTGCTTACCGCAAATTGCTTCAGCGGGAAGATATAGATGACGCTCAAATTCTTACCTGAAAAGAACAACACAAATGTATTTTAGTTAACATATTCAACCGATTCGGAAAGGTAGGTCTTTGAAAATCCCAATATACAACGGATTGATTCTACATGGCAAGTAAATCTATATTCATGAAGCACCCAACCCATCCCCAATTTCTGCCTGCAAACAACCTATCGCAAGGCTTGGGACCCCTCGCAGCGTAACATGTCGTGATCGAACTTGGCATCATAAACATACACCGAAGAATGAATGAACTCATTATTCAAAAGATCTGTGTCTCCAATCCAATCCAAATGATACGCAACAGATCGTGGTACCTAACCTACCTTCATACCTACCAACATACACATCATAATATCACGCAACGCACACTTCAAGCGAGCTCAAACCAAGTGAAAATCCTTCCAACCAGTAATAGTCACAATCCATCAATTTATATTTATAAATCACTCTTCCATCTCTCAGCCTCTGACTCGTTCTCTCACTCACGGAGCGATGAGTTGAAGGCATTGTATGTGATGTGACCGAAGACCGACGACGACGACGACGACTCTGACTGTTCAATATCTACACGCTTCGATCTGCATAACGTACCTAGCCTATCTTCGCAAAAGAGTTGATGGCTATGCAAAAATCTGCCATCATCTGAAAGAGTCTCACTGTGCTGGCGTCCTGTTGCATGAATGAGTATCGAGTGCGTGTGTTTGTCGTAAATCATAAAAGACAACCGCTTTAGAGATAGAATCACTCGGGACCGGGCGCGCACTGCTGCTATTTCTATTAGCCTTCGCTGCCGTGGCTATCTGCATTAGGAAGCTGCTAGTGCCGGTGGACCGCTCACTCGGTAGCGATGATCCATTTATTATTTCCTGTTGCCCATCAAACAGCAGTAGCAACTCAGCTGCCGGTAGATTCATTAGAATCACCTTCACTCCCACCGGTTGTCAATATGTAGGTGAAACGTGCTGTTTGAGTAGCAAAAGCTCTATCTCTCTCTCTCTCTATCTTTCATCTCGAGGATCTTCATCCTCGAGCCAAGCAGCTCGCTGCTCGCAGTTCCTCAGTTTGATCTGCGGGTTGAGCGTTACCTTCAGCCCCCGGTGTGTGATCATTATTCACACGCACAAACGTTCCACTTTCCGACAGGTTGATCGATGGATTTGCAACTCGCAGGAGAAATATCAATTGCGCATGAATATGCACCGCTGAACACGAACAAATGAGGCGATTGAAAACGGATTTTCAGAACAAAATATGTCTGGGGCCACTAATTGTCCGAATGCGTTCAGTGACCGGACGTATAGCCGTTAACAGCACGATTTCGAATCTCGGTCCGGTTGACGAACATTTTCAAACTGAAAGGTTGTCCAAATCGACTAGCTATTCAGACGACAATTAGTGTTACGGCTAGAAGACCGGCAGCTCTCACGACCCCTATGAGACAGGCACAATCTATCTGTCATCATCTGTCTCTCAAAGGTAATTACTCCGAAATAATTTGATAGCAAAGATTCCAACCTAAGAAGAAAGGTTTGTGCATTTGCTCATTTTTCTATGCGTTGTTTTTACCTTAACTCAAGTGCAGCGCTACTGTATTTGTCGGTTGTATTCGGACAATGTTACCAGTCTTCATGATATGATGTCTTCGAACAAGGCCAATTTTTGAAGAATATGCAGGATCAATGCTCAATTTCCAAATGAATCTAGCAAATACATTAACGGGTTGTCTTCAGAAAACCATAAAACTACGCCTTGAAATGCTTTTATTGTATTGTATTTTTGGATTGTAACTTGGAGAAAAAATGCATTCTGGACTATGGGAAAATTTGCAAATATTGCCATTCTAGAAATAATATGTACTCTTAGTCTCGAACAGAAGACCATCAGAACCAGTAGCCACATTGGGTTGCCCTGTACCTCTAGAGGAACACCTTTGCAAATCCAGGGCTGTTACAAGATTTTCTAAATTTGATACGCGAAATCCGCGATTTCTCAAAATAAATCCACCACTTCAAATACTTATCCGCGACAAAAAAAACTGTTTTCATTGCCTAAAAATACCATTTGTATACTACTACATGGCATTTCAAGCCTATTGCTTATAGCATATTATATTTTTGCCTGATCTCAACTCAGTGTTCTTTGAAGTACTTTCAAATTTTAATTGAGAGCTTTCTATGCCTATACCATGCCCAAGGAAGTAGAGAAATTTTCCAACCCAAAAAATTAATAGACCGGACGGGAATCGAACTCAGTCGCCTTCAGCATGCACTTGCTTTGTAGCTGCGAATTTACCGACTGAGCTAAAGGAGCATCGTTTGTAACCTTTGAAAAAAAAAAAATAACAATGTATCATCTTCAGTTATTTGTGTATGGTATGAATTCTGAGTAATTAGTGAACAAAATAAAACACCCTTACATTATGAGATTCTATTGAATAATTCCGGGCTAGATTTGATGAAACTTATTTAAAAAAAAATTAATGCATTTTAATTTGAAAAGCTAATTTTCTTGAAAATTTACCTTTGCGTCTCTGGCATATTTTGCTGTCCTGAGTGTTGTAGTTAATTTGGCTCTTGTTTTCTCAATTTTTTACCGATTCAAACCAAACACCCTGCACATAATCGAGAAATTATCAGAGTTTCATAAGTCACACTTGTTGGTCACGTCGCGGTTCTGTATTTACTCGGATATTCCTTGGGGTCTGTCCAATGGTGAGACATTTTCATGATATTTTTTTTCTAAAATGAACCTAGCACTTTTCGTTGTCAAATCATAATCGAATCGTATATATGTGGCTTTGTAGATCATGCACGACTTATTACTATGTATACCGAAAATTATAGGTTTTCAAATCGTCCAGGAGTTTTCTTTTTTTTTTTTTTTTCCTTTGGTTTGTTTTTTCCGTCGATCTTGTTTTCCGTGCTGAGCACAAATGCTACCGACGTGCCAGGAAAGCAACTCCCACACCTGGACCCTACCTATCGACCCATCAACTCATGAACCGGGGACCAACGGCTTTACTTCCCATCCGAAGGAAGGCGTGATCAGAGATGTTATGCCTCAGAACATCCCGGCGGCGCCGACTGGGATTGAACCCAGGCCTGCTGGGGTGAGAGGTAATCACGCTTACCACTACACCACCGGCGCCGTGTATCGTCCAGGAGTTGATTTGTTCTACTAGATCAACGAAGACTGCAATAATGTCTGAAGTATCGAAAAATGTCCAATCAGATTCAAAGTGTCTATGTGGATCATGCATGATCTATTTCCGGGTAATCCAGATGTTCAAGGTTCTTCAAGTCGTCCTGGAGTTCAGATAATTTGATCTACCAAAATTGTCTTTAGCGTTTGTCAGGATGAATGTGTTTGCGAGAAAGAGTGTTTGTGTATACATTCCTTCTGTAGTATTCATGTTCATCTCATGTTGAAATCATCAGTTCTTTAGATTTAAGTAAGTGTTTTCGAAATAGTTACCATATTAAAACAAATGAAATTCGTAATCCTCTCAACCTTTCCCCATCCTTAAATTGTAAACTCCCTAACCTCGAGATGACCGCGAGTAATCGGTTGAACCCCCTTAACTCTAGTTTTAAGATTCTTATTGTAGAAGAAAAATAATATATCGGCTCTGAAAAGTTTATTCGACTGAGCCTGTACAAATAAACGAATTAACAAAAAAAAATGTCTTTATTATCGAAATATTTCCAGACAGATGCACAGTGGATGAATATATGGATAATGTATGATTTATTTACAAATCAACAAGATCAACAAAGACTGGGATAACATCTGTAGTAGCGAAAAATTGATTTGGAAATCCTAGAACATTTGGCATACACGGAAATAGGTTGGCATGATCCACATAGACACTGCAAATTTGTTTGGATATATTTCGATACTACAGGTATTGCATTAGTCTTGGGAGATCTAGTAGAAAAAAATCTGATTTCCATAATGATTTCAGAACCTATAACATCTTGTATACATAGCAATAGGTCGGGCACGATCCACATAGACACTTTGAATCTGTTAGGACATAATTCGATACTTCAGACATTATTGTAGCCTTGGTTGATAAAGTAGAACAAACCAACTGAACTCCAGGACGATTTGGAGAACCTAGAATATCCGGTATACATGGCAATTACTCGCATATATACGATTTATGATTTGGCAACGAAAAATGCTATGTTCATATTGAAAATTAAAAAAAAAAACATGAAAATGTCTCACATTGGACAGACCCCAGGGAATTTCCGTGTAAATCCGGTATGATTTATGGAATTGAGATCAATTCTCGATTATTTGCAGGGTGTTTGGTTTGAACCGGTTTAAAGTTGAGAGCCAAATGAACCACAAAATTGATGACAGCAAAATAATCCGGGACGGAAAGGTTACAATGAATTCCACAATTTTAGTGACAGTACATAAGTCCCTCCGCGATTTTCACGACATTATGTAATGTTTCCGCGATTTTCGCGACTGAAAGTTCAAATCCGCGAAAATCGCGAAATCCACGGATGTTGTAACAGCCCTGCAAATCATAAATAAATAACATGATTTACAGTTTACTACAGTTCCTATTATGGTATATGAGAATTCCATAGGTCAAAATTTGAATTCACTATAATAGAAATTAATAGCCATGACTGATACATCTTCTCTACTTATAAACAATCTGATTTATACACTCATGCAATTTAAACCACTTCCAATGGATCATTTGACCGAATACCGGTTAACCGAATTGATTCGGAGCTCGGAGCGGTGGCAAAACGGCTCATCTTATTGAGCTGACCTAGCCCTATCAGCTCACTAAGATGAACCGGTTCTTAAGAACAGCTCTTCAGCTCATTTTGAAATGAATCAAATATTGGAACACCGAAGATTAGATGTTTAACAAATTGTAAAAGAAACCGGTGGTTTTATTAACCTAGAAAAGTTAAGTAAGATTTACGGCAATTTTTTTATGCAAAGGAAATTAGGGTGGTTAATGGGTTCAAAAAATAAACTTTTTAGTAATTCGAGATAGACCAGTACAATGTTTTACAAAGTGCGGGAAGCCAGTAGCCTGCAGACTTGAACGATAATAACAAGAACTTGATCGGAAACTCCATTATATTTGAGCTCGTTGGACTAGTGGCGACCAGTTTTGATTTCTGAGCAGAAGATCACGGGTTTCAGGCTCCTTCGTTTCGTATTATAGAGGTGTAAGCGCCGCAATGCAAACAAACGATCACATCGTTTACCACGGTGAATCCTGATCTGCTCCCTCTCGAACATAAGAAAGATGAGAATTATTATGTACTTTGGAACTCAAATAGGAACGATTAATGTCAAAACTAAATTTTCACACACAAAAATTAAAAAGAAGAAGAATACAAAATTGCAAATCAATACTTTCCATGGACCATTCACCGAGCTTTCGTTCGAGCAAGCAAGAAAGGAAGCTGCATTACTGATTGCCTTGCACGACATGCACCATCCGTAGCAACGTAAAGAGCTAGGTGCATACCGCCCTCATACTTCATTCTCATTAACTCCCCCCCCCCCCCACCATGCAGCACAAAACAAAGAGTAGTATCAAATTAACGGAAGCTATTTTAAATGAACAGCACACTCCTTCGATTTCCGCAAAGTTTCACCGACATCAATAGGGTACTGTGGTCGTGTCGGATGCATCCCTGCCGTAGGAAAGGATCAATGCTAAAGAAGGGTGGTAGGTATGAAGTTGGTACAAATAAATGCACTTAACTCCTGTAGTACCAGAGCTGCCATTAGTGTTACCCTTTCGGGTACTCTGTCCTAGTCTCACTCTCTCCCCCGGCTTTCGAGAAGTGAATGTGAGCGTGTTGAGATTGTAATTTTATACTCCGAGTGCAAGATTGTTGCTTAATTTATTACACGAGTTGGATTTATGTTCAACTTAATTGTGTGTGCTAGATGGAGTGCAGTTCAGTAATCCCTTCAGGGGGTGGTGGTAGTTTGCTACCGACTAATTGCGCAGTGCAAAAAAAAAACAGGGGCAACTCCATAAATCTAGTTCTGTGTTTACAACCAGTCAGATACGTTTGCGAGATGTTCGAACTTCCTTTCCGTTATTAGAAATGTTTGTCGGTGTCACAAAGCACCCGAAAAAGGATGTTTACTTTCGAGAGTAGCTGCTACTCGACAACGAAAAAAAAAAAAAACTCCCAGTAGGTGCGATTTGCATTGCCTTCCAAATCAAACATGAGAACGAAAAATGGACCTTCCACTTGACTTCTTTCCCTGCTGATGTTATTTTCGATCCGTCGTTTCACCTTCCTTATACGAAAGAAAAAAGATGTAGGTGGTCCGGTTTCTCGCTCCGAACCGACGAGTGACAGTGGGCCTCTGTCAAGTATTTACTCTCCGGGTTGCCGGGTCGAAACTTGAACATCAAGGATCAAGTTTCGCTCACAATGATGATCGGTTCACTTCGCTCCACACCACACAAGTACATAACGAGGGTTCTCGGGGGGATAAAGTGGTGGAATGTGCACCGGGGTGGGTAAATATCAAGCTGATAAGGGTTGATGATAAATAATACTTTGAGATTCCATACAACTCCTGATGGTCCGTGCATCCAGCGCGCTGTTGTTGCTCCGAGTCTGTTGTTCGATAGCCTTATGAAGACAGTCGAGTTGGGAAAGAAAAACATGCACAAGAGAGCGACCGGTTGACGATGGGCCGATAAACAACTCCATTCACGGACAGTTGCCGGCGATAACAGTTTTTTGTTCGATGTCCTTGAACGGAATATCGTTCGGTAGAGCGTGGGATGACGCGGTGAGGTGAATCAGTAAGATAGTGTTCGTATTGATTAAACATTCTTTGCGTGATAGAACCGAAAGACGTAGGATTCGCAAAGTGGAAATATGTTGGAGCGGATCATACTTTTCCAAGATTTGCCTACTCCTGGGAAAGCTAAGATTCACCTAAATCGACCCTCATCTAACAATGTAGGTAGACCACGAGCGAGCCTCAAATCTGCAAAATCCATTTCGGACCCATCGTTAATATACGCGAACGCCATTAACGGCCCTAGCAGCTAGCAGATCGCGATCATCGCTCAAGGTTTATCGCTCTCCATAATCCCGACAAGCCCGCATAAGCTAATCACGTTTAATGGCAAAGTAGCAACAACACAGAGCACAGCAGTTAGACTCTCCGCTGCAACACGGGGCCTGGATTTCGCTTTGAAGTTCGTTTGAAGTCTGCTGCTGCTGCTGCTGCCCGAAGGCACAAAAAAGCAGTTACGAAATCTCGCTACATCTATGAAGCCCCCTGACTGCGAATGGAGCAGTAAATGTGTGAGTGCACGCGCGTGTAGATAAGAGGTCTCCAAAAAGGTCGTCCCGCACCCTGACGGTGTGCTGCGGGTTTGACCTCAGCAGCGACAACCGGAGCGACCATTTTCGAATAATGCTTAGATGCTATGTAAGTCGCGGTTTTATAAAGGTCGTGACTATTATCTACAATCCAACGCATTCCACGTTGGTTCAAATCTAGGATTTAAGACATGTCGAAAACACACCCCGAAATACTTCGCCGGTCGGGTCACGGTACTGAAAAAGAGTCACTGATCTGTAATCACTTTGGGCCGTAAAAAAAAACTTCTTCTGCTTGGTGGTGGAGGAGAGTACCTATAAACAGCAAAACCGAAACGGTTGAGGGTGGGAGTAGCAAATCATGCGTGGGATTTTAACCGGCAACAGCAGCTCACCGGTCGATCGTGTTTTGCGCTTTTTGTACTACATCGAATCCATCGTTATCGGTATCGGTGTGAGTAGCGTTTTTAGAGCTTTTGGCACTTGGAGACGACTGGTGAGAGGAAAATAACGAAGCTATTTCTGATAAAAGATTGACGACGATGACGATGGGTTTTTTTTTGGTATCCGTAAGTTTGTGTGCTGTTTAGTTGAATGTTTCACTTGAAAATGTGGAGAGAAGGTGCAGCTGCATAGTTGTATTCAATTGAGGTCAACTACTACGATGTGAAAGTGCCTAAGCTTCTACTAAATTTGTATGAACTAATGCCTGCTGGAGGCGGGATATAAAATTGATTAAAAATTATCTGCGTAGTTCATAGACAGCCCCAGATAAAATTTAGACAAAAACGTATACGTTCTACGATTAATGTAATTGTTTTTTTTTTAATTTCAGGTTAGTTAGTATTTAAAAAAAATTAAGATGTAATTAAGTGTGATGCGTTTTCCTAAAATTTAAACCAAGTTTTTCATTTCGATGCATCATTCCAGTTTGCAAAAAACAGTCATCATTTGCACGAACGAATTGTTGAGGTAGGACTACCAAATATATTTTTTTTTGTTTTATAATTTAATTACAATTACAAAATAATTGATTTATAAATTGTATTCTAAAATCAACAAACATTCAATTCAAAGTTTTGAAGTTAGGGCACATTTATCCTTAATTGAATCCAATTTTCATATTTAAAAATTCAGTTCTTATCGCATTCAAAATTAGGTTCAGGTACCTACATAATAGACTGCATGGGAAAAATTTGACCATCAAATTTCGCTAACAAACCATATACAAAATGTTTATTGCCTCAAAAAATGCAAAATTTGAGCTCAATAAGACATGATTTAGGGGTGGCGCAAACGCGTCAAAGTTTGACGCGTCGTGGTCTCAGATACTAAAAAGTAATATCATCAAATGTTTTGAAGTTTGGATTCTTAAAAATTCCAAAACACAACATGATGATATTTTCAGATACATGCGTTTGGTAAAAAGTAATGGTTTTTACATACTTATTTTGATTTTTGGACCACCCAAATGAAGAATAATTGGACCACCCTAGTGAATAATTTCGTATTAGATCCTAAATTGTGGTTTAATTCGATATATAAGCAGGTTGGAGACAATTGTGAACAGTTTTAGAAGCCGACTCATCAATCTTCTATATTCCATATAGAACTCATAAAAAAAAAGTCCCAGAAAGTCGATTTTTGAAAAAAAAAATTTTTCGAGATAACACTAAATCTCGACGTTTCATGCATTTTTAAGACATTTGGCATCAAAAAAAAACTTTTGATTTCCGAAATTTCATGTACCCCCCCCTCTCTTGGGAGATTTTCGAGAGTGAAAAAAGTCAAACTTTGACGCGTTTGCGCCACCTCTAAATCATGTCCGATTGAGCTCAAATTTTGCATAGGGTCATTTTTCGAGGCAATAAACATTTTGTATATGGTTTGTTAGCGAAATAAAAAATTACCATTTTCGCTGGCAGTCTACTACATAATAATTTTTATTTAATGTAACCGGAGTGAACATTACATTTTAATGTTGAAAAATTATGACCGATAAACTGTATCTTATTTGAGTTTGTCCTTTATCTATGTTCAAACAAAGATCTATCAAATAGTGAACGCTGTAATTCAATAAATTTAACGTCTATTAAATTGTTTCATATTAACAAATTTTTGTGAGTTTGGACTAATCTATCCTCATTTACACAAAGCAAAGGGGCAGTAATTAAATTTGCAAACATTATGGTACCATTTGTATAAGTATGTCATAAGTAACTATGGTAGTCCCAAACAGCAGAAACAATTAATCGTTGAAGCAAATTTTCAGTTGGGACGCAATATCTATGAATAATAGGAAGGAATTATCAAAATTAAGATTTAATGAATTATTATTTGAAAGGCACCTTTGCTTCCCTGGTGACAGAACTCTGAACTAAACTGTGCATCATCCAATAGGGCTTGTGCATTTGAACAACGCGGCCAATGTAGCAAGTAGCAAATGTTAAACTAAACTACCACCATACAATAGGTCTTATAAATCTGATCAACTTTGTCAAAAACAGCAACCATCTATCTAGTTGAGCTTTCAACTAGGAATTATAAGTCAAATCGCATACTCGTCGGACCTGGTGTGAGAATATAGAACTGAGCTGTCCACTATACAGTAGGTCGTGTTGACAGCAACCTTCTATCTAGACGAATTCAGAACTCAACTGTTCACCTTCCAAATAGGCCTTATGCATCTGAACAGCTTTCATGAAGACTGCAACCAGTGATGTCATGGTAAATTTTGAACTGGTTACTCATTTAGAATTACCCTTTGCGCCCTCGTAGGAAATAAAGATAATTTTTTTCAATAACTGGTTATCCGATTATGACGAAAATTTAGAGAAAAAAATACAAGGAACAGCCTTATGGGGTTGTACGTAATGATGACTTAGGACTACGTGATCATATATAATAAATCTTATTTGTTAACTGCAGCAGGAGCTTGTGTTTTGTGTAGGAATACTACTCTTTAGTATGACCCGCTTGACAAACATGACCCTCACGAATCCGAGCAGGAAAAAATAACTTATTAATACCAAATTCAGGTATGAAAATAGCTTAACTGGCAGCCTAAACATGGTATTAGTGAGGCTGACATAAGAGGTAAAATACAAAAAATAATACCTCAAAAATATTCTACGAATAACAAATTAATAAATAATTTAGTTATTACAATAACAAACGAATGACAGACGATTTTTTAGGTTATTTGAAGGTCTTCTCATACCAATTCAATAACTCTTTTAGGTATTATTGTCTAAAAACTGAAAGATCACATTTTGTTATTTTGGTATTCATTTGATATTTTACAAAATGTTTCGATAGCTGAATAATATCAGAACAAGGTTTTATACCATAAGCATACCAAAATCTAGTATCATACCACATTAAGATATTCATTTGATATCGATTAAATATCGGTTCCTGCTCGGGAAGAGCTACTGATTCCGATGAATAGTGGTGCGGCTTCTTCGTTCTTCTATAGATGCTATTGTTAGCCATAGTTCGCTGCTTGCGAGGAGCCTTTCGTTGTGTACTGGAGAACACCAGCACTCACTACGCAGTGATAGAATGAACACCTTTTGGTGAGACCGGATGGAATTCAACTTTGAAATCAGTGTTAGGGAAATCGCTTTTCGCAGGCAATCGGTGATAATTTTAATTATCATAGCAACAGTTGCACATTCGTGCAATTTTAATATTGACAATTTGAAAAATGATTAAGTCTTAAATTTAACAGCTGCGTAGGAATATTTCTGATCGATTGGTGATAAAATTATTGAAATTGGTCCAAGGGCAGCTGAGTTTTTAACGTTCAAAATATTTCATAATTGTGTTACATGTTCCATTTTCGGTTTTCACAAAGTGTATCAATTACAGACGTAGTCCTACGTCAAAATAACCCGCTTACACGGCCGATAAAAGTAACTGAATACCTAAGTCGAATTTAACTCACAATTGCATTATATTGCGTAGAGCCAATAGGCAATGTAGAAACACCCGTTAAACAATGTTAGCTATTCAACGGGGTTCTACGGTATTTCCTAGAAAATCGTGGAAAAATTTACTCAATCACTAAGTAACTTCTTTGTTTATTTAGCAAATTCTGACACAAATTTCGACTCAATTTTATAGTTAATCTTATTGGCCTTGTACTAGTCCACTCATTCTTTTTTTTCAAGCAGATTTTTGAGGAAAATTTTACTCACTTTCTACTATTTTGAAAAAAATCCTACTCGATTTTGAGTTAGTCTCATCGACCGTGTACAGCGTTTAACGATGTGACATCAGTCCCAGACTATCTGAAGCAAAACGTACAGGTAAGCTTTTTTATAACCTCACAACCGGTCGTCCCTCTCTGTTCTCTCGATAGTCATAGCAAGCAAGCACGTGCTTAACTGATTGCGGCCTAAAAGTTTGATCAATTTTTAATAGTTTAATAATGATAAATTTCTAAAATCTTTATACCAAACAAATCTTACATCAATCTTGAGTCAAAGGGTGTGAAAAGAATTTAAATCCATCAATAAATGGCCAAGTTATAAGCGTTTAAAACCTAACACTATTTCGTTACACAATGTTTTGATTCGCACTCCAGAACAGCTCACAAGGACGTAGTCCTACGTCATTTCAATTAGAAGAGAAGTTTTCATGCTATGATTTTTTGAAAAATACCAAATCCGCCATTTTTAACAATGCGACGAGAGTCAAAATGGCCGACTTCTAGCTGAAATTTAAATGTTTATTCATAGCGAATAATAATTGAAAGTTTCTTGGAAAAACATACCATCATACTAGATAATGACCACAGTCAGTGGAAAGAAAAGAAGCCACCATCTATCCTCAAAAAGCTGAAGGGAGGTAAGGCATGTTTGGTGCTTTTAAGGAGAGCAGAATCTTCAATACTTGAAACGTGGTGTATGGAATTGTGTATACGGCAGAGGTAAGTAAAGGGTGTCCACGATGAAATTGCCACACTATGAAATTGCTCTAACTTTTTAACCGTTGGGTAGAATTTAATGAACATTTGGGTGGATCTAGTTCATAGTGCATTATTTACATCCTGCAAGTTTTAAAGTCCTGTGATCAAAACTCGCGGAAATGGAGTCGAAAGAACAGCTCGTGCGTGATAAAATCTTGCGCATTCATCACGAGAACAAGGATCTCTCGCATCGTTCCATCGCTAAAACGTTGGGAATCGCGAATTCCACGGTGTCGCGAGTGATTAAGCGGTTCGAGGAACGGTTGACCACCGATCGGAAGCCCAGAAGTGAAGGAAAAAGTATTCCATACAACACCAAAAATCACAACCGCGTAGTTGGGGCCTTCAACCGAAATCCGAACGTCTCCGTTAGGGATGTGGCTAAGAAGCTGCACCTAAGCCGAAGTTTTGTCCAGAAGGCCAAAACTAAGGCTGGGCTTCGAACGTTCAAGGTACAAAAGGCCCCTAATCGCGACGAGAAGCAGAATAAGTCCGCCAAAACCCGTGCCAGGAAGTTGTACCTCAACATGCTGACGAAAGTTGAATGCTGCATCATGGACGACGAAACATATGTGAAGGCCGACTTCAAACAGATCCCCGGCAACCTGTTTTTCACGGCCAAGGATAAGTTCAGCGTTCCGGAGCATGTCCGCACTCAGAAGATGTCCAAATTTGCGAAGAAATTCCTGGTTTGGCAAGCCATCTGCACGTGCGGGAAGCGGAGTGCACCTTTCGTGACCCAGGACACGATGAACGGACAGGTGTACATAAAATAGTGCCTCCAGAAGGGGCTGCTTCCTCTCCTGAAGGCCCACAACGTCCCAACAATCTTCTGGCCGGATTTGGCCTCATGCCACTACTCCAAGGACGTGCTGAAGTGGTATGCGGACAATAAGGTCAATTTCGTGCCGAAAATGTTCAACCCTCCCAACACTCCGGAGCTCCGCCCCATCGAGAAGTACTGGGCGATTATGAAGCAGCACCTTCTTAAACGACCTAAGGTAGTGAAGACAGTCGAGGAACTGAAGAAAGTATGGGTTTACGTGCAAAAAACGGTTGATTCACAGGTTGTCCAGAATCTTATGGCCGGGGTTAAGGCCAAGGTGCGGGCATTTGCGTATGGACTGTAAATAAAATACGGTTAAAATGGTAAAATGAAGTTTAATAGTTATTTCTCAATCCCTGAAAATTTGATGGCAATCGGATGAAAACTCGAATTTTGCGAATCAATTTTGTGTGTGGCAATTTCATCGTGGACACCCTTTAGGACAAGTAGAGGTACATTTTAGAGGGTATAAGCGATGACAATATAAGACTGGCAACTCTCCCGTTGACTTCTGTGTACAACAATAATTCCGTAATTCAAGTTATGAACCTCGACAAACTGTAGCAAAATGAAAATTCTTGGATGGTTTGGATCAATATATCTCTTAAAATTCCTGCAAAAAATCCAATAGCTCCTCAATGTGAGCTTAGTACATCTCGACAAGCCGCTGCTTCTCAGCATCATTGTCATTGTCGCTTCAGTAAGCACGGTCCTGCGTGTGTACGTACGAATCCTTGGAATGGATCGACGAGGTCTTAATGTCCTCGAAATGTCTCGAATCAGCAAACGAGCTCTGCATCTCCGAGGTGGACATCTTGTCCATGAATTGCACCTGGTGGATGCCATGATTGTGCAGATGATGCCGGGGACTGGCTTTGCTACACTCGTCCGTTTGATCTACAATCGGTGAAATGCCCTGAGAGCCTTGAGGGCGTGTTTGGATCGTTGGTGGTGTTCTCCCGCACCGTTACGACGTCACTGGAGTTTGAAAGTTCCTCCAACGAGGTGGAACTGAGCGATGCCTTGAAGAGCCGCAGCCTTCAACCTCTTTGGTGAGCCTTAGAATTTCAGTATCACGCTGCTCTAGGTCTATGCGAACCTACGAGACCAGCTCCTTCAGTCGTCTGATCTGGCGCTGAGCCCACTGGGTCGGGGTAAGGCAGTCCTCACCCGTCTGTCCGGCATGACTCGAGCAATGTACTACGTATTTCATCTTACGGCCACCCAACGTGGTGCCATTGCGGGCCACGTACGGATGGTCGCGTTCTATTTCTGGGGTCTTACCACTGCGAGGAGACGATTTTTTGCAAATCCGTCCTCACTCGCATTCAGAACGGCCATCCCGATCGCGTTCAAATTTCCAATTTGTGAAAATTCACCGATATTAATTATAGGTAAATCACCCACAACGCATCTAATGAATGATTAACTTGCCCGTGCAATGAGCTTTCACCAACGGTCAGTTAATGTGTACCTAGTTATTATCCATCTCATAATTCCTCATAACAAACAGTTATGCAAAGTTTCATGCAGATCGGAGAAGATCGAGTCATTTTTTTTATTGCTTTTTGGCCTTCCCTTTTGAATGGAATGCAAGGATTAGGAAATTGCAAGTAATTTTAGAGATATATTGTTTTGAATCATCCGAGAATTGTATAACCTCCAAAAACCAGAGGGCTGGTTTCAGCAGGAAAATTTTTCGTGATTTGTGACTTCGTGATTTTTAATCATACTTAAAATGAAAGGTTTAGACAATGAGTACAAGATCCCAGATTAGGCCCAGAAAAAATGTCAAAGCTTTGTGACTTGGAACACTTTAACCTTCCTAATGCATTAGGAAAAACTTACAATGCACAATTTAGCGGGTCAAAAAAGACCAAAACTGCAACTCGCTCCCAAAAATCTATTTTTGAACTGATTCTTGATCTATTGGCCTCAAATGAAAGTTGAAGGTACCAAGAATGGTATTCTGACCAGGTTTTCTCCAATTTTGGTTTTTAGGTTACCTGGCACTGGTTTCGATAGAACACAAAATGACATGGCATGATGTCTATTAACTTCTGGAGGAAAAATCATAAATTTTGAGCTGTCGGAAGGTACCAGTACATGAGGTTTTGGAAGTGTCCTATTTGCGGCCCTGCAGGAATCTGGTCTGGATACCGGATATGTTCATTTGTGCCCTATCGGAAGCGGTGCCAGGTATCCTAAATAACCAACTTGGAAGAATCCTGGGCAGGATGTTATTTTAGGAACCTTTATCTTTCCTTTGAGGCCAATAGAGATCAAGAATCGTTTCAAAAATGGATTTTTGGGAGCGAGTTGCATTCTTTTTAGGCCCTGATGCACAATGTGTTACTTTTTTGTAGCCCCACCCGCTAGAGGTCACTGGAAGCTTCATTTGATAGAAAAATTTTCGTTTCCGAATATTAGCTTTTTAAAGTGATACCGGGTCAAAAAAGACTAGGAAGGATTCCTAAAAAAAAAGACGATGAAAAATTCTAAGATAGTTCTGACCAGCAGCGAATTCTGGGCAAAAATTCACTAAAGAGAAAGACATTTACATATACCTCATTTGGCGAAATTTCTATCTCTTCGATAAAATGTATGCCCAGTATTCAGCTGCATAATTCCAAGTTAATTTTGAGAAAAAGTTCTAAGAATTTCTTAGTAGAGGACCTTTAATGGATTTCTGGAGAGAATGAAGGGAGTTCATTATTCAATTCCTAGGCGATTCTGAAGTGAATTTGATGGGAATCGTGAGAAGAATAGCAGGTGAATTTTAAGAAAAATGCCAAGGGAATTCTAATTAGAGTTCAAAGAGAATAACGAACCAAATTTAAAGGCGTTCTGAGGATATTTTCAAAGGAATATTGAGGAAGATTCAGAAAAGAACATTCCAAACAAAATATGGAAGATAATTAAAAAAAAAAACATTGTTAGGAAAGCTTGAAGAAAATTCCGAAGAAAATTTTTAAGGAGACTTTGAGTTCTAAGAAATTTTTGAAAAGAATTTCAAAAAAGTCGAATCTACTAAATAGTTTCAAAGGAATTTTAAGAAAAAATCCAAATGCTAAGCAGATTCCAAATGAAGTCCCAGATAATAATTATTACAAAGAGAGTTCCAAGGTAAATTTCAGGTATTTTTAAGAAAAATTACTTGATAATTCTGAATATGTAACAAAGGGACTTCTTGGGACTGAAATTTTGGAATTTAATAAAGATGCCAAATGAACTAAAAATGCACGAAACGTCGAGATCTAGTGCTAAATCAACTTTGTTGTTGTCACAAATCAAATTTCAGGGATTTATATTTGTTCCAGAATTTTACGAAAAAAGAAACCACCCCAAGTTCAGGAAAATAAATTTTTGACCAAAGCTTTTTACTGATAACACTAGATCTCGACGTTTCATGCATTTTTAAGACATTTGGCGTCAACCAAAAATTTCGATTTCCGAAATTTCACCTTGGGTTATTTTTCATATTATGGAAAAAAGTTCAAACTTTGACAACCTCAAATCATGTCTGATTGTGCCCATGACATGGAAAGTTCAATTTTGAGACAACAAATTCACAACTACACACTCATCCAGTCAGTAAGGTTTTACTGGGTTTTTGAATTGCGGAACTGTTCGGTAAAAGTTTAAAAATCTGTGTAAAATTCAAAAATTAGAAAATTTATTCCAAACTAGTACAGGTTTAGTTCTGTTAACCCCATTTAATGATAGAAAATAAAATTTGTAGATTTCATTGATTCCTTACGGATAACGGTCATTAGAATTTGTATCGACTTTTTCAGCAATTCAAAAACCCAGTAAAATATACTGACTCCTGTAAAATAATCTAAGTGTGTACCCTACGAAACTTACTTTCCCAGTTGCCAACTCAACCGACCGATACAGATATAATCAACCATTCATCCATTGGGCCATTCAGTCCGTCTGCAAGCCACTCTGTCAGTCAGTCATTCAACCGGCAGATAACATTTGCCAACTGGTAATATTTAGAATCACATTCGAGTACCACTACATGGTGAATTGGTTGCTTTTAATCTTTCTCGTATATCCAGGTGAACGAAGAGGTTGTAATCTCTCACTAGGAAAAAAAAAACAGGATCGATCCACCTACCGGAGTCTTTCTCTCCAGTACCATCGCGATAGGATAGTTAGTTCCGGAGAAATGATCAAAGTTCTAAAGTTTCTCTAAACACATTTTGACACCGATAGGTGGATTAGCTGGTTGCAAAATCCTCCCTTCCCTCCAAACGTCGATGCAGTTAGTTTGTGGAAAATTGCAATTTTCCCATATCCCGACTGCTGCAGCAGTCAATTTTTGCGAATATGCACCTACTCCGGATCGTGCGCGCGGGTGCTGCACTGTGACACTTTGAAATGAGTGCACGAACTCTCGTCGTCGTCGTCGTCGTCGTCGTCATCGGCCAATATACCCTTTTTTCCATTTCACTAGTAGGGCTATTTTTAAAAAAAACGGTTGCTGCTGCTGCCGCATCGCGCCCGGTCTTTTCTGGTGCCTGGATTTGTAGCTGCGCTTTCGTGGATTAGTAACCGTATGCACAAAGAGACGGGGCCGAGGGTGAAGGGACGAAGTCGAAGCAGGTGCACCTTTGTAGGGTTTCTCTGTGTTCTGCACTTGTCCGTTCGTATAACTACTGACTTCTGTTGGCGGTGTGGGAGCGAAATAAGTTTCCAATCAATCATCTATTTCTGCTCTGTCAATTAACGCGCCGCGCGCTCTGTTCAAAAGGGTCACCGTATTTTCTTAGCAGTGTTCCGGGTTGTCGATTGGCAAACAACTGCTAGTAGGGTGGAATAGCGCTAGCTGGGCAGGTTACGTAAATGCGAATGCTGCGCGACCTGGATATGTGTGAGCAAATGGGAACGGTCGGAGGGGCGGTGGTGATGCCGGGAATTGGTGTGCTAATCATGATGATTGATAAGAATTATTCAACAGAGAGCTTGGTACCTTTCCCATTCAGTCTCCCTTTGGTATTAGATGGGATTGGAAATGTTCAATTAGTCATTCGTTCGGAAGATTGATTACAAAATCGAGATGCGATCGGTGTAATGAGGAGAATTGAGGTTAGGATTTTCAATTTAATTACAATTTCGGTGCCAGCAATAAACCTGATTGTCTGATGAATAATCTAGTCTGATGGTTTGAGACTGCCAATAAATCAAATTCTGATAAATGTTCGATTACCTTTTCTGAAAACAATTCATTTCACGGCGATCGATGATCGATTCTACATCCGGCTGCTGCTGCTGCTGCTGTTGTAATCAATCGTTTAATTTTTGTGTTTTAACTCGACAGCAAAAATCGATTTCACTTTCCCAACGGCCAATCAATGAAAATTTAAAATGAGTACTGATTATTTTCCGAAACGCACGACTCAGCACGTGTAAACACTTTTGCCCACCGTCTGTGCCTTTCTGCCACCTATATCGAACAATAGCAGTAGGTAGATCGATTTTCAGCATCAACATTGAAACTTTTCGGGCTCCTACCGATCAAACACAATAAAGCAATATAATATAAGCAACCCGAAAAAAAGGTGTTGAAAATTCGATTTCTTCTTCCTGCGCCCCATCCGTAACTTATTGGGTGAATATTGTTTTCCTTGGAGGCAGAGAGGGAAAAAAAAAGAACAAGCCAAGCTACATATTCAAAACGGAACCCTCTGCAGATCAATCCCCAAATAAGGTAGGTATTCAAAATTTACGCAAACATTCAGTAGGTGAGTGGGGCTTTTTTCCCGGCTGTGTATTGGAATTGAATCAAACCACAAATTGCTGATACATTATTGGGCGGTGCGTTACGGTAAACTCTGAAAACTTTGAAGAGTTGTCGACGATTGCGTAATTCAATTTCAACCGATTGATTCGACTTTGGTAAAAAAATTGCGACGAATGAATCACATTGCTATGACGACCATGGTGATGATTACGGGGTAGTCTTTCGGACTGACATTTCCGCACAATTGATAACGACCGGTTGGGTCTGATAGTGGGTAGGATGAAAAATTCTAATAATTTTCGAAACTCACACTCACTTTGAGTCGTTTGGCCCTCTGGTATTCGAATTGTACGCGGCAGTATATAGCAGGGGTATCGGTGTCAAGGCGATTTGATAATGGACATTTTGCGATCGAATGATTTAATTTTTTTGCATCGTTTCAGCATAATAGTTGTTTGTCGTCGCTGTCGCCGTATTTGAACGGCAACAAAAATGACCGCTTTTGTTTATACCGGGAAGAACATCACTTCAGCTCAGCGTATCGTCACCGTCACTAATTTTTAATGGTAATAACAACAACTTCACTATCTTTGATGTGTTGTAATGTGCGGGGCTCAGTGGCCTAATGGCGTCCATTTTTGCTTACTGAGCAGAATATCATGGGTTCAGTCCTAAGCTCCATACAATATTATAGAGTCATTACTAGTAGACGCAGCCGGAGTTTTAATCTCTACGTAAGGACAGGAGATCTGGCAATAACATCCTGACTAGATAAAAGAATGAAGACTCTGAATTGGAGATAAACTAGCTAGTGGCTCAAAAATCTCCCACAAAAAAATAAAGACTCCGAATGCTGAATATATTGTTAAGGTGCACACAATATGTACCTGATGGTGGACAGTGGCACAAATGTGTAATTACCATGAACCCCTCGTGCATATTAATTGGGTTCATTTAATTTTTGTATTTTTACTATGACTTCATGTAACCCTATTAGTATCAAAAAGGCGCCTTTTTGGTTTTGCTGTTTTGTTTTGATTCTGTTTTCCATTTCGGTTAACTCCATTCCTAATTGACTCTCTAGATGACACTAAAACGAGATCAATTTACACCATCTTAGATACACATTATATATCACTATCTAAATATCCTTCTCATATGGATGGTTGCAGTCTTCAGCAAAGTTGTTCAGATGGACAAGACCTATGCTATGGAAAAAGTTTAGTTCAGAATTCACTCACGCTTGTACGACATTCATTTTAAATTGTTTGCCCTAACTTAACATATTGACTAGATAGAAAGTTCCCGTCTTGGGCAAAGTTCTTCAGATGGACAAGACCTAGATTACGGTAAAGAGTTTAGGTCAAAATTAACTCACCAGGTGGCACTAGTGTGACATTATTTTTTCATTGTTTACTCTAACTTAATATATAGACCGTATAGACTGGATAGAAGGTGCTCAAGATAGATTTAAAAGAGTGAGAAATAAAATGAGGAATGCTATCAACCATACTTAAAATTAAGTGATTTCCATAAGATTTTTTTTCCCAGAGATGGCACTGCTTCCTTGGTAGGCATCGTGGAAATTCAGTATGGGAGAAGAGATAAAATCAATTATTTAGAATAGTTACAACCAGTAATCAAGAATTCACGTGGTCAAATGAATAGAGATAGTTAATATCTACCTTGCTCGGAACTGTTACTTTAAAATTTACTTGCTAGTTAACGGTATTTTCAATAAAACAGTTAATCCCTATACACTTTACGCTCAAGCTTACTTCCAAGAGAGCAAGCTACTTTGACTCTCAACATGCCATGTATTTTGATGACATACAATTTGTGATTTCCCTCTCACAGACTTCAGAATAGAGAACCTGTCACTGAAAAAGTTGTTGGTACCCTTATTTATGCGCTTAGATTAATATCCGAAGGCCATCCGGTCTCCGAGTATGCAATCGACACAAAAGATACACAAACGGTAGGAAATCCTGTTAGGGGCGGGACTTATAGAGTTTTTTTTTGAGCCGAGTATGCAAAAAAGGAGAGACTTCAGATGTTAATCTAAATGTATATATATATAGAGGTACCAGATATGTTGTGCTGTGTTAGGAACTCTAGTTTGGAGTCTGTGAAAGAGAGTACTAGGACTGCCCTCTATAACAACTAACGGAAAGCAGTAAATGCGTAATTTCTAACACATGAAACCTACAAACAACAGTAGTGACATCTGATGGCCAATAAGCGCAGAAACCATTTCCAATGGCTCATTGGTTACTGATCATGAAAACTGAGTACGAAATACTGGTGAAAATTTATATGAGCACTTCTATTAACAAATTCGCAAGTATGAGGAGTCGAAAACAGATTTATTTATTCAGTTTTATTTTTTAATTCTTTATTGAAAAAATTTTCAACCTTAAGCACAGAGTTTAAATGTGTGTTAAAATAAAAGATGGTCAGAAAATAAATTTAATCGCAAAAGGATTGTCGCAATTACCAATTGTTATTTCATGTGTAATAGAATTTGATAATTGATAACAAGTCTTAGGGGGCCCCGCAATAGACCAGGGACCCCAAGGGTGGCTAACATGCTTGGCATGCACAGATGTACACACCAACTGCACATTTGTTGATGACTTTTCACTCAGTTGTTGAAATTTGTTTTTCTTGAAAGTAATTGATTGATTATGATCATAGTTTTAGGGCTGGTAGCAATCACTGCTGTCAAAAATAGTGATTTTAGTGACCATGTTGAAAAAATAAGCGACCAAATAGTGACTTATAGTTGTAAAAATAGTGACTAAAAAGTGACATAAGAGAAGAAAAGTAGTCGTTATGATGGCACACCAAATAAATGTTTGATGTTTAAGACTTATTCAATTAGTATCTCATAAACACTTATGTACGATATGAACCTTCAAAGCGAAAGATTCAATAGAAAGTTTTTGGCCGAACCCACGGTTTTAGTCAGGTTGTCTACTTCAAAAACCTGGAAAACCGGGAATCCTTCGGAAATTTTATTTTTCCTTAAAATACCTGGAGAGAGACTTTAATAATTTTCTTACTAAGGATATTTTAAAGAATAAAATTAATTTTAAAGTATAAGCATTTAATTTTTTTCGTTATTATCATTCACACTTTGAACTTTACTTAATCTACAATGGACTAATCTTCAGAAACAAATAATTAAAAAAAAAAACAGAGACTTAAAATATATTTTTGTTTTGTTTTGGAACATGCCTATTTCCTAAAAATTTTAATGTTGAGCTAGATCTGGACTTAAATGCTATAATACTTCAAGACATTTTCAAGAATCTGGAGTAAAACTCCATGCACTATTTTAAAGGTTCATGGAATTTTATTATAATTTCTAAGGACCTCATTCCAAGGGAGTTTTGGAGAAAAAAATCTTTCAGAAAAACATCAAATGCAATCTGCTCTCATGGTAGTTCTGAAGAATTTTAGATGAAAAGAAATAAATAGGGGAAATGGCTCTAATGTTGGCCTATGGATCTAAGATTGGGCCCATCGCTTAAAATCTGCTATTTATCAATTTTATCTAGATGAACGCGTCATTGGGACGGTACTAATGGATATTTTTGGTTACTATTGAAAATTTAGTGAATTGCTGAATTTATATATAGGCCCAAATTAGGGACATTTAGGCCGACATTACATACATTTCCCCTAGCAGTAAACTTTAATGAAAACCCTTAGGCATTTCTCAGGAGCACAAACCTGTGAACTTCAGAGGAACATTCCAAGAGCATTCTGAGGATAATTTCATTAAGTTTGTGGGAGAAATTGCGAATCCGGAGCATAAGTCCTTGATTTTTTTTAAATACTAAAAGAAGGATTACAATTAAATCTGAGTATAACTCCGGGACATCTTCAAAGGAATTCGGAAAATAAATTCAGAAGAGTTTACCAAACAAATTATGAGAAGAAATCTAAGGAATTTGTCAGGAGAAATGCCAATGAATTCTTAGGAGGCTTTATATGTGAGTAGAATTCCAAGGGAAGGAGTGAGATTCAAAAGAAAATCTGAAATGAATTCAATAAATATTCGGAGAATGTTTCCAAAGGGTTTCTTATTGTGGAGAATTTCAAGGTAATTACGAGGAAAACTTAAAGAAAATTGAATCAGCAGGATAGTTTCATCGAAATTTTGAGGAATATTTCAATGGACTCCGTTGACTATATGATGAACTACTCTAAGGTCTTCGGAACTACTTGAAAGTTCCCATTTTCTCCTGAAGCTAATGAAACTGCCTTGAAGTTCTTTCGTAGTTCGAGAAACCAGCCTGATGCTCACAATACTTCTCATCAAATTCTTAAAACTTCCATGAACTCTAAAGCTCCTCATCTCCTCTAAAGGTTTAACAATTCGCTAAACTTCTTTCAAATTTATATGACTTCTCTAATGTTAACGGAACTGTTCTGAGGTCCTCTGTTCATCTCTGAAATTCTCAAAACCTCAAGTTTTTGGAGTTGTCATGGAGCTTGTTGTACTGCGCTGAACTTAATTGAACCGCCCTAAAAATGTTTAAGCTTTAGTGAACTTCTGAACTTATGCGAAGACCTCAATTAACTTTTAAACGTCTCTGAAGTTATTTGAAAATCTGGGAACTGCTTTGAATTTCCCACTAATTTTCTGAAACTAATGGAACTGACCTCCACCTGAGATTCCTCCGATTTTCGGAGCTTACTAAACTTCTTTCAAATGCTCCCGCATTTTGCTAATGTTCATAAACATTCCTGGAGTTCGGGGATCTCTCCTTAAGCTCCATAGATTTCTATGAAGTTCTCGAAATGTTTCTGAAGGCCACTGTCCTTCTGTGAAGTTTTCGTAGTTTTTCTAATTTTTTGGAACTTTTGTGCTCCCGCAATTTTTATGGAATTAGAACGAAATAATTAATATAGTTTTATGATTTTCACTGCAGTTCTCAGTGATATAATTTTCGGTAGCTATTAAAATTTGAACTTCGCCAAGATTTCCCCCGGAAAATTTTCCGACATTTTCTGAAAGGTTTTCTTGAAGATTTCGACCGGCTTCTTCGGATGGATTCTTATGATTTCTTTGGGAGGTTTCGTCCGCCTTTGTATGGAGGTTTCTTTCAACATCTCCCGGAAGTTTTTAAAACTTGTCCTGGAAGAATCTTCCACCTTCTCCCGCAAATTTCTTTCATCGTTGAACGGAAGTTTTATCAAGTTTCCGTTTCAACAGTATCTTCAGATTACCCTCAGAAGTCCTACACTCTGTCCAGTTAGCTTAGGACCACCTGATATTTTACCCATATGGTGATAAATAAATATATATTTTGAGCATACCCTATTATATTATGTTTGTATTAGTGAACGCCGCATAATGAAATAGCAGTGACAGATGTACACTCCAGGATCTGTGTTTATTTTGACATAAACATGTTTTTCGGTGTCCAGTTAAGTTAGAACCACTTGCTCTTTTCGTGAGTTTTGAGTTATTTGTGGCGCTAATAATCACAATGTCGAGGGGAAAAGCACTCACCGACAAGGAAAAAGGAAAAATTGAACCATTCCGTCAGAAAAAAGTCGGCATTAGAGAAATAGCACGCCGGCTTGGTCGATCGCATCATGTGGTGCTCAACTACTTGAGAATTCCCGAAGGATATGGTCAAAGGACGAAGAAGACTCGCCGATCGAAGCTTCCCGGACGAGACAAACGTAGGATTGTTAGAATCGCTTCGAATTCTGCAAAATCTCTTATGCAAATCAAGCAGGAGCTCAATTTGAGTGTATCCCGGGAGACTGTTCGTCAGGTTTTAGTCAAAAGTCCGTTCATTAAACGGGCTAAAAAGGCAAAAACTCCAAATCTGACTCCATCTCACATCGAAAAACGCTTAAACTTTGCACGGAACAATATGAATCGGCAGTGGGATACGGTAAGTTATCAGTCAGACTCATGATGCTGTAGTATTTAAATTTGTGAATATTGCACGATTAAAACAATTGTCTTTAACACTTTTTATTTTTGCGCAGACGATCTTCAGCGACGAAAAGAAATTTAATCTGGACGGCCCCGATGGATTTAATGAATACTGGCGCGATTTGAGGAAGGAGGAGCAATATTTCATGACCCGGAACTTTGGAGGAGGTTCATGTATGACATGGTGTGGCTTTTCTGCATCTGGTAAACTAGAAATCGCCTTCACGTCATTCAAGATGAATAGCAGAGATTACATCACGGTTCTGGAAACACGTCTGCTACCTTTCATGCGCAGATTTCGACGCAAAAAGTTCACATTTCAGCAGGACAACGCTGCTATTCACACGAGCAAGGAAACAAAACAATGGATGATGGACCATAAAATAGATCTGCTCGACTGGCCAGCCCGGTCCCCAGACCTAAACCCAGTAGAAAACCTCTGGGGCATTATGGTTCGCAGAATTTATGCTGAGGGACGTCAGTATGCCACTGTATATGAGTTGAAATCGGCAATATCTGAGGCATGGGGAAATATTGAGAAGGCTGTCCTCCAAAACTTGGTAAACAGCATGCCGAACCGCATGTTCCACGTTATTAACCGGAACGGTAAGGCAACTGATTATTGACATGTCATATTCACTGTTTATGACATTAATCTGCGTTTAAAACGCAGCGACCTGATCCAAATCCGAAGTGGTTCTAAGCTAAATTGACAGCAAAAATTAACAAATATGCTCTCAATATATAACTATATATACATATATAACTTTAAATTTTAACTAAATGACTGCAATGTAATGTATAAATAATGAACTCAATAAAACATCAACAGTTGTTTTAAAACTTCTCAAATAACGTTTGAATTATCCCAAAACATAGGTGGTCCTAAGCTAACTTGACAGAGTGTACTGGCTACCGCTGGTAGTGGAAACTATTTTTCAAATTTCTTCTGAATTATTCTGAAAGTTTCATCCGGCTGCCAATGGCAATGCAAATTTGCATTGCCCTTTTTTCAACTTTCACGCTAAAGATTCGTAAAATTTTCTCCAGAATTATAAATAAAACTGTTTCCCGGGAGTCGATAAATGATAAATCTGATAAATTATCCGGGTAAGGGAAACGCTAGGTGATGTGGTTTCACGACCAAGGAAGGTGGAATTTGGCCAAATGTTTTCAGAAGATTATTTTTAGCTCTCTCAAAATCGGTCAAAAAGTTTCGCATCTTGTTGCATTACGCCTGAAATGAGGAAACTCAACATTAATAATAATTATTAATAATCACAGTGATCAGAAACTTCCGTTGTTTCCCCTGATACTCCTGCAAAAAGACACGAGTGGAAAACGGTGAACAGGAACGGGTTGAGTTTTCATCATCTGTTGTTGTTGTGATGATCCATATTTAGTAAAAAAGGAACATTGTTGAATGCGGTTTTTTTTATTTAGCTGTTCATCCCAGGGATTGGCCATCAGAATCCGTACTATGCGGTTCCTAATGTTTGCAGTGCTCGAACGTCTTCGGCAGTAAAGCAAAACATCTCTGACTGTTCCGTTAAGTCACCATAAATTTTCCATCGATATTGCCCTTTATTGCCGAAATATCTTCCCGGTTAAGCATTACAAGCACATCGTTTGAAACAATACCGGTTGCTATGAGTATTTGATGTAGAGCAACGCGAGTTACTCAGAGTTACTCAAAATAAACTCAGATTTTACTCATGATCAAAAGCTGACTTGCCCCAAGCACCATTCGGATTAAGAAAATGTTTGAACACTTCGTGTGTAGTAACAAATTTTCAAGATTCTAGGATTTGATATTGGTAAAAAGCAGTAGACTATGATCTTTGTGTCGAGATAGTTATTTATAAAAACTTCAAGATCTTACGTTTTTTTTAAATGGATGGTGGAAAATACTCAAAGTGTGGAATATTGGACAATTTTCAAGATCCCAGATTATTCAAAAAAAAAAAAATATTTTGGTCCACGCTCTAGAACTTGGAAGAATGTTCATGGTTCCAACAAATTAAAAAAAAAAATCTTTGGAATTCCTAGGAGACTTCCAATGGTATTTGCAGGAGAATCTAAAAGGAATTAAAGCTGAGAATAAACACCTCAGAATTCTGATAAACATCAAATGCGAGTTCTGACCAGAAATCCATGATAATTCTTAGATTAATTCCAAGGAATTCCTGGGGCAAAAAACATTAAATTCTGGATTGAATTCCTAGGTAATTCTTAGAATAATTCCATGAGAGTTGTAAAAAGATCTTCAAGTAGAATTCCTGATGTTTCAGAGGAGAATTTTATAGAGATCGTGAGGAGGATATTAAGTGAATTCTAGGGATAATTCCAAGACAATTTTGACGGAAATTCAAACAGAATTTAAAAGCGAACTTTGAAATAAATAGGCTTAGAATGATTTTTAGGAGAGTTTTATAGTCTAACATATGTAACATTTATAATAATAATAATTTTAAAATCTTCGTCAGGGTATTTTATTCTATTTATAAACTGTTGAAAAATGTATGTACAGTACACTCAATGGACCATTATCTTCGAATTTTTCGCAGTGTTCACCATGATCATGACCCGGAACCAATTTATAAAATCGTAAAAGTTGTTTTCTTAAATTATCCGATAACCCATCACGGATATTCCTGAATCTTGCAAAAAATTGTTTAGAATCGAACATACTAATGCATGAAGAGTATAACTTTCTATCCGTAAACAGATTTTTATTAGGATTTGCCTTCGCAAACATGTGTGAACGAAAAGATTCCCTTATCACAGTATTGAAACATTTGAGCTAACCTAACGCGTTCAGCCACCTGAGAAGACTCGCCCATTCATCCGAACGAGTCTGTATAATCAATACCCTACTATCAACAACCACATCAAACATAGTATCGATTTTCATTTCGCTTTCCCTGCTGCTACCAACCAACCAACCAACCAACCAACCAACCAGCAACCGTTCCGGGTCTGGCTCGAGGTATCGCACCTTCCGGTTATCGGTTGCACTGAAAGGCTGCGCTCCACACTTCGAATGCTTCACGTACTTGCTCGCTCGCTTGCTGGGTGGATCCGTAATGTAAGTAGCAGCAGTTTACTCGATTTAGCTAGGACTTACTTCCTCGCACAATACACAATCTACCTCATCGGGGTGTACTATATTTCTGATATTATTTATCACCAGACACCATCCATCGACCCGACCCTGTTCGTTCCACCTTTTGTGGCAAGATACCCATATATTACTGCTGCTGCAGTGCATGATGATGGGCCAATCCCCGGTCACAACGAAGCGACAGGACAAGCCCCACATCGCACTATCGCTGATTCAGTTCCACCACGGACCACTGACGCACATTGTCTCGATTCAAAGCGAGCAAGCAGAGGAAAAAAATAAACAAGAACTGGCGAAAATCAAAATACGAAAAATCCAGAGGTAATCACCAGACCAGAAAGCTTGCACACAGCAGTAGTGTAACAGCTGGATTTGGTTGGATCGTCGCCGTCGTCGTCGTCGTCGTTCAATATCTGGCTGAGAGAGGGGTTCTGCTCTTGGCCCAGCCAGACAACAACGACAACTCAGCGCAAAGCACCGTCAGACAATTCAATAATACACTTCCCTCTAGTTGGTCGGGCGTTGTTGCCAACGATGGATGATGGCATGCCCCATGCCACCCGACCAGGCTTAACGCTCTCGCAGTGCGTAGCGATTTTACACGTTTATTGATACCGATATTCGATTATTACTTGCCTGTGTTGTACTGCTGCTACCATTCGTGGGGGTCTCCGATTTGTAATGGATTGATTTAGGGTGGATTCGACGTTGTCTGCTCGGATATATCATTGCGTTCGAACCACCCTGGGAAGGCACAACACTTCACCCTTTGCCATTAACGACGACAACGCACGGAGACACACGGAAATGATTAAATTCTAAAATCGAATCGAATCACATCAAATCAAATTACACACGCATCGGAGTGGGTAGAAGAGACCTGCGGAGGATACAGCTCGCACAAATACCCAGACGCTTTGTTTGGCTTATTTGGTAGTAGTAAATAAGCGAGTTGGTACGCTCTGATGTCAGTCACTGCGGCAGCGATGGCAATGAGGTAATGATGATGAAATTTCACCTTAGCCTTAGAGAATAGTTTGTTGATGCTTCTGCTGCATGATTGGATGATATTACAAGAATGAATCTACCGTTGCCAACTGACGACGACGACAACGGCGACGGCGGTACTATACTGATTCACTCCGGTTGGAGATTTATCGGTTTCCCCGCGTTCTGATCCGCACTGATTACCTGCGGCGTGGAGCAAAGCAAATCGAAAAATGGAGAGGAAGGAAATCAAGGTTGGTCGCACGCAGATTAAGCAACTAAAAGCCGCCATCGTGGTCGTTGTCTTGATCGACGACGACGACGACGACGCCGCGCCATGCCAATGGAGAAGTCGGTAAACTAAGTCACCGAAGGTTGAGATGGCCTCGCGACTGTGATTCAGCGGATGCGGAGATGGACGAAGAGCTGTGTATAGCTGCGAAGGTTTTCGTGTCCATTCCATTTTTTTTTCGAACTCAGCCACAACCAGAACTAAGATATAACGCGACGAGACACGCTCGATGTGATTTATGGAATTATTCATCGGAAACGGAAAACTGATTAGTCAGGCCCTGACAGATGGCTGAGGTTGCCCTTACAGTTACTCTCGTCGCGGGGCGAAGGGAAACTCGAAACCGTCACGTTCGGATTGAGACCAACGACAGGCGAGTCTCACCCACGCCGCCGCGCAGGGCATTAGAAAGCGCCCGGCAGGACTGTTTCCGCAATCCTCTCATGAGCCATGTGAGCCAATCAGACACATGCGACGCCAGCCACTCATTATGTGACCACGCAACTGCACGACGCCGCAAGGGATCAAGTCTCTGCTGAATGCGGGTGTGCGCGGGTGGAACTTCAACTCCAATACGTTTCACGATGCCCAACAGACGACCACCTCGAGCGGTTACTGTGTCGCTGACTGTGAGTATGTCTCAGTAAATAGAATCACTTACTCGCCCCGGCCCGATCCAGAAATGTAAGTGGATATAAATATTACTTGAAAATGAAATTATAGGATTCATACATTTATTTACTCGCGAAAGTTGTTTGAGATAAAAAAAACTTTTCCCTTGATTTTACCATGGCACGCGGAATTCGTGGAGGGTGCCAACTTCCGAGTCTGAGAGCTTGAGTGGGTGGCGGTTATTTGATCGCAATTGATTAGAAAAGTTGGATTTTTACTGAGGTGAGGAATTATTTTCCGTTTGTATTCGTAGACGAACAGCATTACAGATTCACCTGGTATCTGTATTGTAGGTTTTTGTCCTTATAGTCGGAGTTTTACTTTCAATACGGAGCGTCGAGAAAAAGATTCATTGGAAAGGAAATCAATTCTCTCTTGCCTAAAAAAAACACAAAAATATAAATACGTTGAAGGATGTTTTTAACATTTTCCATTAATCATCACAACTTTTCACAAGATTGAAAATAGAGCGAAGAGCGCCGGGAAATTTATTGCCGGAATAAAGTTAAACATCATGCCTAGCATTATTAACGAATTCATGGGGGTGGCAGGTGAGACACGTGCTTCACCCCCTATTGTGGACAGTGAAGACAATTTTCACTTCCTCGATGACAATCACCTTTTGTCTATTAAATAAAATGAATCACTTTAGCGGCGCCGGTGGTGTAGTGGTAAGCGTAATTTCCGTAAGGCCTGGGTTCAATCCCAGTCGGCACTGCCGGGATGTTCTGAGGCATAACATCTCTGATCACGCCTTCCTTTGGAAGGGAAATAAAGCCGTTGCATACATTTTCGGAGAAAGAGTAATATGTTTTCACTGTTTCTACGGATAAGTGACGTCCACCATATAAGAATGTTGAAGAAGTTTTAAACAGTGAGATTCATATTTTCCGCTTAATTTTGACATTTTTTAACAGCATGAATTTTTTTTTTTTTTTGGCAAATTTTTATAATTATTGCAAATTTATGCACCCAGGTCCATGACTATAGTGCACATCATTTTCGTTGTAATTGTTGGTGTATGAGATGTTCAAGGTTCTCCAAGTTGCTTTGGAGTTCAGATTAATTGATCTACTGGCTCAACCATGAACTGCACGATGTCCTCAGCGACAAAACCTACAAAAAATTTCTGCGGGTCGTTTTTGATTTATTTTGATTTATAATCAAGGTTCTCCAAATTGTCTTGAGCTCAGATCAAATGATTTACCTGATCAACCATAACTGATACAAGATCCTTAGCAACTAAATATCTCCAAACAACATCAATTTAAGGTGTATTAGAAGTTCTAGGTTCTTTAAATTGTTCTAGAGGTCAGATTATTTGATCTACAGGATCAACTAAAATCTGCACGATGATCTCACCGACAAAACTTTCCGAAACACGTTTATACAGTTTCTGCTGTTCGTTTATAGTTGATTTTGAGGTGTATAAGATACTCACGGTTCTCCAAATTGTCCTTGAGTTCAGATCAAATTCTCATCCAGGTTCACTGATTCAAAGCCCTTTGTATTAAAACATCTCCAAACAGGGTTAAACATATCATGCACATTATTTACGTTTGAATTCAATATGTTTAAGACGTTCTAGGTTCACCAAATTGTCCTCAAAACTTTTTAATTAGACTACCATCTTGCATTTTAGTTTGATTACATTCATAGATCAGCGGACCTCCATAAGCTCGGTCGGTAGAGCCTGCGACTATAAAGCAAACCATGCTGGAGGTGGCTGGGTTCGAATCCTGGTTGGTCTAGGATTTCAGATTGGAAAATTTCTCGACTTCCCTGGGCATAGTATATTATTGTACTTGCTACACAATATACACATGTAAAAATCGAACAGGCTTGGAAAGCTTTCAATTAACAACTGTAGAAGTGCATCTAGAGCACTAAGTTGAGAGCAGGCGTTAAATTACAGTTGGGACGTAATAGCCAGAGAAGATCATAGATAGCACTAACTAGCGGAGGAATTCCGAATTGTTCTGTCCATCATCCAGCAGTCCTTGACCTCCTGATCAACTTTGCCGAAGAAATCATCCGTCTAAATAGTCAGGATCTTGAGATACAGCAGCACAAACATATACACTTCGAATGCTCGCTAGCGACGCCTAGCGGAAGAATTCCAAATTGTTCTGTTATCATCCAACAGTCCTTGACCTCCTGATCAACTTTGCCCACGAAATCATCCGTCTAAATAGTCAGGATCTTGAGATACAGCAGCACAAACATATACACTTCGAATGCTCACTAGCGCCGCCTAGCGGAAGAATTCCGAATTGTTCTATCTATAATCCAACAGTCCTTGACCTCCTGATCAACTTTGCCGAAGAAATCATCCGTCTAAATAGTCAGGATCTTGAGATACAGCAGCGCAAACATATTCACTTCGAATGCTCGCTAGCGCCGCCTGGCGGAAGAATTCCGAATTGTTCTGTTCATCATCCAACAGTCCTTGACCTCCTGATCAACTTTGCCCAAGAAATCATCCGTCTATATCATCGGTATCTTGAGATACAGCATTCAAATCATGCAAAATAGGAGATTTTAGGGCAAAACTGTGAAAAACCCCAACTTACCCTATCGTGCTTAAGATGAAACACACTCCAATCGATTTTTGAGACTTTTTTCTATAAGCATGACTATTTTTTAGTCTCTTGTTCCAGCGAGGACCGAAGTTATTGAATTTTAACACATTGTTTCGATTTTGTCCCCACACAGCTAAAAAAAAGTAGTGTAAATTTACGTTACTATGATGCACATAAATGGAGCGTCATATAACATACAAGTTTAGATTATAGATCGTGTAAATTTATGAGACATGTCGTTCAATATTCCATATATTGTATGCAACTGTCCTCTTTTGTTTGCAACATTTCTTGCAAGCTGCTAGTTTACGTGAAAAGGAAGTTTACATGTATTAATGTTTGCATGCATGGATGTTTACATCGCCAGTAAAATTCAAAAAATTTTGGTCAGTGTGCAATAGTTGCTACTTGGAATTTTGCACGGATGCTGAAATCTTCTTCACAATCGCTATGGAAAATTATTCTAAACACACACTCTTAGATTTCATTCCAAAACTCCGTAGGACATTTTCTTTAGGTATTATCCGTTAATATCGGATTTGAATCTTCGGAACAATTTTCAAACTTATCTGGTGTGCCACAGGGTAGCAACCTGGGTCCTTTGTTATTCTCACTCTTCATCAACGAGCTTTCTCTCGTACTACCATCTGGCTGCCGTGTGTTTTACGCTGATGACGTCAAAATATACATGATCATTAAAGGTATCGAGAACTGCTATGCTCTACAATTGCTGCTGAATCGTTTTGCTGATTGGTGCACCCGGAACATGCTGACGTTGAGCATCCACAAATGTAACGTTATATCGTTTCATCGCAAGCTCAACCCGATTACGTATGATTATTCAATTAATGGTCAGTCCCTTGAGGGTTGTCTTCAAGTTCGTGATCTTGGTGTCATCCTGGATTCAGCGCTGACCTTCCGATCGCACTACAACGATATTATCTGCAGAGCCAACCGACAGCTGGGATTTATGTTCAAAATATCCTGCGAATTTACCGATCCTCTCTGCCTCCGGTCTCTGTACTGCGCACTGGTGCGATCGATTCTGGAATCCAACTCTGTAGTATGGTGCCCGTACCAGTCAACCTGGACTGGTAGGATCTAAGCAAATCAGAGAAAATTTGTGAGATATGCCCTACGACGCCTTCCGTGGCAAGATCCGTTGAACCTACCACAATATGGAGATCGATGCAGATTATTGGGACTGCAGACGCTTGAGCAGGGTGTTTGTAGCTAAACTTCTCACAGGAGAAACTGACGCACCGGAGTTACTAGGTCAACTTAACCTTTACGTTCCTGAACGATTACTTCGCCAACGGAACTTTTTGCTGCTTGAGCCCCGCAACTCCTTGTACGGCCTTCATGATCCTGTCCGCTTTATGTCGACTAGGTTCAACGAAGTCTACATCCTCTTCGACTTCAACTCTATTGTGGCAACAATTAAGCGTAGACTGACTGAATTGCATTAATGGATCGAGTGAGATTCGTTATTGTGAAAGGTGAGTAATATTCCATTGCTTCTAAATTGTAATAATCGCTACCTGTATCCTTTTTTTCTCGAATCACCACTGCCGACGAGGATTGCTTCGGATGATGGATGTCCAATGGAGCTGATAGAATTATAATTTTTTTATGTTTTTGACTAGTTGATATTTTAAGCCATGTTCACTTTATGTTATGTTCACGGATGTGCTTGTTTTGTAATGTTTGTACTGTATTGTGAAAAGATATGGGGTTTTTACGCCATTTAAATTGGCTTTTCCCCATCACATTCATTAAGACGACAAAAAGTCAGATGAATAAATAAATAAATAAATAAATAAATAAATAAAACTTATTCTAAAATTTGCTCAAAATTGCATAGAAAAAAAAATACTAAAATTCTCTTATTAGCTCTTACAAGTTACTGTGTCCTGAAAATCTAGTCCACAGTTCACAGTTTTTTTTTCAGGTGATTTAAAATTCCCGTTTCACTGGTCACCCTGGTTGATAGTTTCTCTCGCCATGAACAAGTTACAGTTCTAGCAATATACACCAATATACAATATACAATATAGCGCCGGTTGGACATCTTCTTTGGGTAACCTTTGGGACCAGTTTCGAATTTTCTCAGCTGGTCATCTTCCCCTTTCTCCAGGCCCCACTCTGGCCATCACTGACAATTGTGCAGAAGCTTCCTTCTGGCTATACCAAGGCAGCGTGCAACGTCCAATGTTTCGAGCAACTCCCGCCCGCTAAACTATGTGCCAGGAAAGTTCAGTTCAACAACGATGCCACTGGAGCGATATCAACTGTCTCAAACTTGGCAAACTGTTTTATTGAGTTTGCTGCTGCTGCTGTCATGGCCCCAATCGTCTGGCAGCCGGCGTTCTTTGCATCTCTCTTCTTTCCGGACAGTTCGATTTCACCATAGAACGCAATCTCGGCGCTGTGAATGGAGGGCGACTGCGACTTTGCAGCAGCCAGCACCAGTTGTTACTTAAAATTCACGTTCATTGATTACCCCGGGACCGGATGTCGGTTTTTCTCGTATGTGTGTTTGACTTGGGTTTCCCTTCCTAACCTTCCGTCTCGATCGCACCGAAAATGCTGCTGGGTTTATAGCCTTAGGGTGCGTGGTATGGTGACTCCCTTCCAGTTTGTCTTCGAGTTCAGCCCAAAATAGATAAGATTTGTTTTTGTTTATTAAAACGGTTATTCGGTCTCTTCTTGCTCTATCTATCCGTGGATGAAGCAATTTGAGATTCTTTTTCAGAATTTTTCTCCAATGTCCATAGATCTACGGGTCCGATTTCACTTGGAGAAAAAAAAGTCTGTCCAAACAGTGTCAGTGCCCATTTTATAAGGGCAATTACCCGGGACACTATATCTGTCCGTCACCCAAATCTAGCTTTCCATCATTTTCCAGCCACAATCGGACGAAAGGGGCAACAGGGAAAAACAACGACACGAAAATTGATCCACATTCACTCTTCCCGGTGGCCGGCGATGGATCGAAGACAGAGGAGACGACGGCGACGTTGGTAAAAAAAATATAAAAACGTAAAATTTGTGAGACTCGCATCAAATAAATTACGATGATTTCAGAGGGGCAAAAATAAACGTGCTCTTCGAAACGCGCCAGATTTATCTCTTCCTTCCCGTTTTGGCAGAGAGCAGAGGGCGCATTTCCCCACACACACGGAGGAAACGACGAATCAACCAAAACAGAAAAAATAATAATAAGAGGAGGTATCAGCCGGAACGAAGAATGATAGAAGCAACTGTCTTCCTTCACTGTGTTTGTCTCTTGTCTGCCTGCTGGGGTGATCTGTTCCACGTTTTTTTTTTCCTTTCCTATTATATCGAGACTTTTCTTATGTGAGCCGGCGAGAGACTGATCTGATTCCCATGGCTGTTGGAAATTCGTCAGCAAGAAGACGATGGACGATGGCTACGATTCGGATGTATATTTGGATCGGTTTTAATTTTTTTCGGAGCGATAGCGATCATCGTCGTCGCGGTTTTATTCCGTCGTCCAATTCCCTCGATACGACGAGCGAAAAAATTTGCTGCTTTGCGTTTTTGTTATCACTCGCCGATCTTCGGGCTGGGTTTGGTTTGGTTGACTTGGCTAGGCCTCCACCATCAACACCACCACAACCTATCGCGACTCGGTGTATGGAGAGAACGCCAAATTACGACATTTCGCGGTTAGGGAAAATGATCCCCAGTTTTAGAGGTTTTTTTTTTTTGGTGTCGATCGCACCGCAATGATAAAGTTTTGCAACCACCAATCAGCTGCTGGAACGTTATCGGAAACGACGAATCGTTGGATGGGGCATGCGATAGTCGGTTTCCGAGTGAATTAATTTGTAGCAAAATGTCTGTGCTTTTGGATTGGAACTGTTTCGACTTTCGAAAGACCCGAAAGCTTAAAAATGCATTCGTGAGCCAAATGGCCCGTCACTTTCCCAAATGAACTTTTCATATACCCAACAGAGCGATGTAACATTCTGATACCGATTCGAATAAAATATAGAGCAGTACCACGGGAAATAGATAAATGACCAGATTTGAGTCTTTCCGATTTCAATTAAGCTTGGTCTACGTTTTGGACAGGGGGAAGTGTGAATCTTCCATGGATATTTCGACTATTTAGACTCAAGAGTCATATTTTAAAAGAGTGTACATATATATTTCAATGAGCACTATGTTTGAAAAAACGTATCTTAAAAACTATTGATTGAACCGAAATGGTGTCTAAGGACGAGTTGTAAGGAAATTGATTTTAAAACGTGATAAAAATTAGCACTGAAAAAATAATTGACCTTTTTTTAATTCATTTAAAAAACTTCAATTCGAGTTATTGAAATGTGTATGTTCATTTTTTTATAATATTTTCTAGGAAAAACGGAAGCCAATTAGAGACTTTAAAAATAATTCTGAGGCGGTGCAAAATGTACAGATTTTGTAGAAAGCCCACTTTTCAAGGATTTTTGAAAGTCTATGTTTTCAAGTGAGAAGCATGAATTTTAACCACTAATAATGATTTCTGATGTAATTTTAAGCAGAAAATTCTCATGGTGTTCATCTTTCTTAAAGAAGCCATTTGCGGCATATTTAGAAATCAAATCCGAAAATATGTTTATGTTTCCTATAAACAAGCCTTTTATAGGTGTACCATTGATAACTTATGCTATCGAAGCAAGTGCATTTAATTGCCAGAGGCCTCACTTAGCTCAGTCGATAAAGACGCAGCTACAAAGCAAGACCATGCTGGAGGTGGCTGGGTTCCATTCCCGGTCGGGTCTAGGAATTTTTCGGGTTGGAAAACTTGACGACTTCCCTATGCATAGAGTATGATTGTACTTGCTACACAATTATACTAATGCAAAAATGGTACAGGCATCGAAATCTCTCAATTAATAACAACTAGAACACTAAGTTGAGAGCACTCAATAAGCTAATATGCTATAAGCAATAAGTTTGAAATGCAAAGAAGAAGCATTTAATTTCCAAAGATTTGTCCTTTTGCACCATGAAGATTCAACCAACCGGTTCGATGTTACAGGCGCAAACAGTATCAAGCGCATTTTCAAAAGATTTTTCCAGGCAAACATACCTTTGCTTATAAAAATTAATAAATATTCCATGAAAAATTGATAAACGTTCCTTAAAAAATACCCAAAATGTTTAGTGATACTCCAGTGAAAATCCCTAAAAATTGCCAATGATCCATAGAATATTCAACAATGAACCATAATCTAATGAAATTGATCCATAGAAAACCAAGTTTGCGCACTAAAAAATATAGGAATGATCCAAAACTGGGATTGGATTTACAATATTATGCTCAGTAAGCAAAATCGGTCACTGCTAAGCCCCCGAGCTCCTTTCATCACAACAAACCATTACGACTAACGATCGCTAAAGCCATGAAGCTATTCAAATTGAATATTTGTTTCATGGGAACTCATCATATTTTTTCCGGTTGTAAATAAACAGCAACATTTAAAAAACCGGAAGAAACCTCAATTTAAAAAAAAAAACAGATTGTGGAAAACAGTTTATTCGCATTACATTGTCAATTTATATTCCATATTTTAGATAAATGTTTTAATTGGACCGAATGTTATACGGTGATAGAACAAACTCAGAAAATCATTTAATTAGAAAAAATAGAACTCTTCTGAAATCCTATTCCGTATAGAATAAAGATTTTATTTGAAAATTTCAAGAGACAATTGTCAAGAGTCTTGGACTAAAATAAAACTTAAGAATTTTAACACGTAACACTTAACTTTTGAAGAAATGTCTAGAGAATTTTGATCGGAATCCCAAATGAGTTTTGGGGAGAATTTTGGTCCTCTACCATTTTCTCTCTGTACTAGAGAGTCTCTAGGAATAATTGCAGGTAATTTTGAGAAGCATTATAGGAGAACTATGGGTGAATCCAAAGGTAGTTCAGAAAAGACTTTTTTTTAAGATTATGAGCAAAATGCCAGAGAATTCTGAAGCAACTCTGAGGGATTTTCAAGGAGCATTCTAAAGGAATTCGAGAGGAGAATTCAAACTAAATTAACCCTACAACAAACTTAATTATGGTATGGAAAATATTCTGACACTACTCCTAATGATCACATGATCAGGGCCTAGAAAATGTCTTAAATGTTAATCAATCATTCAGTTAATAAAAGAAAAAAAAATCTAAAGAGAATTCCCAGGGGATATCGATAATATTTAATTCCAAGAGAATCTAATGCTGAATATAACTGAAAAAAAAAACGTTGCCGAATTTCAAGCTGAAGATAGTTTTAACAGTGGCGTTTTCTTAACCTCAATCTACCTGTGCACCAACTCTCAAAACATAAACAATTATCAAAATATTGCTAGCAATGGATAGATATCGAGTAAACTAGAAGATTAAGTGTATTTTTCAACCGATTCGAGTATGAATATGGCATTACATCTGGTTTTGAAAGTTGGTACACAGGTAAAAAGTGAGGTTACGGGACGCCACTGAGTTTTAATTAAATTTTTTGGAGAATTTATTCAGGATTTTGAAAGAATTTAAAGATATTTCCGAAAGGGTTTCAAAGAGGAGATTTCACCGATTATATAGATTATTATTCCGAGCTCGGTAGAAAAAAACAAAGTGTGTACAAGTTCTAACGGGACGTTACAAGAAATCAGTTCCACAGAATATTTTAATTGAATTCCTAGGTGTTTCAAAAGTGATTTTATGGGAATCGTGAGAAGAATGAATAGCGGGTGAATTTTAAGGAGGATTTTAAGAGAATTCTAATGAGAATTTAAAAAGAATTGTGGTTGACTGTTTTCGGCAACCAAAATTGTATAACTTCAATTTCACTGAATTTTCCTATCAAAACGCTTCACTGAATGTATTCTACCGATTCCTTAGTCTGAGCTGATTAAATTTTTACGACTGCGCAATCTTGTTATGTCAGAATTTTCTTATCATGAAATATACGCTCTACAAAATGCGGATGATTTCGAGCGGCCGATAGTAGAACAGCAGATTAACAGGATTTTACTTCAAATCCATTTCCGAGATTTGGTAAAATTTTAGCGATATTTGAATTTTTGACAAGCAAATAGGTTCGTTTCATTTTACATACATTTTCCCATAAAAAAAATTAAAATTATCCCGCATATCCAGAGCATAACTAAATTAGTTCAAATTTGACGCAGTTGTTGGGGGTCTCAATAAACATCGGAAGAACAGTTATGATCGACCATACAAACATGGCCCACCCTATTGGAGATCTCTAAAGCTCTCTGAATCTCTCTGAAGTTCGCAGATCCTCTCTTAGGCACTTTTAAGATCTTCTAAATTCGCTGAACCTATCTGTAGTTCATCGAAACTCTCAAAAGCTTTCCAAGCTTTACATGTTTTAATAAGCTGCCTGGTTCTCTCAGAAATTCTCTGAGAAGTTCAGACTGACCTCGAGAAAAATGCTGAATTTCAATCAAGATTAGTGGATGTCAGAGATATTCAGCGAAATCCAAAGAAAAGAAGCACAGGAACATTACTGTAGCTTATTAAAAGACGCTCAATGATCACCTCAAAGATGATTGGGAGAACTTTGGAGATGTTTAGGAACTTTCACAAGAGTCTTCCGAGACGTTTAAGGGAACCTCAGGGAAGCTTAAGTTTAGATATTGGTCAAATGAACCACAGAGTAGTTTAGGTTTCTTGAAAAAGTTGATAATCCTTTGGAAATTGGAAGAAATCTTGATACACATTTGGAAGCCTTCATTGAAAGTTGGGGAACTTTGAATTTTTCGATGATTGCGAACCACTATGGGCTCTCTTCCCAAAGATTATTGCAAGTTTTATCCAAGTTTTAAAGCATTAATTAAATTTAAATCAAGGTCTACAGAACCCCTATAAACCCAAATTTACTTGGGATCTGATCACTCAATGCGCGCAGAGCGCTTATTTTCTGAAATCCGCAAAGGTTAATACAGTCAAACTCAAAATTTGCTAGCCTTTCTCCATTTGTAATTGTAAAGCAGCGGAGAGAGAAGAAAAGAAAAAACCCAGGTATAACGAAAACGCAAAGTGTAGCCACCGTATTTTATTTGATCCCTGCTTTAATTTTACCACCACTCTTTGTGTGGATTGCTTCCTCAAAGATAAGTTGGAAAAGAGTGCGAAGAAAATGGGAGAACCACTCTTTTTTGCCGAGTACTGCATGTAAAAAGGTGCTCTGCAAACATTCTGAGGCATCTCGGCATGGAATTTTTTTGATTCCGGATTACAAGTTTGGAAAAAAATAAACAACAATTTAATGGACTTAGAAAAGAACTCAAGAATCTGCGCCATGATTTTTTTTTTATATATTTGAACCAATTTTAAAGCAATTGGACTTCAAAGATTTTGAGTTTGAAAATTTTCCTATGCCATTATTCGACATCTTAGGCTTGGACAACTTCCCAGATCACGGAGGAAAAAAGCTAGGATATTGGGATCAAGGGTTAGGATATATTTGAAAACATCATCAAATATTTCTTAGAGGCGAATGAACTCTTGAGTTTAAAATCTCTATAGTAAAAAAGTTAAATGTTTCTGTGCTGAGCAATGTTTGTTCTACAGATACTATTGGTTTGAAGCCTAGGTCAAGACAATTAAAATATTGGGGCCAGATTTTTTTTTCGAAAGCTCAGTAAATTTGTGAAAAGATATGACAAATTCGAGATCACAGGCAAGGGAAAAAATACAATCTGCATAAATTTTGAAGATAACAGACATGAACTAGATCACGGAGTTGACAAAAATTAAAAATATTAGTGGTTGGACACTAATTGGACAATTAATGTTCCTGTCGCAACTCTTCTTGTCAGACTTGACACGCTAATTTTTAATGAATCTTGAAAAATACCAATTTGTTACCTAATCAAACTGTACTTTTATGTGAATATTTAAAGGCAAATTATTTACTCTCAACATTGGTCGTAAAAAATAACTTTGATGACTAAATTTTAATAAATAGTGACCTGCTACCAGCACTGATATAATGGGTGAACCCATCTTGGTTTTTTTATGAATCAATCCAAGTTCAATGAAAATTAAGAATAACTGACGAAATAAACTGAAACCTAAAAATAGCATAGGAAAAAAATACATTTGGTTTACACATTAACAGAATTCGATCAAAATATATACCAACGTATGTTGAGATCGGTTACCCTGGGTTGCATGACCACCCTGCTATTGCGATAGAATGAGGCATAGTGACAAATGTGAGGGCCCGAGATTGAACACTCTTCTGCTCAGTAAGCAGAAACGGTAACCGCTAAGCCATCGAGCCTCGTCTAATATCTTGAAAAAATTGTAGACACAGAATGATGACTACTGTTCAAGGCCCTATATATATTTAAAAAAATTAGAACAATAATAATATTTGTTCAAGGATTCAGAATCTTGATTTTTTTTAATTCAACATTTTATCCGAGACGATATCTTGATCTAAGGGCGTTCGGTCAATGACCATGCCCCCCGGTTCGCAAGATACTTCAGTGATTGAGTCATAACACCTCTAGAGCGCACACATAAGCCTTTTGTAAGTAATTCTTAAGACCTCTTAATTTGACGGTTAGTATTTCTAGAATCTTTATCTAATATCGAAGCGATTGCTTTAGAAATACGTTTCAAAAGATTATCTAGAGGTTTTTTAGGTGAGAACCTAAAGAAAATACAGGCAAATAACTGAGAGCATAAGAATTCTTCGCTAATTTCAGAATTACTGGACAATTTATGAGAAATTAAATTCAATTAAAGCATGACAATTGTAGGGATATAAGCTTGAAATATTTGTAGATCGATTCCCCAGGATGCAACTACTATTAGAAACAATTCAAAATGAATTTTTATCCCCGAAAAATTTCCCTTATGATGTCCCCAAATTTATTATTACTGAGAATGATTATAACTTTTTTGTTTATGCTTTATTAGGGTGATTGTTTGCCATTTATCGGCTAGTTCATCTACAATAAATGGTTATAACGGAGAATGGTAAGTTTAGCTTGGCACCAAGCATCAGATTCGATAGGTATATTTTTTTTTAATTAGGGGAAATGTCGGCTTCGGCAATACCTTAAACTTTTATCGTCAGGGGGTAAACAAAGACCTAAAGCACTCAAAATTGGCCCATAGATGCTCTGAAACACGATGTATCCACATGCCAAAATTGAGCTCTCAAGGACGTTGTTTACCCCCTGACGATAATAGAATAAGGTATTGCCGAAGCCGACATTTCCCCTATAAAGAAACAGAGAAGGATTAGTCATTTACATTTAATTCCATTACCATATTTGCCTATCCTTGACAGATACGCGTATTTCAGCTACAATGTACAGACTTCTTCAGTGCCTTGTACTAATACCCGATTGTCGAAATCGAAGTCGAATATTAGTACAAGACACAGAAGAAGTCAGCCTGCACATTTGAGACGAATTACGCGTATCTGTCAACGATAAGCAAATATGGTAGTGGAATTAAATGGAAATTACTAATCCTTCTCTCTTTAAATTAGTTTAAGTTAATTTGATTTCGTTTATAAGAACCATCAACACCGCTGTGCGAAATCTACCAGTGTCGTTGTCCACCATGCACAGATTGTAGTTTTTACCTTCGCCAATAGAAAAGCACCGCTAGTCAATTAGCACCTCAGCACCTCGGCGCACTATCACTAAGAGATAATACTAGAAACCCACCCCCCAGAGCATCGTCACCTACCTTGATCGTCAGACACGTCCGTATCCGCTTGGCCAGATCCACGTTGGACCCGTCGTCCGCTCCGTCGAAGAAGTTATCATCGTCGTCATCGTTGTCGTAATCATCGTCAGCTGTGACTTCATCGTCGTCACTGCTGCTGCTACTGTTGCTCGAACTGGAGCTGGAGCTTGAACTGCTCGAGCTGCTACTACTGCTTCCACTACTACTGGCGATGGTTCCATGACGTGCTGCGTGCTGATGATTGAAGGCACCGGCACGTCCTCCGCCGCCACCATCACCACCACCACCACCACCACCGGCATCGTTGTTGGTGCCGGTGACGGAGTCCTGGTCCATCACTACTACATCACTGCCAACTGTGGACAAGGCTCCACCGTTCTGTTGGCGTTTCCGTTGTGAGATGGCCTTTTCTTGAGCACCGGCGAACACTATCGTCGATTCACCCAGCTCACAGTCGCCCACATTGCCCAAGCAAAGGCGGCATAATTTGTAAAACTTGGGCGGCACGTTGTTACTACCCATTGTGGATCGATTCATCACGAACTTCCGTTTTCTTCAAATCTCAATAAACACACACACAGCGCACGAGGTCAACCCTTTCTCGGTGAGACAAGCAAAGGGTTGATTTTGGGGCGGGTGGGACACTCAATCCGATTTCGAACCCAGAGAGAAAAAAAAATCACTTTCTTCACCGCTTACAGCAAAACAAAATCAAATGGAAGGAACGTTTAGACACAACATTCAGTCGACGGCATTGGAAACTGTTGCTCTCGTTGCTGTCGTCGTTGTTGGATCGATTCCTTCGACCTGCGGGCATGCGAAATCATTGAACCGCTTCCGCTCACTTTCACATTTCCTTAAGTAGATTTGGGGAGAGGTTTGTTTTATTTTCTTTGCCTTCTCGAGGGGGTTCTACACTCGTGACGCACGCAAACGCAAATCACCAATCGCGAGAAACAAAACACAGGGTGCAAGAAAGGTAAAACGAAACATCAATACACAACAACAAATCCGAGCATCGGGAGATAAAAACTGGTTGATAGAATTGTTAGGAAATCACACTCATGCAGCACTAGATATCATCTACCGAGCGGGTTCTTCTTCTTGGTCTTGTGTGAATGACGGCAGCACTTTAGAATCCTGATGGTTAAAAGAATCACGCACTTCTGTCTCCTCTTGCAGCTCAGCTCTTCTCGATTTGTTGTTTTCTTCAGTTGTTAGTGGTAGATCTCTTGGCGATGCGAGTGGCTTACTGAATATCTAGAATGAAGCAAAGAGAACCAGAAAAAAAAAATCTAAATTAGAAAACGTGTAGAGCCGAAGAAAACCACAACAACACACTCCAGCAATAGGTACTCCGGTGGTTTCGTTGATGATGGGACGATGAGAGGGCACATCTTTCACTCAGTTTAGAATAGAACGTGTATGGCATGTGTGTATGCGTAATGACCATAGACGGAAAACGGGTATAATCTCACGTTTTGTATTTGCTTTTATTGTTATTACGATTACTTTCCAAGGTTTTTTTTTTCTCTTAGCATCGACATAAAAAGCTTCACAGATACCAGAAAAGAGGGAATCACGTTTGGTTCGGTTGTTTTATGAACCCTACAGTGGTTGTCCTCCTCCGAGAGGGCTTTTTGGTTTTGATCCGGCGGCACCGAACGAACTTGGCCAAGTTTTGGGGTACGACGTAGTTTTGTGTGATTAGAATGTTTATTCCAGTGGTTGGGGGCAGCAGTCCCTTGGGGGTAGAGGGGGTCTGTAAATATGTGACGAATATCAAAAGGGGACATTGACGTAGTCGGTATGCGTGACGACAGTTGGTTCTGAGTAGAAGCATAAATTTGTCATGCTGACATCACGCAATGGTTGGTGGTGAATTCGAAATTGAGACAACCTTCAGGTCGGAATGGAGTTGGTTAAGCAAATTCATTCAAAGTTTTAAAAGCTTTGAAATTGATCATTCCATACGTATACCGTAGAAAGTGACAGTTTTCTGCCTCCATTAGGGTAACTAAATTGATTCCAAATCTGTACCTGATCATCCGCTTAAAATGTGCTCATTCAGTTTATATGGGAAGCTAAATGGAGATTTGAAGCAAACAAACTCATGCTATGCATTCAACCTTCCATCGTTATCGATATTAAAGGGAACATTAATAGAAAGGTAATGAGATTTAAAATTTGATTAGTCTATTGAATCGTTTACAGAGGCGAAAAAACAAACATAGTAATAAAAGAGAACACCCACTGGGATATGGATCCATACATTTTTCAAACACTTTTACCTGAACTCCACAGGAGCTATGCTTAAAATGTCGTGCAACCCAGCATCCAAAAGCATCGCACATAATCTACTCGCAGGAAGGACTGTTATTTGTATACTTGGTAGGGGACGACGAGGTAAGACAGCCACCCTTTAGATTATGGAATAAATCAACTCTTGAAGAAGAAAAATTATGCAGAGGTCTTTGCTATTGTATAGTTTGTATTGTAAAACACATTCTAGCTTGATAACAAGTGAAACGCATAAATTTATTGCTTTAAAGCTATCATACAATTTATCATGTTAAAGTAACGTTACTATAAGGAAAACACATGTCTGTTCGATGTACTTATAGTGAAAATATACAGTTTTAATTAAATTATAATATATTACAGAAGCTGTTATAGTTTGACATGTGTCAGGGTAAGACGGCCACCTTTGGTTGGTTGAAACTGGAATGCGTAAATACAGTACTTTCCCGTTTTTGTCAGCCACATCTGAAATTTTAGGCTGACAAAATCGGGAAATTTTCTTTTTCAATATTTTAACCATGAAAATGATTTTGAAATCAAGATTAACCATGATAAATGTTTACTTTTCTTACAACAAATGGTGCACCAAATGTCTAGAAAAGTTTGCGTACGGTTTGTTGAGCCGGTACGTACTGTTCGGTATCCTTAAATTCCGCTTGGTTTTCAGCGCTGCAACCAAGGTTGAACCTCCGTATCTCAGTGTCAACGTAAATACACTAGCCAGGAGCCGTCCCGAGATGTTCGGTATGATTCTGGCTACCGTGTTGATGGCCTTCGCTGCCTTCTTGTATGCGTATTCTACGTATCTATTGAAGCCAAACGGTCGTCGACCATCACTCCCAGGCATTTCAACACGCACTTCTAGTTTATTGCGTGCTCCCCAATGGGTATTTCTGCCCGCTGCAGCGCTTCGCTCCATGCATTAGGTTTCCAATCATGTCGACCGCCTCGGTCGCCAACATTTCCATCTATTCCAGCGTCTTGCCTGTTACCATAAGACAACATCGTCCGCAAAGCCAACGATCTCAACTCGTTTGGGTAGCTTCAGCGTTAGACTGCCGTTTTAGAGCGTTGGACCAAGGAAGGAGCCTTGTGGAATTCCCACCGTGATCCTAGTCGATCTCTGTCCCATATTTGGCTCGTAGATCAGAACCCGGCGTCGGCTTCCCAGCTGGAGCTGTTGAACGCATTCTTGACGTAGATCGTTATTACAACGTAATATCGATCTCCTCTCCACTTCTGTTTCAGCGCCTTCTCGGCTCTCTCGACAACTGTCAGAATTGCATCCAATTTTGCTCTTCCTTTTCGAAATCCGAACTGCCTCTCCGACAATCCTTGCTCACACTCCGTGCATTCCGTCAGCCTGTTTAGGATGATCCTCTCCAAGAGTTTTCCGAGTGTATCCAGCAGGCAGCAGGTTATCTCCCTCTTCGTCTCCGTACGATGTAGGTGGCCAGTTCGTTGGATCGTGCTTCGAGAAAAGCTCTTCCACGATGACTTTCAGGTTCTCTAAGCACATTACAGCGGGCATGACTTGACTTCTGATATTCGTCATCACGACACGGTGTGTGACGTTGGCAGCAGCGTCTCGACCCAGCTCCAGTTGACAATTTGACTTGCTCTGCTTTATCTCTACCTTTATCGGGAGGAACTCGATTTAGTTGTGCAGTATTGCAATAATTGAGGTTTGTTGGAGTTACCTCTGTTATTGTTGCGAAAAAACAATTAAGTGTCGCTTGGAGGGAAATGCTTGAGAATTCATGCTTAAAAACCAAAAAAGTTCAGCAAAATCTTCAGGCTGAAAAAATCGGGGGTAAACAAAATCGGAAGCTGACAAAATCGGGAAAGCAATATTTCGTTTCTGAAATATATCAGACTTTTTTCGAAAACATTTGTAGATCTGTCACCAGTATGAATTCGTGATATGATGGCCCCGAAGGATCTGCCAGAACATCCGGAATAACAGTAAAAGTAGTCAATTTATAAAACCAGGGCCAGGACTTCTAAGAAGCTTCTGTTACCAGCATTATAAGTAAGATGATCAAGGAATTCCCTCACTACGCGTCGGTAGTGTACATGTGAACTAGCTGTATCTATAAGCTATATCATGAAATCCTCACCATCTAAGAAGTCAGGACATCTACGTGAAGTCCACACGTAGACTAGTGTCACGTAGTAAAAGAATTATGAACTAACTAACCCACAAATTTGAAGATTTTTTCACCTGAACAAGTTTCCCGAAGACGGAAACATTCTAAATAGTAAATATCTCAAGATATAATTTATACAGGACATTGACTTGCACATTCGCGCCACATACCCGAGCAGGCACCGATAGCCAATCGATAAAAAACCAGATACCAGATTTCTGTATGCTTTTGGTATAAAAGCTTATTTTGATATTATTCAGTTATCGAAATATTTTGTAAAATATCAAATCAATACCAAAATAACAAATTGTGATCTATCAGTTTTTAGACAATAACACCTTAAAAAGTTATTGAATTGGTATTAAAAGACCTTCAAAATAACAAACTATGGTATTCTGGTATCTTAAAAGTTTCTGTTATCCGTCTGTTATTGTAATAACTAAATTATTTCGTTATTGTAATAACTAAAGTATTTTGCCTCTTATGTCAGCCTCACTAATACCATATTTAGGTTGCCAGTTATGTTATTTTCATACCTGAATTTGTTATTAATAAGTTATTTTTTCCTGCTCGGGTAATGAGAAAATTATGTACTATGGTTCTCTATCCGCCTTGAACTACTGTACAATTTCGCCGAAAACAGTAACCTTTTATAAGACCAGGATCATGATATATTCCATGTGGCCGTCTTACCCCTATGGGTGGCCAATCTTATCCTGCATGATTTTTTTTTTCTTTTATTATTTAGTCTGTTTTTGATTCGTGATAAAACATCGTCAAATGAAAAGGAAATTTTCTGAATATCAATGTAATTAGGGAAAGTACTCGATTAGTAAATTTAACGAAGACATTTAAAAACAATTTAACAAAACAAATTACTTCAAGTTTAGGGTGGCCGTCTTACCCCGTCGTTCCCAACGGCTTTTGCAGTACACGCCAATCTTTTCTCCTAATAATTGATTTAAATTTTGAAACATATATCTTTGTATATTTAAAGTTGACTCATGTTGACCATATATATAACCAAATTCGTAGAATTGAACATGAACATGAGTATTATTGACTGCCCGTGGTTGCTACTCCATGTATGCCACAATTTAGCAGTAATTGACGAATTTCACGCCAGCTCGGCTACTGTTTTTTTAAAGCTCATGAAAAATGCAAACTTTTGAAATGTTAAAAATCATGGATACTTAAAAATTGACACAAATCGTAGAACAAGAACTGTTGGTAAATTATAATTTATACTCAGAGAACAATGTATGAGAAATTTTAAATTCATTTCCTTTATATAATTCTTCGGAACTTCGTCCCGCCCAAAATTGAACTTTTGTTTTAAAAAAATTCGAGTATTCACGATTCCACCCTAAATATTTATTTATTTAACATTCGGGGCCTTATATATGCCACTCTGTTTTAGGTATAGAAAAAGAGAAGATAGTTTTCCGACTTTTCCAATTTTGCTTTAAAATTGACCAATTTTCTAGCTGTAAAAATGTTCCTTGGACGGAGCAAAAAGTTCAAAAAAGTTCAAAAAAGTTACCAAAAGTTCATGGTTTTATACATTTCAAAAGTGTTAATTATTCATAAGCATTTTTTTTTAATTTAAAATCTAAAAAATTGGGCTCTGACAAATTGAGATAGGGGAACTGGATGTAATGTCGGCCTAAATGCCCCTAATTTGGACCCATACATAAATTCAGCTATCGACTAAATTTTCAATAGCGACCAAAAATATACATTAGTACCGTCCCAATGACGCGTTCATCTAGATAAAATTGATAAATGGCAGATTTTTAGCGATGGGCCCAATCTTAGATCCATGGGCCAACATTAGAGCCATTTCCCCTATTTGGTTTATTTTTTTTTTAATTTTTACTTCAACTTAATTCGAAAACATTTCAAACATTGCCAATTTGCCGTTACACATTTTACAGGAGACATCGTGTTCGGAGTTTTAAATGTGAAGAAACCTGGAATTGAATCCACGATATTCTGATCAGAATGCAAAAACGGTCGCCACTAGACCACCGAGTATTTTATATTGCTAACATAATTATGAACGAGTCCCCGATCGAGACAATGTTATTGTCATTCAATCTGGTGGCGGCTTCCAACAATCAAATGATTTTTTTTTATTTAAGAGATTTTCCGCCGTGGGCTGATTTATCACTTATGAATAATAACAATAGCATATCGTAAATAATAATAATAATGATAATAAGGCGCGTTAAGCTAGTCAAGAGGCGAATTCAAGGAGTTTATCATTATCAGCTTTTCCACGCAATTCATATAGTTGACATTAAATTCAAGAGCGTAGCCAGAGTGGAGCAGTGAAGGTAGGACAATTGCTCCCTAGCTCATTAACAACTTATATTTTCTGACTTTAATTATACTCCTGAATACTGCTTGAAAAAATGATATGCTCCGAAATTCCAACAAAATTTTTGAGATCCTGAAATCAGATAATGCTTTGAAATCCTATATCTCGGAAGTTGTCCAAAGCGTAAAAACTTTAGAATTTGTGTGAGTTATTTAAAGAATCATGAAAACTATTGCGAAGGCTGCTAATGCTATTGAGCTGAATGGGTAATTAGGTCAAATTTTAGAAAGTGCGAGATTGTATAAGAATCTCTTTTATAAAACCATGGGCAATTGAGTTTTAGGCAAGTAAATTTGATCAAGTCTAAAAGAACTATTGAAGTTTTCGGACTCGATGTCACCGAGATTCTTCGCGATCCCAGACTTGAAAAAAAATCATGATTTGTCAAGGCTCTGGGACTTGGATAAACTAACAAGAAGAATTTAAAAAAAATCGACCGGAATTATGAAAATTCCAAGGGTTTCCTGGAAAGAACTTATGCAATTGGAAATGTTGGAAAGTATTCTTAAGAAATTTCGAGGATAATTAATCAATTAAGGTGTCATCTAAATCTCAATCCTAAGATGCCCGGATAATTCCACCATAGCGAGACGAAAACCAAATCTTTCCTGGCAGCTTAAATAGAGTCGACCCCCTCAGGTCTAGCGGTGAATGGAAAGCTTACGGTAGTTATGATTAGAATTATATCAAGCGTAACATTTGAAAACGGCACACAAGCTTTTGTAAACGAAACTTGTAAGGCCCTTTCCACGCGTACCGAAGAACACCCACGCAAACCAATATCTCTATCGGATCGGGGAGAATTTACCCTACCTGATGATACTGTTGGTTTGCGTGGGCGTACTTCACGTTTAAAGGGCCTTGCAACCTCAGTTTACAAAAGCGTTTGTGTCGTTTTCAAAATTACATGTAAATTCTGACGCGAAATCCATCGGGAATGTGAGGAGAAGTACAGGATAATTTTTAAGGAAAAATCTAAAGGAAATTCTTAAAAGCATTTCAAAGGAACTCTGGAGTAAAAAAAAAACCGGAGGATAGTTCCAAAGAAATTGGAAGGACAATTCCGAGAAAAATCTGACAAGAACTCCAAAGAAATTCTGACATAAATTACATAACAATTTCACGAGAATCTGAATCTTTCGGGCTTCGAAGGAATTGTAAAGAACATTTAAATTTATTGACTGCATTGCAAGAGGAGCCTACTTACGGAATGCTGAAGAGCAATAGTAGTAGTTAAGGCATACATTCCAAGGTAGATCGGACGCATAACTTCTGACAAGAATTTGAAGGGAATTGTGAGGAAAATTTCAGGCGAATTCTAAGGGGAACTCCAACAGAATTAAAAAAAAAAATAAATTATGTGAATTGAACAGAATTTTGAGGTAATTTCCAGCGGAATATTGAGCACAATTCGAAGAGAAAATGTGTGGTGGTTCCAAGGAAACTCAGATGAATATTCCAAGAGCGTTCTGACACAAACTACTACGGCATCCTGACAGGAATTCCAAGTGAATTTTGATAATAATTCAAAGGGAGTTTGGAATTGATGATAGTTTCAATGAAATTGGAAACATAATTTAAATTCTGAGAATAATTTTAAGGGAATTAAGATAAAGATATCAAAGAACTTCTGGGAGTATTCTAAGGGAATACTAAAAATTCCTGATTATGCACAAAATTTCATGGTTAACCTGAAGGATACCGACTAAAAATTAATCCTAAGGAAGTTTCCTAATAAGAAAGAAAATCTTTGGAGAGTTCTTACGAAACTATTAAAGTAATTCTGGTATAGGAAATATTTAGAAATTCCACATTAAAAAAAAACCTTAGTCTTTTTCGACATTTAGCGACAAAAACTTCGATCTCAATCTTGAAAAATAAAATCAATATACCAACTAAAAATAAGTGACCATGAGAAGGAGACGCTTTCGTGGTTCCGTAACATGAAAGATTTCAAGACTTTAACCCTTAAATGCATGATTTTTTTTTGCGATGATTTTTTTTTTCTTGTGATATATATTCCGCTTACTATTAAAATGTTATTTCATTATGTTTATTGACTTACATAGGTATGTTGCCAAATGGCAACACTATGCATTTAAGGGTTAAAACAAACAAATGCTATCAGAGATTGTGAATTTGAACAAAAATATCAAGTGTTTGAGACTTTCAATTTTAAGATTTCTGATACTTAACATTGTACTTTTTTAAATCAGTCTTGCTTGCATAAACCAATTAGGAAAAGGGCATCATTTGCATGAACATAGCAAACACTCACCACACGCTTGCCAGTAACGCAAAGTTGGCATCACGATTTGTTTTGATTTTTCCAAAAATATTGAGAAAAGAAAAGATAAAAAAAATCCAAGAGAATCATTTTTTTTCCTGAAATTCTTAAGAAAATCCTTAATGTCCCTTAATGGCACAGTCCTATTGAATCGACTTTCGAACAACCATAATATGGGAAACTCTTGCCACAATTTTTTGAAAAATTTCAAAGACTCCATTTTGAAAATGTTACAAGATCCTAAATGGCCGAATTTTAGAAATGTGAATCATTGCCCATAACAAGCAAATACGCAAAGTTTCATACGAATCGAAGAAGGTCGAGTCGTCATTTTGCCTGGAATTACTCAGAATAAGATAAATGGAATCACCCGAGGAGGGAGCCCCTACAGGAACTGGCCCTACGACGACAGACAGAACGAGCGGCCAGCAGATTTTTCAAAATAAATTCAAAATAATAAATCACCACTTTCACTTGAAGATGTATTTTGTATCCAGTGGAAGAATATTCCCTAATACACTTGATATCAAAAATACCTATCCTAACAAATCCTGATTTTGTATCACTAGGTTACTGATATTAAAAAAAAAACCTGGTAGCCCTGGGTGCAAGATTAATCAGCACCAAGGCAATGCTGCACCTATGCGTCAATTGCTAACTTTGGCAGGCGATTCGCTGATACAACGTTTACGTTTACTGCTGACCTACGATGAAGTTGCGATTAGTGTAAATATAAAATTGGTAATTGATTGCGTTGATAAAATGCCATTTACATTTCAACAATAACACTTCAGAGTAAAAATGTGTCTGTCAGTATCAGCATCGAGGCAACATCCTACCCAAGAAGCACCCCTTTCCAGAAACATCACATCACGTCACCATACAGAGGAGGAAACAACCAAGCACCTCGTGGCAGTGGCATTTATCGAAAGAGACATTCATCCCATAGCTTATCACTCCGAGTCTTCGACCTCCATCAACGCGCAAAATTCTCGGTATTATTAATTCTCCTCCGGCTTCTCCGGGGAAGACTGACTGGCAGACTGACAATGTAGCTTAGTTTCGCCCGAGGAAAACGACGGTGATGAAAGGAAAACCCAAAAAAACGCACACTTCTCGCTTCGCTGGCCATTGGCTATTGTCACTGTTATCATATCACGCCAATCAACGACACGAATCGACTCAAGTCGAAGACGAGAAGAAGCAGTCAAAGGTAGAAACTCAAAGAGGTCAAATAAGCAGGTAGAAACGGAAAGAACCTTCTTTTCATCGGTGCCTATACTTTGCTATGCCTTGTCGTTGCCGTCGTCCCTATGAATGGGAATCTACAAATGACGACGACCAGGGTTGGAAAGATTCAAGCAAAATTTGTTTTATTCTTGTACTTTCTGTACCACTACACTGATGCGACGACACAGGGAACAACGGGAGAGAAGGGCGAAGGTCTATTTGGTATAGAGCGTGAGCAGCGAGGCAAAGTGCGGAGGTACACTACTGCAGAGCCGTGTCCCCTATGGCACTTACGGCAGTGTGATGTTATAGATTTTTCTTGCGAATATCAAACTGAACCAGTAGACAGTGTGCGATGGGAATAATTCGATTACATCCGTTATAGATCACTCGCTTGGTAGTCATGGTTACAACAACCAAGTAAAATGTAATTTTATCGCACTGTAATCGTCTGGCAGTTACAGCAAAGGGGGATCATTTTCCAGGATATTTCCTCCAGCCCCATCTAGCCCAACCCGGACACACCATTCCGGATAAGGGCACACAAAATGTTCTACATCTATATTGCTGCTTCTCACGAAAAACAGATGATAATAATACACATGGTTGCGCGCTGCAGTTGCCACCACTACACGCACACACTCACACAATCCACACAGCGTGCTTCGATCGAGAGTGAATCAAAGCTGGTCGCAGTTGGCGGCGCGATGTTGGGGTTGAATTGGTGTTGGGGGGGGGGAGGGGGCCATCGATGGTATAAAGACGACTCACCGCGCTGGGGAGAATTGTACACAACACACAATAAAGAATCACTCGAAAACAGAGAACACAGACCCGGAACGGAACGGAAAAGAGAGATGAATAAAAACACCGCGGCGAACCGAACCGACGAATCGGCAGAACGTGGTGTACTGACGAAATACACAACACCGAGCGCACCTAGAAGGTATGATACCTTTTCAAATCCGACCAGAGCAGTATCCAGCCGAAGAGAGAAACACGGGAGACGGAGAGAACGAGAGCGTAGCTTCCTTCGCGCGTGTGATAATATTATGATGATGATGATGAAAATGTATGCGATCCGGAGAGAACTGAGCCGCTGATAGTGAGGCACCCTAATACCGAAACTGACATGCTGCTACCCATTACAATTCCTGCATAGGAGTGTGCAACTTTCGCAATATGCGCGATAGTCATAATATAAAAAAAAACATTAGTGAGACTTGTGGTAGGGTAACGACCCCGTAGATCACCCTCTTTCATTTGTCGTCAATTTAGGGGATTCTTATAATTGCAATGCGTTGATTGCAATCAAACTGGTCAGTATTATCTCTGGAATAATGGAATTTAAGGTATTCCTTTTTCACTCATTCGATTATATATATTTTGAAGAAAAAAAATGCGTTGAGGTGTGGGATCGCTGTTCTAATAAATTACTTGAGCAGTTAAAATTTGTTTAAAGAAAAAATAATTGAAAGGCCAAGGATACATATATTAACCTATCTTCAACATGTCACCCAAAAGGTCTGGGTTCAATCCCAGTGGGCGCCACCGGGATTTTCTGAGGCATAAAATCTCTGATCACGCCGTTGGTCCCCGGTTCATGAGTTGATGGGTCGATAGAATAGGGTCCAGATGTGGAAGCTGTCTCCCGAAAAAAAAAACCTATCTTCATTTTATCGAAAATAGTTCTCTTCTAATATTCCTACGTAATTTCTTTTTATCAAAACAAAAAGCATTTTTCCATGATTTTTGAGCAAAATTTGTTGGCAAATTACTGAGGCCGATATTCATACGTGATAATTTTCGACTAACGATCTTTTTTTTCGTATATTTCCTTTCACAGATATCAGAATCTACTACCTAGTACTAAAACAAAGAGTCCTATTGATGCTTTCTGATTAATATTGTTAGGCCCACCTATTTGGAGTAGTATTCATAAAGACGGCTTGCCAAGCCCCACCCAAATGATAGTAAGAGGAAATGGTGTAGAGCGCGCCATGGGGGTTATATGACCAACAGCGATTTTCCATGGAAATTTCAAACAAATTAATGGGTTTTCAGCTAGAACTGCAAGGTGGGCTGCTGATCTTTCATTTGGTGATATTTTCACATGAATTGCTGCTTTAAAGGTACTTTAAAAAAGGTCAAAGTTCATATTACCCCGCTGGCGCGTATTACACTCAGTTCCCCTACGGTGCTTTTCATGGGTGGGCGAAAATAGGATTTGTAAAGGCAAAATTACGAACCAAAACATAAATTATACAAATATTTATGGTTTTATAATGCAACCCTAAGATACCTTGATTATTAAAAAAACATTGTACTTCCATGTAACAAACATATTATCATTTTGATTTACTTGCAGTGATAAAGTGTGCGATTTATAGGGCCATTACCCTATCAGAGAGGGCAAAGATACGCCGAAAACTATGCCTTCACCTCTTGCCATCGTCGTCGGTCGCACCTAGAGCTTACTTTGTTTGGTATTGGTGAAATGTAAGCATAGTCATTCAAAGAAAGAGCGAACGAACTACTGAGCGCTCTCACTGACTGTAGAGATTGTAGCAGATACCTACTCTGGCTCTGATATTGTGATAAACACTCTCGCTATCGGACGAACGACGACGACGTTCACCTACGCGACGAGATTTTTTTTTTTTAGTTTTGCTCTCGATCTCGATAGTTTTATTACTTTCAGGTACCTTCTCACGTAGGCCGGTTTTCTCTAATTGTTCGACGTAAATAGCTCAGTTCCTTCGTTGTACGTACTGCCATAAAAAAAATTAAAACAAACAAAAGTCGAACAAGTACTCTCGAATTACCGCACACAGATCATAGAAGGGCAGACATACACCATATGTTTCCCAACATGAATCCCACGTTCTCCCCGAAAACGAAAATACACTTTTAGTTTCATCACCTTTTATTGCTCCCACATGGATAGGATAGGGCAGTAGTTTGTTCTACACACGAGATATGATCGTCAAAATCCCTTCCACATCGCAGTTTGTTTTACTCCCGCGCGTACCCGGCATCGTTTTAATCCAAAAGAATTCTCCTCGCCTCCTCGTCTACCCACCACACTGTTGCCGCTTATATTGCGACATGATGATATCGCTAACCCCCCTCCCCCCACCACCTCGCTTAACTATTTAGCAGTGTATGAACCTGCTGAAACACAGACAGAGAAAAATCGTTGCGCCAACAAAGAAAAGGGAACATGCTGAAAAACGAACGACTGCAGCAGCGACGTCGTTTCGCTCCCACCCAGAGGGCCAACCAGAGCCAGCTACAAATCCGGGTGCAATATTTACATTTTCCGAAGCGCTGACCGGACTGGATGCATTTTCACTCTTTCGACTCGTTCTGAAGGAAGCAGTTTTGGTGAATGGGTGAAATTGCGAAGGTGTTATTTGATGTTCACGAAGGCTTTGGCTAAGAAGCCAGTGATGAATGATACCTAGTTATGGAAGTTTTGTTATATTCTGCGCATGTAGAAGCGACATTGCAGCATAATAATGTAATAAACACTCGAAAACATGAAAGTAATAGAATTTGATAGAATCTAATTCTCGAGATTTTGGTTTTATTTGAGGTTGCAATCTTCGACATTGTCGTTTACACAGATTTAAGATACAGTATTTAAAAAAAAAATTCTCGGTTTTTCCCGGGTGCCCAACATATTTTTCCCGGTTTTCATATTAACTGCAAAATATGTCAAACGAAAAGGAATACCGGCATAGTTGATTTCAGGAAGAGATGACACTGGAAAAAAAAGTAGGCAAACGGGCAACAAACCGAAAAATCATATCTATTAAAAAAAATCTTAATTTATAAACTTTTGGGGCTCTAAGAAATTGTTTTGGGGTTGTAAAATTAGGTTCCATAATTTAGATATTATGCTTGAAGTACGAAACACGAAGAGTGTTTAAAATATCAATTGCATGCACATTTTTCGAAGGACATTAGGCAGTAGCGAATGGGCCGAGTGAGTCTCATTAAACCGAATGGGACAAAGTAATAGTTTGAATTTTAGATTAAGATTGAACTTTTATAAATCTTTTTGAACTAGGACCAAGGCGGCATTTATTGCATTACATTAGCCAGGTACACAAATAATAAATAAATAAATAAGAAGTAGGAACATTTCAACTTTCCGCCCAAATGAGCACAACGCAAAAAAAAACTGGACCTTTCAAAAGAAGTCTGGCAAGATGGTTCAACCACAAGGCCATTCATAACAAGAACATTATAACTAGAAGGAACTGCTCATGTTTTTCTTAAAATCCCAAAATGTAGATGGAATATGTTTTGAGCAAGGAATAGTTTATGTTCCAATAATTACTTTTTTAAACTAAATTAGGCCTAATGACCCTAAGCCGCTGCCACTTATTGGAGAGAATTTTGACAAGGCTGGATTTTTTTCAAGTTCAATTACCTATTTTTTCCATAAATTTTCGGAACTATCAAAAAGACTTGTTCATTTAGAGGAGGGGGGGTAAAAAATACCATGACGGGGTTTTCGGCAACCACCACCGCAAATTGGACGCAACAAGCACCAAATGATAGGTGTTATGGTCACATAGAATTTGTTATTGAATGTCTTTGAGATCGTTCAATTAGCTCCGGAGATATGTCCGGAACACGTTCCGGTGAGCACAGGTGATGAGAATTTAAAAATATGACCAATGGAATAGTGAGTGTCCAGGACCACATTCCCTCAAACAGTGCTTTCCTCGATTTTGTCAGCCCCTTCTATAATGTTAGGATGATAAAAACAAGAAACTGACAAATTGTTTTCCCATTACAAGTCTGGTAGCGATCATTGCTGTCAAAAATAGTGTGTTTAGTGACCATGTTGAAGAAAAAAGTGACCAAATAGTGACTTATAGTTTGTAGCAATAGTGACAAAAAAAGTCTCCTAAGAGAAGAAATGTAGTCGTTATGATGGCACACCAAATAAATGTTTGATGTTTTAGACTTATTCAATAAGTATCTCATAAACACTTATGTACGATATGAACCTTTAAAGCAAAAGATTTAATAAAAGGTTTATGGCCAAACCCACGGTATTAGTCAGGGTGTCTACTAACCGCAAAAACCTGGAAAACCGGGATTTTTTCCTTAAACTACCTGCTAAATAAGGATAGATCCATAGTGGATTAATCTTCAGTAACAAATAAAAAAATAAAAACATTTAATGGTTTTCTTTTGGTTTTGGAACATGCAAATTTCCAAGAAATTTTAAATTTAAGCTAGTTCTGGACTTAAAAACTATTATACTTCAAAAAAAATTCAAGAATCTGGTGTCCAAATCGATGCACTATTTTAAAGGCTCGTGGAATTTTAATATAATTTATTATAAGTTCTCGAAATGTTTCTAAAGGCCACTGTTCTTCTGTGCAGATTTAGAAGTTTTTCTAAATTTCTGGAATTTTTTGTGCTCTCTCAATTTTCGATTGCTCCCTTAAGAATTAGAACGAAATAATTAATAAATTTTCACCAAAGTTCTCAAAATGTCATGAAACTTTCCTTAAATTATCGACACCAATTTAAAACTCCTTCAATAGTCTAGACATTCCTGGTCTTATTAAAACTGCCTAAACAATTACTGAATTTCTTTAAAGTTCCTTAAATTGTCCTGAATGTATCATTATTTTTTTAAGAACCCACAACTTTATTGAAATAAGTTGATTTGCCTTGAAGTTGTGACAATTTTCCTTAAGTATTATAGCCATTACAAACGCTCACTAATTTTCCCTGAACTTATCTATGCTTACCTGAAGTTCTCTAAATTTGTTTAATAAACCGGAAAATTTTCTAACAAATATTCATTAATCCCTGACGCTTCCGGATCAATCATAGGATTCTTGGAATACCCCATAATTCCACGGAATTCTTTGTAAGCTGTTGCAAATTTTCTTAAGTTAATGGGATTATTCTGAAGCTATCTGATCGTCCTCGAAGTACTCGGAACTTTGATGAATATCATGAAACTATCAAAAAATATCTAAATTTATTAGAAGTTTTCTGGAATTTCTTGAAGATAGCGCTGCTTGCTAAAAGTACACGCAATTAATGGAACTTCGTTGATGTTCTTTAATCAACTTAGCTAAATTTACACACTTTTCGTAAGTTCTTGAAATCTCAATAATATAACACCCTTAAATTACATTCTCGTTTTCCAGCTGTTCATATAATTTATATCACGTTCCAGAAATTCTCTCAGAGATCTCCCTGAGTTTCTTGGTTTTTTTTCTTGATTTGATTTCCATCGATCTTGTTTTCCGTACTGAGTACCAATGCTACTGACTCCAGGGAGGCAGCTCCTACACCTGGACCCTACCAATCGACCCATCAACTCATAGACCGGGGTCCAACGGCTTTACTTCCCTTCCGAAAGAAGGCGTGATCACAGATTTTATGCCTCAGAAAATCCCAGCGGCGCCGACTGGGATTGAACCCAGGCTTTTTGGGGTGAGAGGTTATCACGCTTACCACTACTCCACCGGTGCCGCTCTTCTCAAATCTTCTTTAAGGTTTCTACTATTTCCTTGACATTATTTGAACTGCCCTTTTATTCTTTGATCTGTTTTGATTTTCTCGAAGCTTCCCTAAAGCTCTCAATTCTGTTGAAGATCTCGGTTCTGTTAGGAAATAAATTGGCTTTCTCTTTATATTTCCCTGAAATTCTCTGGACTTCTGTGAAGTACCTGAAATATTTCTGAAGTTTTCATAAATTCTCTGAAGATCTCTATACTTCCCTGCCCGAGCAAAGTCGGTTAACAAAATGAAAGCAAATCGATATTAAAGTGTGCAGTTGCTATCATAATGAAAACTTATTTTGATTTCAAATGTTGCGACATAAGTCTGATATCATATTGTGCTTTCATTATACAGTCAAAACTTTTTAAATGAAAGCAACTTAACTTGAAATTCTGCTGTTTACGTCTTGATTAAAATTTAATTGAAATTCATCTGTCGTTGAACAAATGATTATTGTTTATTTGATTTGTTTAACACATTTTAGGTCATTCGTGACTTGCCCGGGATGAGATTGGAGCCCAAGTCTTTCAGCTTGAGAAACATGAATGGTAACCATTTACTCCAGGCCCGTATTCAGTTGAACATTATGAATGCAAAATCAGTAAACAAATTGATTTCATTGAAAGCAGGATTAGTCTTCCGACTGCTTCAACAGTGTAAAATTTTGCTCTCATTTTTGCTGTGTTAACCGTTAAGTCAACCAAAATGAGATCAACTGGAGTATTCAAAATAAGTTACATCATAACAGCAAATTTTGATTTCAATTTGATCTTCAGCTTTGCTCGGGTGTACTTCTCGGAACATCTTATCGCATCATGAAACTATCCTGAATTTTCTTAATTTTCGATTAAAGATCTTTAAACTGCTCCAAAAGTCTGGACTAAAGCTACGGGAACTGCCCTTAAGATCTGAAATTACCCAAACATCTCTAGATATAGCTTTTCTGAGGTGCTTAGAACTTCTTCTTGCACGATACCCCTCAAGTTTTCCGTATTTCTCAAGTTCGCTTGACACCTGTGAAGTTCTCTAAAATTCTAGGAACTTCATAAAAGTTCCTGAAAATTTTCGGATGCTAAAGAACTTTGAAGTTCTTAAAGCTTCCAGTTTAGTTCCCCATATTTTCAGCGTGTTAACTTGCCTTATGTTGCCGCAGTTTGTTTATGCATTTCCTTTCATTCATCAGAACTTCTCCAAAGTTCCAACAATTATTGTGAATGCAATGAAGATCTCTAATCTTTCATAAAGTTAATAACGAACTTGAAATAAATCATTTATTTTTTCCTTAATTCTGGCAGTGTAAAAATATTTAATATCTTGAACTTGTACATGGCATACGAAACTTCAAGACACTGAATAATTTTAGATCTTGGACTTACTCAAATTAAGTTAGTTTTTTGTTTTGGTTATTTGCTGTTGTTTTTATCTACAAAAAAAAACACATTTTAACGCATTTAAAAAAATAGCTTTCTTATTATAAGCCTGGAATTTATCCGTTAAAGTTCTAAGACTAAGAAGAGAAAGACGATAAAACGTCGCTAAAAAAAAGTTGAAAATAGTGACTGATTACAAGAAAAAGTGCTTTAGTGACTTGGCCTTTAAAAAGGGGATTTTTTAGTGACTGGCTTGAAAAAAGTGACCAAGTCACTAAAAAGTAACTCGCTACCAGCCCTGCCATTATTATTTCAATCAAAATTATTACCGAATAATGAAATTATTATAGGGTAAAGTGGGATAATACGCACCATTAGGTAATATGACGAAAGGTGCATATTTACGTGTTTTTCAGAACAAATTTAATTGGTTTTCAACCAGAATCATTAGAAGAGCTGCTGAACTATCATCTGGGAAACTGTTTATATCAATAAGTCTTTGAATAGTACGTGAAAAAATGCTGTTGATCATACTACCCCGGGTTGCGTTTTACATATCCTTACCCTACCTATGACTATTATTTGTAAAAACCCTTTCGAACCATAACATAATTAGGGTGGGTGAGCCAGTAGTGGAGGTACTAAACCAATTTATCAATTAAAAAATAAATATACGATGTACACACAATTGTTATACGTCAATCTATAGCTTTCAAACTCTATTTTGATAGAAAAATATTACATTGTAATAAAATTGCATAAAATTTTAGAAAGATCATCCTCTATTAATAGGAACACTGTTCCAGTAGTTGTGCTAGTTGCTAACTTTGGTTCCTATAATAGTGGAATGCGTTTGTTTCTTATGGGTTCCACTATTATAGGAACACTACCGCAACTATAGGTACAAAGGAGTGAAAATCTTAAGGAAAATTAATTATCCTCCTCAATATTCCGGCACAACCTCCATACCGCAACTTTAGGTACACCACTATTATTGGAACACCTACCCTAAAATCATGGAATCAATTTACACGATAAGGAATTATTTATCAACTTTCAAAGCAGAGAAAATATGTGTGTAAGTGAGTGTGTGTGCGTGTTTCTTGAATCTTTGCATATACACACATAAATTTTTTCGCCGAAATTCCAACAGCCGAGCAGTTCTGCAATTTACTTTTCTAAGATTCAGTAAAACGATTGCCGAGACTCAGCTATCAAATAACATTTTGCTGAGATATCAGCTAACAAACAGATATTATGCAGAGATATCAGCAAAAGTAAATGCCGAGGTAATCGGCTGTTGGAGATTTTACCGAGCTAGATTAAGTGTGTACACCGCACATTATGCGTTGAAAGAAATGTTCAATGCGGAAACCCGAAATCAATCCAATTGCCTCGTAGGTAAAATATATTGTTACTGCTCAGGTGTCACCACCCTTTCAAATTCAAATTTTATGGAGAAAACTAATGTCATTTCCTTATAACATTTTCATTACATTTACAACCTCTGGGATAGCCTTGAATACCTTGGACAAGAGGCAGAACATCTTTTTGCCTTTTTGTTGTTGAACATTTCCAGCCCAAAACGCAAACCGGTTGGTTCTGAGCGTTTCCGATTTGAATGAAACATTACTCATATGTTCGCTGCTACAAATTGTTGCATTTTTCATTTAAATGTGATTTTTTTTCTCCATGGTAACTTTAAAACAGCGTATTAAAAATGCATTATATTTCTTTCAAAACATTAAAACATAAAAATGATTGATCTGATCAAAATGACACCTGAGAAAAAGTTGTTGGTAATTCAATGTTTTTTGAGAAAAAAAAATACACTGAACGAAAAATCTCAGTAAATTCATAGTAAAAATAAATAAAACGTTGATTACAATGTGATTTTTCTCTCCATTGTAGCTTAGCCGTATTAAAAAAATGATTATATTTTTCTTAAAATCACAACATGAAAATGATTGATTTGATCAAAATGACATTCAAGAAACAGTAAAGGTAATTAAATGTTTTTTTTTTTTGATAAATACACTGAAAGAAAAAACACAGTAAATTCATAGTAAACAAAACATAAATCCTCAAATCCCCCCCCCTCCTTTGATTATAATATTTTTATTTATTTATTTATTTATTTATTGTAAACGAAGCTTGAGTAATGCCCTAAAATTTGGTAAAGAGTGCATGCAGGTAACTTGCTTCACCAAAATTCTATTTTTTTTTTATTGTTATTGATTTTCAAAATATAACAAAATTGCATATTTCTTAGAGAAGATATAATTTATTTGAATTCTACGCATAATTTTTGATAAATTGGCACGTATAAACTTTTAACCTTATTTGAACCGTTCTCAAGTTAATGCAAATTAAAAAAATAATAATTAGGAGAAATGGCTCTAATGTTCGCCTATGGATCTAAGATTGGGCCCATCGTTAAAAATCTGCTATTTCTCAATTTTATCTAGATGAACGCGTCATTGGGATGGTACTAATGGATATTTTTCGTCGCTATTGAAAATTTAGTCGATTGCTGAATTTATGTATGGGTCCAAATTAGGCCGACATTACATCCATTTCCCCTATGTATTTTCAACATTTTAGACCATTTTAATAAGTTAGTCGCGACCAAAATCAGTGCCAATACATCAAAGGGGCGTAATTGCATTTGTAACCAATGGCTTTAGTCGTCGATTTCTCACGTATAGCTCACTCATGAAAATTAATGACACAAATAGGTACAGTAATGTATCCTTGACCAGTTACTATTGTTAATTTGGAGGTGTGAGCTTTTACTTGTGAGAAATCGACAGTTAAAGCCATTGTTTACAAAATCAATTACGCTCCATTGAAATGTTGACACTGAAATGTGTGTTCCATGATTGTATATTAAATAACAAACAATTCATTCTCAGATATGGCGACTGTCAGACTTGCCTGTTTCTATCTAGAACTATATAATACTCAGTGTTCGGAAAATCATTCTCAAATATCATTCATTGAGCCTCCTTGCGAGAATAAACTCACGTACGAATCTGGTAAACAAAATTCACAACGCCGATTAAACTCATAAAAACCATTCAAACGTAGCTTGATAGCATGCTTATGCATGCTGTGTTAGTTTTCCAACCCCTAATGCACAAACAATAGTAATAACAGTAAGTTTTGCCACAATATAAAGAAATGAATTTTTGAACCTGAAAACTCATCGGTGATTTTTGCGACGTTGAATTTTGCAAGGCAAAACTCATAGACGTATAAACTTATGCATGAAATTTGAGTTTTTGAGTTTTTCCGAACACATTACTATACCTGGGTACAATTGTGTATGTCTGTTCGTCAATTGTTCACCATACTTAGTATGGAAATGTTACCCCCACAAAATCGAAAAAAGCAGACAAAATCGGGAAAGCACTGTACAATTTTTATCGTTATTTTGCTTAAGGACGTGGGTATCATCGAAACCATTTGTGAAATAGTTCTATCATTTGGGATATCGTTCGTGTATGGTAATTTTATATTAGGGTTGACTACTCCTTAAGATCCAAGATGTCAGATGCATAGGTGGTCAAGTACTCACGGTCCGCTAGTGTTGGTGAGTTGTTTGCCATTAATGCTCATGAAAAGTTCCCTATTTTGCCATAAACAGGGCCAAAACGAACAAAAAATACGGGCGAATTTTGACAGATTCGGATCTGTTTCATGCGACCAGAAGGTATATGGTGGTCACAAATGCCTTGCCAAATTGATTTCCAACGCAAGTGATCAATCTTATATGTGAATTTCGCGAAGAAACACAAGGATTGATTATAGCAAAACATGCCATATACAATCGTCATAGGCCGGCGCCGGTGGTGTAGTGGTAAGCGTGACGGCTTTCTAACACCCCAATGGGTCTGGGTTCAATCCCAGCCGAGGTCGGTGGGATTTTTCTGAGGCATAAAAATCTCTGGTCACGTCTTCCTTCGGAAGTGAAGTAAAGCCGTTGGTCCCGGCCCATGTGTGTTGAATTGGTGCGATATCCTACGCAGGTGTGGAAGCTGCCTTCCTGCACATTCGATTGCCGTCAATGGATGGCAATCGATGTCCGTCGGTGATTGCCACTAGATTGGGGAACAGAGACCGACGTTAAATAAAGGAATGAAGACAATCGTCATAATTCATTTTAGAAAACAAACTAACACTTCTTCTTATGGGTCACCTTTGTATTAGGTGCCTAGGATTCCGAGTACCCTCGGGAAAGTGATCAAAATCATATTCACGGCAAATGAGAACGACCCAAATTTGTGTTTAGTTAACTCATAAATCATATAAAGATCAGGAATTCAGCGATGAGTAAATTTGCCTCTTGTTTTCCAGGTTTGTCCAAGAAAAACTTCCCGAATATGAGAAAAGTAAAGATTGTATTCACTCAGTCTAGTGGCACTACTTTTAGACTGATTTAAATTTTCGTTAATTTTCCGGTAGATTTTTGAGGAAAACTTACTCATCGCTGAGTTCCTGCACTTTTGTCGAATATGAGTGAGCTAAATTCAAATTTGCGTCGTTCTCATTCGCCGTGTTGAATCAAAACCCAGTATGGGACACGTTTTGACGTCACATGATAATTCAAAAACATTGTCATGAATGGTTATATTATATACGGTGGACCACATTGAGCACACACGGACATGTGCCAGATACCGGAAAAAAATAATTCAATTCTCGCTTGCTTATTATAAATGTGAAATAATTCAGGCGTTTATGGCTTAAAAATGAAAAAAAAAACCATCATTCTGCTGCAAAGTTACAATTCCATGTGGTTATGAAAGAACTACAAAACATCCAAATAAATAGCATTTCCCTTTTTTTGGTGCATTAGCAAGCACAAAACCGAAAGTAGGTACCTACCAGTAAAGTTTATATTTTCTTATCCTACATCTCGCGCGCACTCCCGAGATCGTCCTACTCGGTAAAAAGCAGTAGCATATCTAGGGGAAAGTGGGGCAATGTGGTCACTCGCCTAAAAATCAACTTATGGAACATATTTTACAAAAAATCTATTGCAGGCTTAATGCTCCATTTCATAAAACACCAAATTCCATTTAATTCCACTTAATTAATTTTGGTATGCGTGACAGATGCGTATTTCGACTACAATGTGTTATCAGTGTCATTCCTACTAAAGACTTATCAAAATCTAACCCCCTTAAGTACTCATCCCCTAGGTAAAAATGTCAAGATCACAGGTATAGCAATGAAACTACAACGTGTAGAATCGGAACCTACCTAACTAATAATAGCCAATGATTTAAGTAAATTAAAGGAGAAAAATCTATACAATTGCTTAATAAGGAAATTAATTAATAAACATTTCGTTTTAGTCTAAAAATTACTCCCCTCTAGAGCGAATATTCGAAAAAAATTAGGCTAGCTCATAACATCAAATTTTTATCAGATTTCTAAATCAGAAAATAAGGTCTATCAGTACTTATCGTTAATACTCCTTCAGCAGCTATATAAATGGTCATTGGTATCATGACTGACAGGATGTTGTTCTAGTTTTAAATAAACATTAAAGTTTTTAAACTTAACAGAATATGACTTAAGTCCATTCGGGATTTTGTATTATTATCTTTATAAACATAAACAGTCATTAACAAGACTAAAAAAATATAACCTTAAATAGGCAGTATTTCTTAAATTTCATTTATGCTACAGAAAATAATTGTTTCTTTTAAATATTTTCTGCTAAAACTGTTAATTTTTTACCCTTCATAAAGCTTCAAGAAAACATCATGTTCTTACCGGTTGTTTACAAGGGCGCTCATACAGGGCTGGTAGTGGATATGTAATATAATAGTAGTGACTTTAGTGACTAAAATAACGAAAGTAGTTACCAAATAGTGACTTAAAAGCAATAAAAAGTGACTAATAGTGACATTTATTGATCGGAAAAAATGGTTACAATATTTCGTTGACTTCAACCCACGTCGAGAAATTTTATAAACTCACAATCCACAACCCATCCTGAGAATTGTGTATGCTCCTTTAAAATAAAACAAATAATCGTTAACCGATCCCATAATTTGTCCCGAAAAATTAATATTTATTTATTTTACAGTGAACCAGGAATTCAGGAAAACCGGGAAAAAGGCGCGAATTCGAAATCGCCGGGAAAAAATCGAGAAAAGCCCGTGAATTTCGATGACAAACCGGGAAAAATAAGATTCTGGACCTTTAAACAATTGCAAGACCCCTGGACTGGAAAATGTTTTCAGGATACAATCACTTGAAAAAACTAAATATTATGAGAATATTGAACAGAATTTAGGATGAATTCTGCAGATAACAACAATGGTTTTTTAGAGAAAAAATACCAATAGATCTTTTTTGAGAGCTCTAAGAGAGATTTCACTAGAATTCCCAGTCATTTGTGAGACTTCAGACGATCAGAGTAGAATCGTCAGGTAGTTCTGTTGGAAAATTCCTGACGATTGTGAAGCGGATTCCAGGTCCATTTCAAATGAATATTCAAAATAAGTTCTTAGAAGAATTGTGATGATAATTCGAAGAAAATTCTTAGAAATTTTAAGATAATATCAAGTGAACTCTAAAGAGAGTTTCAATGATCTCACGATAAATACCAAGAGAGTCGAATTTTGAGGGAACAATTCCTAAGGAATTCTGAGATAAGTTTTATGAGAACTCCGAGTTTAATTCCAAGAGCATCTCGAGAAGAATTTCAAAGGTATTCTGGAGAGAATTTCAAGCGAATTTTCAGAAAAAAAATAGTGGAGAGCTCCAAGATAATTATGAGCCGAATTCTATGACAATTCTGAGGAGAATTGCATGAAAATTATAAGGAATATTCAGACTAATTCTAAATAGAATGCAAGGAGTATGTAAGGAAGTTTCAGTAAGTTTTTTTGAAACGAATCTTAGGATGAATTCTTCGATCTCAAAACAACCGGGAAAAACACCAAAATTAGGGGAAAACCCCGGGAAATTGGGGTTTGCTGGTCACCATGATTATGGCTAATGCAAATTTGATTTTTGTTTTATGCTAACCAAAATTTGAAAATTTAGCTCTTTTTAAAATCGTTTTCCACTCTACGCTTTATCCTAAACGTAAACAAAATATTGTTTTTATTATTAATTTATGAATTTATCATTAAATGAGTTGCTTATACGTAAATTTATTTCTTTTTTGTTATTTAATATTTGCCCCTCCTCGACCTATTTGAGTGATGTCGGACATAAAATGAATATATTATTTGCATCATCCTTTTGCCTTATAATAAAATCAAATAATAATAACAAATGTTGACAATATTTAGACAATCAATTTTAAAGACCTCGGATATAGAAACTTTAGAAACACTTCAAATTTTCATAGCTCCTGGACCTACACAATTTTTCTAGATACCGGTCCAAGAAGAAATCTTCTTCTGGAACGAGAAAAGTTTTCCAAGATGGAAAGATCGTGAGTGCACACGGCAAGTTAATCTTACTCATATTTGAGTCAAGTTCACTTAAATTTGCAAAAACGTATGCCACAAGAATGAAAATTTTTTACTCAAAGATGCGTAAATGTCACTCATATATGAATAAATGTCTGTGCTTTTAGTGAACGGGACTCACATATGAGCCAGATTTATTTTCCATGTAGAATATTTCCCATGCGTCTCGGACTTAACCTCTGGAAATCGAAAAAAAAAATGAAAGATTTCGGAATAAATTTTAGAGATTTTGGACCAATTTTTCAATTCTGGGGCTTAAGCATTCGAAATCTCTAAGACAAACAAGTTAAGAAACGGCCCGGAATAATAATCATATTTTGAATACATGGAATGTAAGTTCACTGTCCTTAAAGAATTTAAATACTTTTGAAACGTAAATAACATTTTATGATCTTGGACATAGATTTTTTTTTTTCTAAAATCTAGCCTTGGAAATGTTTGGACGAATATTAAAGATATCTGAAGCTCGATTTTTCAAAATTATAGTCTTTGTAAAAATGTCTAGCGCAAGTAAATTTTCCTAGACCATTATTCGAAATATCTAAGACTTGGAAAACTTCCAAGATCACGAAGTAAAGAAGCCAGGATGTTGAAATCAGATTTTTTTATCGAAACCCCTGAAATTTGCGATAAAATGTTCTTTGACTATTTCAAAATCACAAGGCAAAGTAAAAACATAGAAATTTTATAATTTGGTTTGGAAAAAAATCGAAGATAACGGACCTGAATGTCTAGATCACGAAGATGAAAAAATAAAAATATTAGTGATTCCATCAGCACCAATTGAACAGTTCGCAACTCTTCTTTGTCGGACTTTACATGCTGATTTTTAATAAATATTTTTAACACAAATTTCTTACTAAATCAATCTGTCACTTACTTGATGTGATTTTTTAAAGCCATATTATTTACTCTTGACATTATTAGTCGAAAAAAAATGACTTTAGTGACTAAGTTTTAAGAAATAGTGACTTTAGTGAATTGTAGGTGAAAAAAGTGACTTTTTAGTGACTGACTTGAAAATAGTGACCAAGTCACTAAAAAGTGACCTGTTACCAGCCCTGCTCATACCACTCATTTTACCCCAACGGATTTATTTCGGTTACAAATCGAACATGGTTAAATCTTCAGTCAAATGATTCAAAAGTTTACTTTTAATATTAAATGTGAAGCGGCTCTCGTTCTGGTGGAGGAGGCTTATTGGATAGCGGAAGATAAAATGTTTATTGTGTTGTACCTTTTGATTATAGTTTTAAGATGTATTTTATAGTGAACAAGAATCCTCGGCTCTGTAAAGTTAATGCGGTTGAGCCTTATCAAATAAATTAATAAACAAACAAACAAAAAAACAAATTTTCCAATGAGTTTGTTATCATTCGTGATAATTTTCTTAAGATGGCCAAACTGCCCCACTTTCCCCTACATTTCCCTTCCACGTGCACAAGCAGTCAGATGCGGAATTCACTGCTGGTGGTCTTTTGTTTCAACTGTACCCGTTCCCAAGTCGACTATTACACAAATATCACTGTGCACTGACGACGACGGTGTATTCCGGATCTCCGTGGGGGTACCGGCAAGAATCTAGGATAAGTAAATAAAGAGTTCTGAAACAAAAGCAACTTCCTGTCTCCCCCCAGTTAAGTATTTTTTTTTCTCCGGAGAAAGCAGATTTCCTCTACCAGCAGCCAAAGTCGGGAGATGCAAATGATACAACAACCATGATTAGGTGTAATCTACTTAGAAGTTTAGAGAGTGATGTTTATGTGTAAATGTGGCCACACATTTGCAAAGTGGCATGTTTCATCTTCCGACGACAACAAGTTGTGGGAACCAACTCGTTCGGGGCTTATCATAATTCACAATTTTCGACAGCAACTCAACCGTACGCAAAGTGGTAATTTAAAACTTCTCCAACTTATCTACCATGCAGCAGCTCCTCAAAAGCGATGCAAATCCAAGATGTTGCACACCGGACAGCAACAACAGCAGTTGTCCGTGCCCGGATGGTCTTGCTCTTGATTATGTATGTATGTTTGCTGCAACTTAAACCAACAGACGACGATGGAACGGGCGATGCGATGGACGGACACAGGGGCAATAAAAGAGACTTCTTTTCCACTATATTTGACATCTGCCGCTTCTGTTCTGCTAGTTGCTGCTTCTGCTGTTGTTGCACTCCGTGTAGTGGCTCTGTCGGTGTTTTGCTCATTTTCTTGTCTTGCTTTCTGTTCCCTTCTGGTTCTATGTTTTCCAGCAGTGGACTATCGGGAACAGTGTCGTAGCAGGGGATTTATGAGAAGTTTGTTCCAAGTGGTTCATTCCTCAAAATACGCCACTACAAGTCATCCAACAAAGCCGAATCAGGAAACCTTGCCTTTTTACTGCCGATGCTCCGGCAGTGATATGGCCCAACACAGAGAGAGAGCAAATGTGTCTCCAGCGCCACCGTTCCAAAACCTTTAGGGCCAAGAGTGTTTGATTGGTCAGAACACAGCACACTATCACTCTGTGTTTGGATGGGGGGGGGGGGGGGGGGGGTGGCGAACAGAGCTAGAACATGACCACCAAAAAAGGGTTCAGCCATGTGTGTCCATTCGTCGTCGTTGGTTCTCCCCATACACGTTTTCGGAGAATTCCCTATCGAGCGGCAAGTCTACCTAATATCTAGGAGGAGACCCCTTCGATTTTGATGCTCGCTTTTATTCCGATACCCACGGGGACGGACGTAGACTACGACCTATACGTGATCTTGCCTTAGATTGGAAAGGGCACACATCGAGTTGATAGTGACTCGCTTTTTGGGTCCGACCTTTCCTTCCATGCAGCTATCAAACTTGCATGATAATGCTTGTACCTTTTGTTCTGCCTGCTCTCGTTTCAAAAACATTCTCGCAAGAAAAAATCCATTGAACAAAAGAACACACGGCAGGCAGGTAACAGCTTCTACGTCGTCGTCGTCGTCGTCGTCGTCTCTGTCGTAGCCGAAAGGAGGGGCAAGAATTTGTCGGAATGCTTCATTTCCTTTATCAATTTAATCCAAATATAAACGCAGGTATACCGTTCGGGTTCACTTTGCGAACTGATGGAAGTTCATTTGCAACATGCGTCTCTATCTTCAAAACTATGCAGGTAGCATTAATGTGATATTGTTGTATTGGTAATCTAACGAAAATCTTCAACACGCCGGAATTTGATCCGGAACGGTAAAACAACACACCACCAGGAGGAAACTGGAAAACGCGAGTCGCAGAAGGTTCCTGTTTTCTATCACTAGTGTGACGGTCAGGGGTTAGGGTTGGGGTAGAACAAACACCGGATCCAGAGCACATAGCAATGCAAAGCGCTTTATCTCGGAGGTTCTCGGTTCGAAAGGTGTGTGTGCGTGCAAAAGCGATATCGAAAAGGGTCGCTCGCGAGGATAATATATATCACGTAAAAATGTAGCTGAAGACGATAGCAGTAGCAAAACTATGCGGAGAAACTTATTTATCGACAATTGGCAGCGTTCGTTAGCAATATTAGTGGGGAAAATGAGATTATTTGAAACATTAGAAGCAAAATGAGACGGTGAAACATCGCAGAATGCTTTTCATTCATATCGTATTAGCATATAAAGCATTTCTTAACATACAATCTAAGAACTACAATTGGAAGCGCTATGAAAAGCCGCACTCAGGGCTGATAGTGCTGATGCGATATAATAGTAGTGACTTGAGTGACTAAAATTATGGAAATAGTGACCAAATTGTGACTTGTAAATACTAAATAAGTAACCATTTATATGGTAACTTAGAAATTCAAACACGGTTTGATATTGAAATAAACTTTTTTATGTCATGGAACTTAAAATCAAATTTAATAAATTCGTCTAATTTAATCGAATCTCACAACGGAATCTCCTGTGAAGAGCGTTTGAAGTGATTTGAATAATTTACTTTTGCTAACGTTATACATGATGAGAAGCAAAAAGTGATTCCCATTTTTTATGATCTTGGATTTGATTCTGCGTTCGAAATGTTTAAAATTTTAATATATCTAGGTAGATAACTTTGATAATTCGCTATGAACTTTTCACAGAATTTCTTCAGAATGATATCAAGAATATTTTAGAATAATTCCCTTTCTCTTAAACTTAGAGGCAAATAAGCTTTAAGCGATCAATTCTGTCAAAAATAGTGATTTTAGTGACCATGTTGAAGAAATAAGTGGCCAAATAGTGACTTATAGTTGTAAAATAGTGACTAAAAAGTGACCTAAGGGAAGAAAATTAGTCGTTCTGATTAGACTATTCAATTAGATTCTCATAAACACTTAAATGTGTACGATAGGAACATTTATAAAGCGACAGATTCAATAGAAAGTTTATGACTAAACCTCCAAGCTTCTGCTACCTGTAAAAACTTGAAAAACCGGTAATTTTCCTGGAAATACCTGGAAGTATCAGGGAATCTTATCATTACTCAGAAAATTTAATAATTTTCTTACTAAAAATGCATTTTAAAATAAAAACATTTAAAATTCCTAGTTATTTTCATTCACACAATGGATTAATCTTCAGTAACAAATACATACATTTTTAAATTCTGAACTGAAAAGTTATAATACTTCAAGAAATTTTCAAGAATCTGGAGTCAAATTCCTTGCACAGTTTTAAGGCTCATGGAATTTTATTATAATTTCTAAGGACCTCATTGCACGGGAGTTTTGGGAAAAAAAAATCCAATTTTTAGAATTTTAGACTTCATGTGAAGCCTAAGCCTAAGATAGTAAACTCCAAGCGAATTTTCATGCGAAATCTCCGTTGAATATGGAATGGACTATTCTGAGGTCTTTCCCAAAATATTCCTAAAGTTAATTAAAATTGAAGTTCTTTTGTAGTTTGAGAATCTAACCTGATGCTCGCAATACTTCTCATCATTTTTTTAACTTCTCTAAAGTGTTAACAATTTACTGAATTTTTCGAAACTTCTTTTAAAATTTATGTAATTTCCCTGCTCAGGAATATCTCTGCTCTGATGATATCTGTTCTTTCTTGAAGTTTTGTTGTTGTTTAGAGCTTTATTAGCGAGATCAATATCTTTATTAGCGATTCTCGAAACTTTTCTAAAGTGTTAGCAGTTATTTTGAAGCTTATTGTACTGCCATGAATTTAATTGAACTGTTCTTAAAATGTTTAAGCTTGCGTGAACTTCTGGACTTATCTGAAAACCAAAATAATTTTCTTAACATCTCTTAAGTTTCCAGAAAATTTGGGAACTTCTTGAAATTTCCCACTGATTTAGTGAAACTAATAGAACTGAACTCCCCTGAAATTCCCTTTGTTTTTGGAGCTTTACTAAACTTATTTGAGATGCTCCCGAAATGTCCATAAAAGTTTCTGAAGTTCTCGGATCTTTCCTTTAGTTCCATAAACTTTTATGAAGTTCTCGAAATGTTTCTGAAGATCTCTGTACTTCTGTGAAGTTTTCGAAGTTATTCTGAAATTTCAGGAATTCCTTTAGGCTTCCGCAGCGAAATAATTAATATAGTTCTAGGATTTTCACCCTGGTTATCAAGATTTGTCTGAAGTTCAAATTATCGAAACTAATTTATAACTTCTTCATCAACTTAATTTAAGTTGTTTTTAAAACTGCCAAAAATATTTCTCAATTTCCTTAAAATTCTCTAGACTGCCCTGCCTTAGTATTTTTTTTTAAAAAGAACCCACCATTTTACTGGAATTGATTTAATTGCCTTTCAGTTCTACAATTATCCTTAAGTTTTATAAAGTTTATAAACGCTCACGGAACTTTGCCATAAATCACTAATTTTACCTGCAAGAAGTTTTCTATGCTCACCTTAATTTATCTAAATTGATCGAATGTTCCGATAAATTTTCAGATATATATTTATAATTCCCTGAAGCTTCTAAGGCTTTCGGATCAATCATAAAATTCTCGGAATATCCTTTAATTCTAAGGAACTTCTTGTAAGTCGCTGCAAATTTCCTTAAGTTGATGTTATTTTTCAGATTTTATCTGATCGTCCTCGAAGTACTCGGAACTTCACTGAATATAATGGAACAATCCACAATTATGTAAATTTCTCAGAAGTTCTCTGGAATTTCTTAAAAATATCGGTGCTTGCTGAAAGTATTCGCCTTTTTTTTATTTAATGGAACTTGATGTTGATGTTCTCTTATCAACTTAGCTAAATTTTCGATTTTTTTAGATCTTGAAATTTTCATGATGTTATCTTATGGGTTTTATTTCAGCACCTCATGGAAGTATCCTGAATTTGTCATAATTCACGCTTATAGATTTTTAAACCATTCCAATAGTCTGGACTAAAGCTTCGGGGACTTCCCCTTAAGATCTCTGGAATTCCCCAAAGATCTCTAGATCTGGCTTTTCTGAGATCAATAGAACTTCATTAAAGTTTCCACATCTTTTTAATACGAAACGTCAAGACATTAAAATGTCGTGATCTTAGACTTACTAAAATGAAGCAAGTGTTCAACTTCAAAATTTAATGGATTTGATAGTAAAGCTGTTTCTTTAAAACTGATTGTCATAACTTAAAAACTTCCTCAAAATGTTGACAATTTTCACACTGCCGTACTATAATGGAACTATTAACTCTCAAATTTAATCTCCTCACTATCGTATAAAATCTCCACTTTGAGTATGATATTTGACGTTAAGCATCTACGACTATGTAAATCGTTAAATTCACGCATGAAGAAATGACACATCATTAGTTAAAGTAGACTATTTTCGATTTTTTATTCCATAAGTCCATTTTAAATTTATTTGTATTCTCCTGAGAACTTGCATGCAATTAACCTAAGAAATCTCATAAATTTCTGCTTAGACAATAATCTTGGACTTCTCCCTTGCTTCAATTGGAAATTCAATTCGTATTCTCCTTAGAACTCCGATAGTATTTCCTCAGAATTCTTAAAACCAAAAATCAGAATAACTTTGAACCTCTTCTCAGAATTCCTTTGACATTGAACCCTCAAAATCCGATTCCATTGGAATTCTTCTCGGAATTTATTTCAAACTGTTTACAATTCTCTAGGAAGTATCTTCAGAAATCACTCCAGAAATCTTTTAGAACTATTCGCTGAGACCATCTTTGGAGTTCACTAGATTTTCATGGTATTTTCATCAGAGCTTAAGCAACATTTTAGAACTAATTGTGAATCCTTATTAGAATTGGACCTAGAATCCTCATCCGATCATCATAGAATTCTAGATAAACATTTCAAAAGGTCCTATCTGCATTGATCGATTCTCTTCATCAACTTTATCTTTCGTCAATAACTCAGCTGCAAAACCTTTCCCTGTTGTATTTGACGTTTTGGACGCTAGGTAAGAATCTCCTCTATCAAACCATGTGGTAGAATTAGCGTAAAATCTGTTTGCATAGCAGTGGTTATGAAAAGAGAAAGTCTATGAAGAGAATCGATCAAAGCAGATAGGACCATTTGAAATGTTTAGCGAGAATTCTTCTCAGAACTCTCGTTAAAATGCACTCTCAATTATATTGGAATTATTTCCAAAATTGTTTCGTAGCCGAATTTTGCGTCTCTAATAATTTAAACAATAATCAAAAGCGGCGCTCGTATGTGTTAAGTAAAATTTAAGCGGAGATGAAGAAATCGGTCCTCAGAGCACTTCATTTTACATGAGACTTTCGTAGTCTGTACTTTGGTATTCTTCTCTGATATATCTTGGTGTCATCCCTAGAATCCTTTAAAATTCTCTTCAAATTTACTTTGGATTTTTTAAAGTTCTTAATCATCCTTGAAAGACTTTTGAAAATATATCACAGACAAATACCTTTGGAAAGTTTCCAAGGTTTACAATTTATTTTCTGGGAAAGGAGGAATATTTTCCCCGATTTTTAATCGAAATTGAAGGCATTTTCCAATAGTTTTGCTGGTGTTCTAAAGTTTTGCGGTTCACTGGTCACTCTGATTAAAATTTTCAATTTTTTAACAGATACGTATATTTTGTTAAAACTACTGTAGACTTTCTTAGTGCCAAGTACTCAATTTAAACATTTTGTTGATATTTTCAAATTTCACTCTATTTTAGTAGTGAAAAAGTGACTGCAGTGACTATTTTTGGTGAAAAAGTGACTTTAGTGACTATTTTTGGTAAAAAAGTGACTTTTTAGTGACTGGCTTCAAAATAGTGACCAAGTAACTAAGAAGTGACCTGCTACCAGCCCTTCGCACTGGAACCATTTTATCCCAGGGGTAGCAGTATAAACCGTATTCCCCTATGTTCTAAAAATAGCGTGTTGATGGGCGTCTCGATAATCTACTTGGGTAATTCTCTGAAATGTGTCCTTAAATGATTCCTTTTTGCCGTATGTACCGTAAATCCTCCTCTTAAGCACCTAGTAGATAAGGTTACAGAATTTAATTTAAACCTAGGCTCGTATTTGGGACCTATCGCTAAAACCCAGATTGTAGTAATTTGTACAGGGTGTCGACTCTGTGAAGGAAATCAAATAGCTTAGCATAAACCAGATTGCACAATGTCGTAGGTGGTACGAGCTCCAAACTGTTTTTAAGTACGAGACCCACCTTAATCCGTTGCTGTTAGATAGTAATTTGTGGTTAATAACTACCTCTTAGATAAAGGATGTGTCTCCCTCCAACAGACTAGAGCTGTCCTGGCCACGTCCTTGCATCTGATGGTGATAGAAGAGGAATGTTAGTCCGACACTTACTTAAGAGAGATGCAGAGAACTCTACGACAGCTCATAAGTGTCACGGGAAGGGTGGAATTTTGTTAGTAGGGAGGGTAAGCCATAGGATACGCCCATCCGGCGTTGCTGGCAATCGTTATATCGAGTATTTCTGAGAATGTTTCTGAAATTGTCCTGAAATTGATAAAACTACTCTAAAGATCTCTTAACTTCCTCCACGACTTTATCAAAAGTTTCTAAACATTTTATTAAGTTCTCTGAACGTCCCTGATGTCTCATATTTACATTTAAATTTTTGAACTTCTTGAAATTTACGGTTATTTTTCTGAATTTATTTCTTGAAATGTACCTTAGCACTTCTCTAAAGTTTCCGCATATTTCCTGATATTCATGGAACTGCTTTGAAGTTCTCAGAACAGTCTCAAATTTCACGTAACTTCCATAAAGATATTTAAACTAAATTGAAGATTTTTTTAAGTTCCTGCAATTTTTCTAAATTTAATGGCATAGTTTTTTTTAATTTTCCTGATATCTATGGAACTGCCCTGAAACCTTATCGGAACCTAATACTAGAATCTTTAAAACATTCTCGAAGCTCTAGAAGTTTCTGGACATTGTTAGTGGAACATCTGTAAAGTTCCTAATTTTTTTTTAATATGATCGAACCTGGTCTTTTCTAAAGATCTCTAAACCAGTCAGAAGTTCTTGTAAAGATCTTGAAATGTTCTTGAAGTTAATGGAACTGTCTACATGTTGTTTGGTCTTTATCAGATTCACTTAATTTTCTTGAAGTTTATGGAACTGCCTTGAAACTCTAGGAATTTACTTATAAATATCTTTAAACGGACCCAAAGCTCCACGATATATATATCCTTGAAGTTTTAGAATAAACAGTTCTGATCTACCCCGAATTTCTCAGAGCTTTTTTAAAATTCCTGCAATTGGGTTCTTTAAGGGTATTGAGGTAAATACATATTCGTAATCTACATTAAAAATGGAACCCAAACCCAATATTTCATCAATTTTGGTACACTGGAACTATTTTAAATAAGAACGATTACATTTGCAAAAATCACCTTATTAGCGCCCCTCGGTGTCACTTTGTATGGGAGCGAGCTGTCTGTTTGTTAGTTTAGTGTCAAACAGTGAAGTTATTATTTTGCTTTAAATCTTGATTTAAAAATCGAGATGAATGTGTGTAGGTTCGAAAAAAATATCGCTGTGCTCAGAAAACGAAGCTCTTTTAGATGATATATAAAAACCGATATATTTTTCAAAATTAAAGGACCCAATTCTCTTAATTTTTTTTTTTATCAATTCGACGATTTTTTTTTCAAAAGTTTGTTTTAATTTAGTAATTTTCCCGGTTATGTGATAGGGTAAACGCTCCTATAGTTGCGGTACGTTAGAAGCGTTAGGTTCCTATAGTTGTGTATTGAGTCTCCATGCACAACTATAGGATCCTAACGCTTCTAACGTACCGCAACTATAGGAGCGTTTTCCCTATACATTTATATCAATCATTAAAACCGAACGCGATTGAGCCGAATATTAACTGAGTAATTACAGCAGAATTTTTACTGGATCTCGAGTTTGTTTATGCGTTTAAAGTCTTCAAAATTTGTCGGAATTCGCTCGAAACTCTACACGGGATTTCTTTTGAATGTTCCCAAGAATTTCCTTTAGAATCATATCGCTTCACAGAGTTCTTTTCAGAAATTCTCTAAAATTTGGGATTTTCTCTTGTCTCTGGAAAATGTCTTTATAACAGTCCAGAAATTCTCTGCTAAACACTCCGAAAAATTCACGGAATTTATTCTAAGATTGTCTTCGAATTGTTTATGATCCATTCAAAAATTCACTTCAGTTTCCTTCAATAAATCTACAAATTAAAAATTTGCTTGAATTCTCGAGAGGTATGGTAACCATGCAAACCAGCGCCGCATTTGAAACGCGAGAATTTTTACAACCGGGAATCTATTTTCTTGTATTTTGACAGTCATAATTAAATAGTTTTTGCACGGTCGTTTCCGCGAGAGAAGAAGAATACGTTACAGACAAATAGAAACCAGTTGTCTCCTCTTCCTCTTAGCTAAAACCGAAAGCTGTAGGAAAATAAAATCTTCAGCAGTGGCTGCTATGATGGTTTTTCTTGTCTTGACTCAATGAAGGAAATAACATAAAAAAATACAGGTACAGGGTCTACCCTCCTCAGATATGCAATACCCAACATACAATTCTAGCTGCATAAGGCAATTTTCGGCTGTATAAACTACTCTGCAGCTAAGATTGTTAGTTGGACCTCTAACCCATGAAGAGTGGTCCAGTACAACTTCAAATTGAATAAAGCGGTCGATACATTTTATAGAATGCAAAAAAGATAGAAATCGCATGTTGCCAAAAACTGGAAGGTACCGCATTTTTCTTAATTCACAAATTGTAATCGTGGTAAGCGTCGGGTAATCAGTTCAATACATGATTAATAACGGAAGGGAACTGCAAACATCTCGATATCAATCTACAAACAAGGATTGATTAATCGCTTAAACTTTTCAGCAATTTTGCTCGATTTACGCCATGATATGAGAAGTGGTCCTTGGCATGTCGATTTTCTCAACTCCTTCACCAAAACTCACTATGACTCGCAAACTTTTCCCTTATTGAAGTTCTTTTCTGACTGTTTCCGAACTCAACTCCAGGGGCAGAAATTCACCCAGTTTTCCTACATATGAAACACTTGTCCTTAATCCTTTTATATTTATATTCCATTGAGCACAATTTCAGACCCAGCTCCGCAAGAAAATTATTCGTTTTCACCTCTAAAATTCTGTAAGCTGATTTAATCGCAATCGCAATAGGGGAAATGACGGCTTCGGCATGACAGACTATTTTCGGCAACCCAAATTGAAACACTATTTTCACTGGATTTTCTTACGAAAACACTTCGCTGAATGCATGCAAACGATTCTTTATGCTTTCAGCTTCAATTTGACTATATTTTTACCACTGAGAAAAAGCAATCTAGCAAGGTTTTCTTGAAATGCAACACACGCACTACAAATTGTAGCTGATTTCGAGTTGCCGATAATAGAACAGCAGATTTACATGCAGTTCAAATGGAACGGTTGCCGAAGAAAAACTGGTTGCCGACAATACTCGCTCTCACTAGAGAAGATTGGAGCTTAGTAAAAGCGTTTCAAAACAGTTTTTGACAATTCTTTCGACTGAAATTGTTAGAGCAGCTGGCAGCAAAAGATTGTAAACAAACCAGTACTGCATATGTGTGCGTTCCTTAGAGAAAAAGGCTATAGAAAGAAGGTCGTTGCTTAGGTTGCCGAGAATACGTAAATTCCCCTACTAAAACTTCGCTGAGAAACTAATTTTCCGAGCATTCAGCGAGCAACCACAAATTCACCACTATATTTAAAAATTTGAACTGAACAACCATCCTCAAACAACCATCGGGTGACCACCCTGTGTAAATTAATCCATGTTCAAAAGCCTTTTATTCAATATTTAATTTTTAGCTTACCATGTTTTCCAGCATAAAAAATCAGCAATACGGAATCTGTCAGGCCTCATACATTTTCAATGCGTTCGAATTATGGATTGGATAATGTAATTATGTTGGAGTGATTGGAACATTTTGACCACACCGTATCAAATCCACCGTTAGCAAACTGTTTGCCTGTATTTCCGCAGCAAAACGAGCGCTTTTCATCTCGCTCTCTTTCAACCAATAAGTTTTTATAGTAGTGGCAATGCATTGCTGCGCTTTGTCATCATAGGAATAGCCCTTCACTGAACAGCCCGTGAGCCCATTCAGTGTCTGTCTGCTGTGTGTATCTCCTCTACCTATTCATCATTTTTATTTTTTTCTTCCTCGCTTCTCCACCGTCGTTCAAATAGAGAGAAAGTAAACTTGAGCAGCCCAACACACACGGAAAGCAATTGATAAAACAAACAATGAAGTCTGTACACAGTAAACAAAAACCAAAACCAACAGAAACCGATCGAACGTCTCTGTCTCTGTTGGGTCCACCACGGCTGCTGTCTATGTAGGTATATATCATCATAAACGATGTGAGTGAGATCGACGTTGCTGGCTGAGCCGGGCGGGGATCTTTCCCACTGTTGTTGCTGCTGTTGCTGGATATCACAGTTTAATGCGATTGAAGTGTGGGATGATCGCGCTTCAGTGTGTATGTGTACTGCGCACACACGACGCGACTCTTGATGTTTTGATGTCGATGCTGACCGCGCTCACAAACGATCACCAAACGCTTTTGATGTGGTCGTCGTCGTCGTCGTCGTAGAGATTTGGTGATTTATCTCATCGCCACGATCTCCCTGCTCTACCGTTTGCGGAAAATGTGCAAGATCGAACGCGATATTCGCTACGCATACAGCAGCGACGGTGTTACGTGTGTTGTTCCATTAAATGTGCGCCTTATCCCATCAAGACCCATACAAACGATCGCGCATACGAACGGGTTAATGAGAGTATAGTGATTGTTTGATATTTTTTCCCTCCGCGCGCGTTTAATCTTATTTATCTTACTTTCGACCACGACGACTTCGACGCCGAAGCCGGATCGGGTGGGAAAGATAAGCCGCTTCGCGCTCGATCGGAAATGGGAATGGCCGTCAAAGGCCTCGATCTCTGGCTGCCGGACGAGATATAACGATGAGTCATCGCGGGTTCGATTTGCGAACTAACTCGAGCGTGGTTTGATAACATTTTCAATTATAATTTATTTATTTTTTACTCAACTGCAAAATTTGTTTGGAAAATTACCACATTCTCAGCCGTTGTTGTTTTCCCGCTTCCGTTGTTTTGGGGTGTGGGAATCGAACCGAATCTAGTTTCGATCATTTTCACAGCTTGCGTTCCAATTTGGCCGAATTCGTGAGAATTTCGTAAGCCCATCGATACGAAACGAGCAAAAACGTCGTCAGCTGGTTAGCGGACGCGGCGAAATCCATTCGAATTACTCGTTCGTAGCTCGGTACAAAGTAGAACAATGTATCGGCTTAACTTTAGTGCGCCCGACCGATCGACCGACGGCGACCCGTAGCGCACATGCTTCTCCAATTCTCAGCCACACGAACGCGATCGCGCCTGTGGCGGTCGTCTTTGCACGGATCCATGCAAGAAGAAAACCTGATGGCAGGAAGAAGTAGCAGTGTGCAAATCTCCGTTCCGTGTGCAGTCCTTTATAGGGTGCAGCTTCTTGGGCCCACGGGGCCATGTGGTGTCCATGCCATGGATGAACTAATATCCTCTATTCATCCATGCCTCTTCTATGTGTGTAGACTTGGTATACGCAATTGTGATTATTTCTCGCTCAGAGCAAGAAGAATGGAAAATCTACCATTCAGAACATACGGATATCAGATATCACTAGGGAGATTATTGTTGGGCGATCGTACTAGGCATGAGAGATGGGGTCATGCTGTGGAAGTCGGTTGAATCGATGTTTTTCATAAAATCTTTTCTTATAATATGTAGAGTACGGTGAGGCAAAAGTTCGACCTTAGTTGAATAGATTAAAATTTCTCAAAACTCCAAGCATTTGGACTCAAACTGATTCCATACACAGGATTCCACATTCAAGGTTTACAACAGTCTCTTACAGAACTTTGATGAGTTTTCAGTCCATTCGTAGCTAGAACGATTTTTTTTTTGGAAGTGTCCTAAACGAAATGTTCGCTTTAGCAATGGGGCAAAAGTTCGCGAACTTAATGGCATTTTTTTAAAAAAAATTCCACCACTTACTTACTTACTTACTTAAGGGTCCTGTGCACCACCAGCGGTGCAAAGGGTCAACGTGAAAGACTTCCATCCTGGGCGGCTGCTCGCTTTTGCCTTGACCTGGGCCCAGGTCAGATTCCTATCGACTTGCTTAATTTCCTTATTGAGGCTCCGCCGCCATGAGCCCCTGGGTCTGCCTCTGCTGCGATGTCCTGCCGGATTCCAATCCAGCGCGAGCTTGCAGATTTCGTTTCCGCCCCGTCGAACTGTGTGGCCAACCCACCTCCACTTTCGCTCTCGAATTTCTGTTGCTATCGGCATTCGAGATCCAGTTGTGACGCCACCAGGCACGATTTATATACCGCAGGCATCGGTTGATGAAGACCTGCAGCTTTTGAGTGCTCTCCGCTGATACACACCACGTCTCGCTGGCGTAAAACAACACAGATTTCACGTTCGAGTTGAAAATTCGGATTTTGGTGCGTTGACTTATCTGGTTGGATCTCGGTTTCGTAAACTCGCAAAGGCAGCCCTAACCTTCTTGATTCGTGCACCTATGTCGCTCTTGGTCCCGCCGTCCGACGCTATTTGGCTGCTAAGATATTGGAAACTTTCGACCTTCTCCACTACTTGCCCCGCTACCGTAAAGTTGGAAGGGTTGCCCGTGTTGATATCCAACGATTTGGTCTTGTTGACGTTGATGGTGAGACCCGCCGCAGAGGAGCGTTCGGCTGGGTCATTGAGCTTACTCTACATATCAGAGCGCCGTTGTGCTAGTAGAGCAACATCATCAGCCAAATCGAAGTCGTTGAGATGCTCCATGGTGATAGGCTGCCAAAGTACGGTCAATTGCACCTACCATGATCTCGTCGATATTACGATGAGAAACAGTAGCGGTGATAGTATACATCCTTGTCTCACACCAGCGACTACCCGGATAGGGTCGGACAAGGCTCCGTTATGCAGAACTCTGCACGTGAAAGCCTCATACTGCGCTTCGATGAGGTTGACGATTTTATCCGGGACTCCCTTGCGTCTCAGGGCGCCCCACAGATTCCACTATACATATTTAAATACTTCATAATGATGTGAAGGACACAAAGAGACCTATCCCTCTAACCTCGGGTAAGCCGCGAGTATTCGGCCCAACTCCTACTAGACATAGAATTTAATGAATTTTGTTCATTATTTGTAATGAATTATCGGCTCCATAAAGCTAACGCGAATAAAATATCTAGATTAAAAAAAAATATATATATAAAGAAACCAAACGTTTGTCTAACTTAGAAACATTATTTTCAAAAGTTTTGTTCTTCAGGGCAGAGAATCGCTTTTTCATTTGTTTTTTGCAAATCCCGCCAGATAACTTTCATGGCAGGATCGCGTGTTCTTTGAATGTGTCTCCTACAGACATTTTTAAGACGGATCAAGAGCTGAAGATCACCGTCGATTATAATTGAATCGAATTTAACCTCGCCTTTTGATACTGAGGCAGCTCTTGCTTCAACTATAGAAGTAGTTAGAGATTCAAGAGCATAATTAATTTCATCTTTGGTTTGCAAAAGAATGTTTGGATCGAAGCTATATTCCATAAATGTTCGATATTGCTCCCAATCAGCTCTATGGTAATTGAAAGTAGAGCTGTTGGGATTAGATATTATTTCTTTGGATATTTCAAAAGTTACTGGAAGGTGATCAGAACCGAAGTAACCATGGGTAACCAATTGGTTACAAAAGTTGACATTAATCAGTTAAGACCAATTAAATAGTTGAGGGATTTCTTGCTGAAGAAAAGCATGTTGGGCTGTTTGGATATTGAATAGTGTAATAACCTGTATAACAATCATCAAACAAAATATTACCATTAGAATTGCTTTGAGCATTATTCCATGAGCGAAACATCTGTTAAATAATTTTACCAAGAAAGACCTTGAGTACGCAACATTGCAAATTATAAATATTAAAAATATTTATATGTCAAGAGCAGTGGCGTCGTCGACCTCACTTTTTGCCTGTGCACCAACTTTCAAAAACAGATTTAATGCCATATTGATACTCGAATCTACCCACGGAAGAGCAGCTTGGCGCAGCTTCTCTTGAAGATGGCTGGAGGGTCATCCATTCAGCCATAGGTAGTACTGCTGCAGCGGCACTAGGTACTGCAATCCCGGACCGAAGAAATGACTGGTTTGATGGCGAATGCAAACTGTTAGTAGAGGAGAAGAATGCAGCACGGGCGAGAACGCTGCAACACCGCATAAGATTGAATGTGGAGCGATACAGACAAGCGCGGAACAAACAAAACTCGGTTTTCCGAAAGAAGAAGCGTCAGCAGGAAGACCGAGATCGCGAGGCGATGGAAAATCTGTACCGCGTAAACGACACACGGAAATTCACGCGCAGAAGACGACAGGCTACCGGCCCCTGATCTTCAAGAAGTTGAGGAGGAGATCGGTCGGCTGAAGAACAACAAAGCAACTGGTGTAGATCAACTACCAAGTGAGCTATTGAAATACGGTGGTGAAGCACTGGCTAGAGCGCTGCACTGGGTAATTGCCAAGATTTGGGAGGAGGAGATATTACCGGAGGAGTGGATGGAAGGTGTCGTATGCCCAATCTACAAAAAGGGCGACAAGTTGGATTGCTGCAACTACCGCGCGATCACACTGCTGAGCGCCGTCTACAAGGTACTCTCCCAAATTCTATGCCGCCGTCTGTCACCATATGCAAGAGAGTTCGTGGGGCAATACCAGGCGGGATTCATGGGTGCCCGCGCTACCACGGACCAAATTTTCGCGATTCGGCAGGTTCTGCAGAAATGCCGCGAATACAACGTGCCCACACATCATTTGTTCATCGATTTCAAATCCGCATACTACACAATCGATCGAGATCAGCTATGGCAGATTATGCACGAGTACGGATTTCCGGATAAACTGACGCGATTGGTAAAGGCGACGATGGATCGAGTGATGTGCGTTGTTCGAGTATCGGGGACACTCTCGAGTCCCTTTGAATCTCGAAGGGGGTTACGGCAGGGTGATGGACTTTCGTGTCTGCTGTTTAACATCGCGTTAGAAGGTGTGATCAGAAGAGCTGGGATAGACACGAGTGGCACGATATTCAGGAAGTCCATCCAGCTCCTTGGTTTCGCCGATGACATTGACATTATGGCACGGAACTTTGAGATGATGGTGGAAACGTACATCAGACTGAAGGCTGAAGCTAGACGGATTGGACTTGCCATCAACGCATCAAAGACAAAATATATGAAAGCAAGAGGTTCTAGGGAAGACAACCCTAATAAAAAAAATACCATAAACGAACGATAACCCAAATTGTCGAACTTTTCCACAAATGGTTTGGATGATACCCCAAACACGTCGTTAAGCAAAATAACCATACAAATTTTATTAGGGAATGTTAGCCTCCCACCCCGAGTTCAGATTGACGGTGACGAAATCGAGGTGGTCGATGAGTTCGTGTATTTGGGCTCACTGGTGACCGCCGAAAATGATACCAGCAGAGAAATTCAAAGGCGCATTATGGCAGGGAATCGTGCCTACTTTGGACTCCGGAGGACGCTCCGGTCGAATAAAATTCACCGCCGCACGAAGTTGACTGTCTACAAGACGCTGATTAGACCGGTGGTCCTTTACGGCCACGAGACCTGGACTCTGCTCGTGGAGGACCAACGCGCCCTTGGTGTTTTCGAACGGAAGGTGTTGCGTACCATCTACGGTGGAGTGCAGATGGATGACGGAACGTGGAGGAGGCGAATGAACCACGAATTGCACCAGCTGCTGGGAGAACCATCCATCGTCTACATTGCAAAAATTGGGCGACTACGGTGGGCTGGGCACGTCGTAAGAATGTCGCACGACGACCCAGTGAAAATGGTTCTAGAAAGCGACCCAACAGGAACAAGAAGAAGAGGCGCGCAGCGGGCAAGGTGGATCGACCAAGTAGAAGGTGACCTGCGGACCCTTCGCAGACTACGAGGCTGGCGAACTGTGGCCATGGATCGAGTAGAGTGGAGACGACTTCTTCGGACAGCAGAGGACAACAAGGCCTTAGCCTGATTGGCGTGCGGCGTGCGTGATACTCGAATCGGTTGAAAAATACACTTAATCTTCTAGTTAGCTCGATATCTATCCACTGCAAGCAATATTATGATATTTGTTTATGTTTTAAGAGTTGGTGCACAGGTAGATTGAGGTTAAGGCGACACCACTGGTCAAGAATACGTCGAAACACAAATGATACAGAATCTTGTTTTTTATGCCATGGATTTTAATAAAAAGCTGAGCCCGCAATCCTCAAAATTTTCCTAAGCACGGAACCTTAAAAATGGGTTACGTCCCAGAATCTTGAAGAATGGTCCATGTCCATGAATCTATAAAAAAATGTTTCTAGTCCAAGAAATTTTCCCTTTATTTAAATAGTTCAAGTCTTTGCTTTCTAAGAAAAACATTGCAGTAACCCCTTCGTAGATGCGGTAGGTGGTACCGACCACCCACAGCTATTTCTCGGCTGTCCTTTAACCAATTGAGCTAATTTTCGGTCGATAACTAGTTTATAGTTTATAGTAAACTCTGAGATTCCCAGAGTTTCCAGGTCATAAATGAAATTCCCTGATTTTCCAGGTTTTCCCAGGTATTTGGTACCCTATTAAAGGCTCCTGCAAAATATGAAATCGCACTAACAATAATCTTCAAGTATAAAGAAAAACCTTGACAATCATAGTGATGAGGTAGATCATCTTGTTAAATCACAATAGACCAAACGTAATGGTTACGTCCAGTACATAAGAAGATGAAGCATTAAATATATGTATATTTTAATTAAAAATAAGTCTATTGTGGACCTCTATAAAAGTCTGCACATGTCACGCTCTCACTTTTATTCAATTTCACATTTTATCGAAAATTTTGGCCTTATCTTTTAAAATATAACATCAAATCATTATTGTTTCAAAAATGGGCTCAAGTTTTTTCAAGCAGGTGCTATACGTAACATAATGGATTCACTCCAACACCACTGACCGTTCTATCCTTTCCATTTTAGGCGATTTAACTCCAACTTGGACCTAAACCACGTACAAGCAATCAGCACTTTAGCAAAGTGGTATCGACACCTGTCGGCTCAACAGATAAAGATAATGATTAAAAATGGATACGAAAATAAGCTAATCCCCCCAATATGGCAAAGTTAAGGTTGTTGACTGTCCGATAGGCACGAGTCGCCGTTCGATGGACTTGAATTTTCAGGCGAAAATTCGATCATCAAGTACAAAGTATGTGTTCTGAGTAAAAAGGACCCTGCAATCGATACTGCTCTGTAGTATATCTATCCCAGGAGGAAGGCTTTCAACGTTTCCATGGACGCACCTGGTTTCGAACGTGTAGCAAAATATTCAGCTCGCTCAATCCCAACCAGCAAGCAATCTGCTGCGAAACGGATTAAAAGGTATATAATTAAATTACAGTTGGCAGAAAGCCCCGGATAGAATCCTCCCAGGAAATTCACCGGATAAAAGACGCATACCGAAGCAGCAGAAGGAAGGCTAAGCAGTGAAGCTTTACCTGAGTCTTTGCGTAGATCCCTGCTGCACACACCCATCGGAGCCCATATTTATTAAATGACTCTATCACACCGCGGCCGATGGTACACGAGACGCTCGGAGGGATTCTTTCTTACCCGGCATTCCTCAGTCTAGCACCGACACATTCAATACATATGCACTGAAGAAGCGACTTTGCTGTCAATGTCCCGGAACCGCACCGAGGCCTCTCCCAACCCAACACTACCGGTACCGAGACTGGTTGGTTGGCTGACTGACTGACTGACGGTCGGTCGTCGTCGTCGTTGTCGAAGTAATCAGTGATGCGTGACTCGCTGCTGCTCCTTGCTCGATGTGGTGTTTGTGTGTGGCGCACCAATACCGCGAGATCACAAGTCGCGAGTATTATCGGTATAGAACCAGTCGTCGCCGGAGAGGCCGAGAACCCCAAACCGGGAGATAATCCGATAAAATGTGTATTTTCTTTCGCCAGTTTTATTGGCCTTTTAAAAATAAAACGCAAGTTCTGATGCCAGGCGGGTTTGGCGAGTAGAAATTCTTATCGATTTTGTTTGAAATTCACCAAGAGAGATTTATTTATCACTCATATCATTTTGATTTTAATATAAACGATTAGAGAGACGCAGTCTCTCCAAATACCGGTTTATCAATTTTTGACTCATCCACTCACTATTCGCCGGGGAACACTCGATGAGTCAAAACATCTCGTCATCTCTTTTTTATCAGCATTCACGATTCGCATTACCCCTACACAACACAAAAGAACGGCTATTCAAAGCAGAATAAAATATCAAACAAATCAGTTGGTATATTGTGGCGTGCGCGAATAGTGCCCATTTGTCGCAAACCTCGCTTACTGCGCTGCGATTATGCTGAACCAACCAACTCACGCAAGGAGCATCATACCCCGTTTCTGCATGGCCAGGCCGTGTAATTGGCTCGTTTACTCGTATTCCCTTCTCTGTCCTTCTCGTGCGTTGTTTTTTTTCTCGTTCTACAGTGTGCGTGGGTGGTGGGGTGTGAAACTTGTCCCCTTGTGTCACCCCAAGTGGCGACTCCGCAGTTGCAGCAACACCCCAACCACCAACAACACTGTAAAGGCTTACACCTACGTGTGTAGTGCGACTTCGAGTCGTTCCATTCGTCGTCGGTCGCGGGGTCAACTATCTTTTGCACTACTACCACTCTTGTGTAGACGGGCGAAGAGAGTAATACTTGCACGGATTCCCCCCTCGGGCTTCGGTGTGCAGATGGGGACTTGTTTGATTTTGTCGCATCGTGGGTTTTTGGGATGCCTAGCGATGACAAAACGTTTTGTTTTTTTTTGTTTCTTTATGAGAAAGGTGTTCATCTTTGGAAATTCTTACAGTTTAATATTGGCAATAGGGTTATGCTTCCTATAAACGGCCAATTGAACAATATTTTGGGTTGAAAAAATAATACGACTACGATTAAACTATTTGAAAAAAGCATCAATATGTGTCGAAACGCTGGGATAACAATTGGGAATTTAGCAGGAATAGGGTTTTTATCTTATTTCCGTCCTACTAAGCACAACCCGAGCTTTACCTCTCTTTTCTGAACGAGTTTAAGCAAAAAATGGAATATTTATGTCAAAGATGACTTCTACACGGAAACAAATCCGATTCCATTTTCATGAATAAGAAATCATGAAATGAAAAAACTTTCTATCCCATGAAATCTTAACAATGATTCATGATTTCATCATGGAAATTCATGGTTTCATAATGCAGTGGAATCAAGACCGCTACAAGCGTTACATGTACTTGGCGAACCATGTTCATAAACCGCACTACATAGGTAACTCTTATACGCCTTTTGTCTTCCACCATATACGAGTACTTATAGTCTAGTGGTCAAAGTATGAGTTCATACTTAGTTATAGTCTAGTGGTCAAAGCATTGAGATCAAAGAATGATCTCAAGGTTCTTGGTTCGAACCCAGTCTGATGCTTTATTTTATTCTTTTTACATTTTTTGGTTTAAAGTTAAAAAGTTAAAGTTTTTGATCATGATTTCAACTCGAATGATTCATGATTTTGGGAATGTTTGCTGCTTTACGCAAAAGTTGCTCTTGATATCATGAATATTATTCATGGTGTATTTTCATAAAATGAAAATACGCTTTGTTCATGAAATCATGAGTCATTTTTCTTATTTCGGAGATCGGATTTTTTCCCGTGTAAATTTATTCACCTTTCCATACGTACCGTTGGATTTGATAAAGAGTCACAAATTGTTGAGATATTGTTTAAAATCTAACACTGCTTCTTGATTCTAAATTCGTTCTACGAGTTTCAATTCCGTCCTAATGCATTGAAACGCTATTAGATTTCCTTCGTCCTACGGATAAACGTAGAAAAGGGGGTTTCGCTAGGAGCGCTTCTTTTGTTTTGAGAACAATAAGCGTAAATATTCATACAATGCGCTCTAACAGGGTTTACGTTGAAGCTAATAAACTAACGCATCGGAACAAACCTATCATTGATTTCTGCACGGTGAAATCATTGATATTATTGATCTTTTCTTATTGATAGAACGGAAATGGGCGATTACGACGAAGTAGCGCTCTACCCTAGTAGTCCTAGAGCTTTTTCTGTAATATATAGACGTTTGGTTTTTTAATTTGGTTTCGTGACACATTCGAAGTTTTTGTTCAAAACTGTACAGGTTGGTTAATTTGATGGAGACTTTTTTTTCCGAATTCTTCTAAAATAAATTTAAAATTCTCTCTGGAAATCCTTTGAAAATGTCTTTGTTCAGAAATTATCTGTAGAACACTGCAAAAATTCATAAAAATCAGCCGTAGATTCCCTTCGAATTTCAAACTTTTTCTAAGAATTCACTGGAGCTTCCATTTTTTTAATTTGCTTGAAATTCTACGTCACCTCAGATTCTCGACCAACCATTCAAAAGGGCCGATTAGCTTTTGTGAGCTAAATTTGTAATCCCTCTTCCCTGCCAACACAATCGTGCAGAGGAAATTCTCCCGCCGAGAATTGTCTTCAAATTTGGCTCAGCATTATTTTGAAGTTATCCTCTGACTTCTTCTGGAAATTGAATGGAATTCTCATTAAAATTCTCTAGAAATTCCATTCGAAACGCGCTTGTAATTATCCTCGGAATTTCCTTATAAATCTTCGCAGATTTGTTTTGGAATTGTACCCTGAAAATTCGCTTCAATTGGTAATTTTCACGAATTCTAGAATCTTCTTCGCTCTTGAGAGTTCTAGTAAAAACTCTCTTATAGATTTTCCTTAAGCTCCCTAGAGAATATTCTCTGAAATACCTTGGTGTTACTTCTAAAATGAGCTCAAATTTGTTTTGGAAAAAACAATTTATTTAATAGTTCTTCAAAGTGACTGTGTTTTTTTCAGATTTGTCATCTTTCTGTTTCCTATACCGGTGACTTCAAATTCCCAATTTTTTTCGGTTTTCCCGGTTCACTGAACAGTCTGCATTTTACATATGAAACACTTGTTTTTATTCCCAGCACATTTTGCGACCACGCTCCACAAGAAAATTATTACGGATAATACGCTTAACCAAAAGCTAATTCGCGGGTGGATTCTTCCAGTGGGAAATCGTAAAACCAGCTGTAAATTAATTCCATCTAAATTGCAATAGCAGCAACATTGCAATACTAACACTTAACTGAGAAGCTAAATTTACGAACAATCCAGGATTACAATGAAGACCTAGAATACTCAATGAAGCCACTCTATGCTGTCAAGGCAATGCTTGTATACGTATCAGTGAACAAAACATTCAGGTCCAATGAGTCATTTTCATATGAATATGAACAGCCATCCGCCTTATCACTCACTGCCTCGTGAGAGTCTGAATGATTGGGAAGTAAACGAGTCGCTAATAGCAGCGCACTCAGTCAGTAGCTCAGTAAGCACGTTTATTCTTCCGTGATGGTATCCAATCCTTGTTTTGAATGACTGAGCGTACATTTTCTATGGAAAAAAGCTTCAATTACATGCTGTGCGAGCGAAGGCTAGTGGTATGGATCGCCTGTTCGTGAGTGACTGAATGTATTTGTTTGCTCTTTCATTGCCTCGTCCTTTACCGTTTGGTACATACGGTCTGGATAGAGCAATGAATTGAATAGAGCAGTGCTTTCACACTCTGCCTAAGCAGTCACTATTTTTACGCTCTGATACGTATCTTTGAATCATTATTCAATCATAGAAGTGCTACTCCAAGCAATAAAAAAAACCATCCGAGCAAGATCATTATCCTATATTTTCATTTACTTAGTTCTCTGAGTTAATCAAGCTGTTAAGAACACATTTTTGAATTTTTTTGAACGTGTAAAGCATGCCATTCAACTGACTTGACCAACTTACTCGAATTGAAAAAAAAAAACTAAAAGGGTTGTACGCAATGGTGACGTAGGACTACGTGGTCTTATATGATAAATCTTATTTGTTAACAGCAGACACAAACTTTTTGTGTAGGAATAGGAATTTGAGCGGGGTTCTCTCTGTTTACACTCTTTAGTATGACGCACTTGACATTGATGGCCCACAGCAACTCACGAAGAGCTACTGATTCCGATCAATAGCGGAGCGGCTTCTTGCTCCTTCTATGGATGCTCATGTGGACTGTAGCTCGCTGCTTGCAGGCAGCATTTCGTTGTGTACTGGAGAACAATGTCGAACACTACGTGCCGAAAGCACTGCTGCTGCTGCTGATGCCGACGACCGGACACCACCACACACGGTGATTGGAACTGAATCCGATCAGCGATTGCGGGCACCCTTGATAGCTAGCTGCTTGCGAGGAACCTTTCGTTGTGTTCTGGAGAACACCACCACTCACCACGCAGTGATTGAATAAACACCGTTTGGTGAGACCGGATGGAATTCAACTTTGAAATCTGTGTTAGGGAAATCGCTTTTCGCAGGCAATCGGTGATAATTTTAATTATCATAGTAACAGTTACACATTCGTGCAATTTTCAGTATGGACATCGTGAAAAATTATTATGTCAGATGCGTTGAAATATTTCTGATCGATTGGTGATAAAATTTTTGAAATCGATCCAGGGGCAGCTGAGTTATTAACGTTCAAAATCTTTCATAATATTGTTACATGTTCCATTTTCGGGTTTCACAAAGTGTATTCCCGTATAGAAATCACAGACGTAGTCCTACGTCAAAATTTGAACCAGGCTGAGTTGACCGATGACTTGCCTTGTCTAAACCCAGCTTAATTCTTTACCATTCTTGCATTTACTCAAAGGCGCTCCAATTCGCTCAAGGGATTGATTTTTGTTGGACACAGCTGGATCGAGCAGACGCACCAATCTATTCGAAGGTTAAAATTTGTCCGATGCAATTAGGTGTAACATCTATTAAGAGACGCAAATACCTATTAGCAGCTTAAATTTTGCAACAACTAACGTCTACGGAAATGGATTTTTATCTCAGTTCAACTCAGGAATGTGACAACACCCAGTGGGAGCTGAATTTATAATAGACTCAAAATCATGAAAATGCCAATCTTTAAATTTGTCGAACCTCCTAACGGAATCCCTTCATGAAGAGCTTTGAGTGTGTTGGTTTATTTCCTTTTAAATCCGTTATAATTGCTTATCTTTTGACAGATACGCGCATTTCGGCTACTACTTGCAGACTTCATCAGTGCAAAGTACTCAACACCACTGAAGAATCCATCTTTTATTTACGAGGTATATACTAATCAATAGGTACTAAAAATCAGCCATGTCATGTCACAATTTACCTAACAGGTATCTAAATTAAGTCTCCAACAGGTAGATGCAAGCTACGATGTGTGGTTTTAGGTAGCATGCTAAAGAGTCTCGAGTATCCGTTTCCTTGATCTCTATTAAGCAATATTGATGGATTATGTTTAAATATTTCTAAACTTTCAGCTACGTCTAGTTTCCAAGTCGAAGATACAGTCCACAGGATATTAATTTTATCCTTAGTCAAATTGTGTCCCTTTGTAACGATATGCTCTGCAGCCTTGGATTTAAATTCATAATAAAATCCTTTATCCATCTCTTTGTTAGCCTTTTTTACCTCTGCGATGTGTTCCCAAAGTCCTTTTCGTCTGACCAATGTAGATTTTATTGCAAACTGGACAAGAGATTTTGTAGACTCCAGCTTTCCCTAAGACATTTATTGAATCTTTTGTTAGTCCTAACAGAGATTTCAGCTGATTTGTCCTGCTGCTGAATACTAAATTTAGGCCAAAACTTCTAAACTTCGAAATCAATGGTTTGGTAATGTTTTTGTCGAAATTCACCGCTACCCGTTTTAAACCCTCAGTTACTTGTGTAAGAGTTGTCGAAGTATGCCTAAAATGATCCCTTGTTCTTTTATCGATTACTGCTTGAATTGTTTTGCCTTGATACCCAAAAATGTCGATTTCAAAAATGTGAGCTTTTTTCATACAGGCAAATCAAAGGTATTAATAAGTATCTGTTATAAAGAAAATATTTCCCTGAATTTGAATTAAATTCCCTGAGATTCCCTAATTTTCCAGGTCCAAAAATGAATTCCCTGATATTCCCTGATTTTCCAGGTAGTCGACACCCTGATGTAAATCGCATAAAAATCACGCATTTTTAACGATTTACTTAATAAAATACGCCCTTTTCAAATGATAATTAGTCAGCAAGGGGCAAATACACACAAATTTTCAAGCCAGCATTTGAAAGGACACAACTTGAATCATATGATTCGAAAAAAAATAGAGATATGATATGTTTCAAACGCATATGAAACGAATTTGACTTAATTTTTTAAAAATATAATTGGGAATAACTTCTTCATACAAAGAGATACAGACAACTTTAGAAAAAATAACATGCGTCTTAAGAAGTTTCAAAAACCTCCTAAAGGTGACTTTCGTGAAAAATTTGAATTAAAAAAGTTACAGACAAAAGATGGGTTTCACTATAAAAAATGAGTTGAGTTTCGATCTTGAAGTTCTACAAACCGAACAACATTTTGTGGAATACAAAAATGTGTTACCAAAATTTGCATCATTTTCCTAATTGTCCTGGAGATATTTAACAGGTTAACCGAAATCTTGTTCGATGTTCACTCAGAATTTTTGAGCATTTTGTACTTCACGGAGATTCATAACATCACTTAAAATTATGAATTGTGTTTAAAAATATCGTTGTTTGATTATACAAATGATCCAGAAGTTCTACATATTCGATAAAGTTATCCATAGATTCGACTTAATGATAGAATGGGTAAACCTTCGTGAAGGCGCGTAATATAATTAGCTGGGTTTATTAAATTTTCCAAAATGCCTGGAGTTCAGATCATTATTTAATCGATTATAGTCACCCTAGCACTTTTGCATCATTCGTGCCTTATCCGGGTGAGATTAGAACTCATGGTTATGATTTGAACTCATGGTTATGACTTATGACGTGAGAGATATGGATTCAGATCTTTATGTTTTACAGACTAACCAAGGTATTCTACGATGTCCTGACTAATCTTGTGTACCAGGTTAGCACAAACTGCAGAAATTATTTTTTAGTTTATCTCTCGACCAACCTTCTCATGATGATTGTGATGATGATGGTCGATGATGAGCTTGATCGGACACGCAAGGTGTTTGGGATCGGACATTTTTTTATTGGCATGAATCTGCTTCTATTTCTTCAAGTAGCTCATAGTCGAAAAATAAATTCCCTGACTTTCCCTAACTTTCCAGTCGATTTTCAGAAAAAAATCAGGCCACAAAACTTCGTTATTTTAACCTAAGAAGCTACAACATGATGTGCTTTATTATACCGTAGTGCAAATTAAGGTTAGTTTAAAATGAGCAGCAGGGTAAGCTTTCGAAAATATCAAGAATAGCATACTCATGGCACGTACAACGTACAACAGACCTTGATACTACAACATTTTTTACAGGACATAGGACCGACTACATACGAAGGATGTGAATAGGCCTAGGGCTATAACTACATAATATAATATAATAATGAATAACTGCTGCTCACAACTAGGCTCACTATTCATTACTAAGTAATAATAGGAATATTTAATCAATGTCACCAAGCTCTCAACTTGTGTTCATAATTTCACAGCCAAATAAAAATCAACCCTTAGACGATACTTTCTCTTAACATATAAATTATTATAAAATAACAGAGCAGTGATTATTCTTGCTTTGGCAACCGAACCTGAGGATGCACTGCTCATGCATTAGTCAGTTTCGTACTCTCTGGAACTCCATATCACAACCGCAGACATGGCAAAATAATTTAACTTTAATTATCAATAACATTTTATTCTCTCAGTGAGTTCACATTACATCGATAAATTGCAAGTTGAATATGTGTTTATTTTCGGATTACTTTTAAAAATGTTTATCATTTGAGCAGAACAATTTTCTCTCGGCTTCTATTTGAGCATCTTGAGCTCTCGGAATCAAGAGCTTCTTTCATACGACGATCCTTGTCTACATGGAAAGCGAATGCAATTTTTCGAACTCGCTGAATAAGTTCATTCAAAATTTGTAAGTTTTCCAACTCGCCTGCATGAGTAACACCATCATAAATCTGACGTCGCGCTACGACTGAAGGCCCAAACGCAATGTGGGCGGAAGCGGAACGGAAACGGCAAGTTTGATAATTGTCACAAATGACATCAAGATGCCTAACCGCAGTCGATTTGATTCTATCTAGTTTTCAATCCGACAAGTAGGCTTACTCAGATCGGGCTTTTCCGCTACCACTGCCGTTCCGCTGTCATTGCGCTTGGGCCTTGACTCTTCCCTCATGTTTTCAAAAAGATATTCTGCATTTACCGAAAAACCTCTCTCTGCATTGGCGTTGCCATGCGATAAGCAGCAAAACATTTTCACAACCAACAATAGTTCTGAATACGCCGACCAATAACCTTTGCCAAAAAACCTCCAGTCGTTCCTTTTTGCGATCATATTGATCTAATGTGCATTTACCTGTGCAATATTGTTCAGATGATCAATATTAATGAACGTTTCCATAATGCCTCTAACCATTTGAGACATCGCGTTGCACAAAAAAGGCCACATAGGGTTGTCCGTCTGAAATTCGCATTGAAATGGCTCAACTTCGCCAACAACTGATTTGAAGAAAGCTAGCTCAATACTACGTTCAGACTACAGAGTTATAACATGTTATAACGGTTGTCAAATAATTGCAACACAGAAACCACCATCAGGATAGTGCTATAACATGTTATAAATCTGTAGTCTGAACGTACTATCAGCCATCAGCAGTGAGTCATTCAAACCGTTTTTAACATCTTGGTAGGAAGCTGACGTTGGTTCGATTTTGTCTTTCTGGACACCTTGAATAAATTTTCGTATTTGCGGAGTAATTTTGATTGCCCTCTGAACAGCAGAAGTATTTTCCAACCCTCGGTGACCGCAAAACTTTAACGGGAATATGGTAGATCCAGAATACATCGTGATAAACGCTCGTCTTGCTGGTACATCTTTGAAGATATTGTAGATACCACGCAAATATTTGACAACATCCCAACTGATACTGCGAACACTATCCTTGAATGCATTATGCAAAATATACAGCCCACAGCTTCGCAGATCTATCAGCTTCTGGCCACCTTTTTGTACCTCTAGCTTCAATTCACATTGGGCCCATCCATGGACACTTGCAGCAACTTGTTCGAAGAGATACCGGCAAGGGCGTCCATAAACGCAGCGAGTAGATCTGATGCCCGGGATCTTCCCAAAAACTTTCACGTCATGCACTGATAAAATTTCAAAGATTGGTTTTATGTGTCCCGCACATGATTTTTTGCAATGTGATCAACATTATTTTTTTTCTAACCTACACTAAAATTCCCTGACCTTCCCTGACTTTCCAGATCATAAATAGAATTCCTGACATTCCCGGACTTTCCAGGTTTTTACAGGTAGTCGACACCCTGTTCGTAACAGGATATACTAGAACTACTTCACTCGGAAAACCGTAGCAAATAAGGTAGTGGAATTAAATGGAAATTACTAATCGTTCTCTTTCTCTTTATACAGGTATTCCACTAAGACGCCCACATTCATCAGGATTCATGAAGATTCAACCAACCGGTTTGAAGTTACAGGCACAGGAAGATTTCGCGTCGAACTGCACATATGAAAGAATAGCTCATGATAAAAAAGAAGGGAGAATAATAATTTAATTGATGTTCACCCTTCTTTTGAATATTTTTGAGTAGGGTAGAGAACTACTTCGGCCTAATCGCCCATTTTGGGCCTATCGAACAGAAAACTTCAAATAAATCCATGATTTCAGAAGTTAACAAGTCAATTATAAGTTTGGTACGATACTTTAGTTAATAAGCTACGGAACGAAGTCATTGAGAACACGTGATATGAAGGTTTGCACCCATTATTCCCAAAAACAAAAGAAGTGTTCCGACTGAACCAATTTTTATCTTCATCCGATAGGCCGAAGTGAATTCATTGCCGTTTCAATGGCGTTTCAATGCGTTAGGCCGAGTTTAGAATCCGTAGGCCGAGTTTGGCGTCAAGAAGCAGTGTTAGACTTTTGACAATATCTCAACGATTGGTTTCTCTTTATCAAATCTTACGGTACATACGGAAAGGTAAATAAATTTGGATGCCATCAGTAATAAGAACATTCCGTTTGGTGCTAAACTGTGCTAGATTAAGAAAGACTAAGTGCGGGTTGTGCTTAATAGGCCGTAAATGGGGTAGTTAACCCTAGCTGTTCTTGTTTCGTGTTTATGCCAAGTGGCCTTTATGCCAAACGGACATTTTAATTTTAAATGACAGAGTGGTGCTACACATTCGGTATGGTTCTTTCAAATAGAAAAAAAAACAACATTACTCCACGAGTAAAATTGTGAATCTTCGTTATAAAGCTCATATTTCGCTATTATGCTATTGAAACTATATCGAAGGATTTGAGAAATTATCCTATCTTGTCTGATGTAGGTTTACAAAAATGTCAGTGTTCTATCAAGGGGCGAATTCTACATCATCCATCTCATCTACCCTGTCAAATATTCTAAACACCTGCATCCCTCACAATAATTTAAAATATCAGGAATTCAATAGAACCTCCTTTGCAGACTAGCACATGTTGAGGTTTGAGACGAATTTCATACATGTTTTTATATTTGTATTTATTACTTCATCATCATTAAAATACATGTCTTATTTATGGAAATATGAGATTCAAGCGTGCTTCATTCCCAACTTTCAAATTTACACAAGATTAGACCGATTCAATTGAATTCCTGAGATAGTTTAAATGGCTATAAATAACAGTATCACAATCAAATTAACGCGATTGACGTTCGTGAATGATAAACCTGTCTCGACCGCATAAAACAACAACGAGACGAGAACACTCTTGTGTGATAGCGTCGTGGTCGTCGTCGTCGTCGTCGGTCGCAAATGAGCAAGCGAAATGAGTAAAAGCGGACAAAATCATACTTCCGAGAAGCGAGCGAGATTTCCACATGAGTCATCCATCCAACAACCGCTCTGCCGGTCACCAGCGTCTACCGGCCGTTCGCTCGATATGATTGATATAACGATCCCAGTATAAACAAAAACCACCATATATAATGCAACATATGCTATTGTTATGACTCAATCATTATCAGGAAAGCATCCACACAATGGCAATACTCACATGACACTCCTGGTAAGCCGTAACGCCGCGTGCTGTGCCCAGCAGTGGTTATCCAAAGTGCGTTTATTTACAGTAACTGCACACAACTTTTCCGCCGGTTGCAACTTTTGCAATCACACAAAATGCTGCACACGAGTCTATAAACAATGATGGATTTAAAGGAAAACAACGTGCACTGCTTTTGTTGTTGTTGTTGTTGTTATTGCTGCTCGCAGTTTAATCCAAATCCAATTTATCCAATATCCAATCAACTGTTCGTGTGTGTATACATCGCTATATTTATCGTAGGTAAGCACAAACAGAATCGGTCCCCTTCACTCTTGCTGCTGCTGCTGCTGCTCCGATCGTTAAGTACACTTTTGCTTTCGATTGATTTGCACTAATTTTCGGCTGCACAATTTTTGCTGAACACTATTCTCTTCCTCCTTCTCCGTCTTCTTCGGTTTGCCTTTTCACATACACCTTCGCGCACACAACACACGCATAGCAGCACACACGACGGTCGTAACCAACGAAACCAAAACCAGACTCGACTCGAACTTGGTGGACTTGAGCTGAGCCGAGAGTTGTTCTTTTTCTTCTTCGGTTGCGTAGTTTTCTTCAGGAAAAGTGTTTTCCCTTTTATTTTCGTCTTTCGGTGTTATTATTGTATTTTTATATTTACGTCTGCCCATTAATCATAATATGGCGACGACGACTCACACATGCACCTTCGTTCTCCAAACACAAGAGCAATAGAAACGTTAACGATCGCTAAAAACACACTGCGATAGAACAGGAAGAGCCAGGACACGGTCAACAGAAAAAAAATATGAACGTAATAAAAAATTAAGATGCCAGCGACAGGATATTGTACACACGGTTCTTCAAAGCTGATAAAAACACTGACCACAGAGCACGGCGCGGTTGTATGTATAATTCTCGCCTATGTATAGATTCCACGGGCACACAATCCTATTTATACATATAGGTATCCCGTATCCTATATCCTGTGTATATATTTATTTCGAGAAGAGACACACAGAAAGTACTGATAAAATTGATATTAAGGAGGCAACGAGACAAAAACGCGTGCTAGCTGCCCGATTGTATGCAATGTACTGATTGTGTTGTGTTCTTCTTCGTGGGCTATCGTTCGTCGTATCCGTATCGTCGTCGTCGTCGTCGTCGTTTTCGTCGCACGTCGCTGCTGTAGGTGTGTGAGTGTGATTGGCGAGTCAGCTGGTGTGTGTTTGGTTGGGATACACAACACAACATCGAGCAAGCTCACGCGGAAGATATTATCATCAAAGCACAACATCGCTACATGTCTCTCACCTCACCAACACACGCCCAGCGGAAGTGGATAGAGAATATGCATGCACATTAGCATAGCAAGTAAGTAAGCAGACACACATTCGAAGGGGGTTTGGGATGGAGAAAAAGAGAACCCGATCAATGTTGATGTTCGAGATGGGGACTATATAGTTGCTGGTGCGGCCAGACTGATGATCCTTATCCTACCCAAGATAAGCGATTAGCGTTTGTTGCATGATGTCCACAATTTGTCTAATGGTTTTATGGGTTCAATCAACACGAGCTGCAAACCTGGTGGTCATTTATACAATGTTTGCCCAACCTGATGATGTTTGTAAGCAATTTTCTACATACCTCCACATAGTCCAATTTACTGACCAACCCAGTCAAACAGGAGAAATAACAGCTTTTAACTTGGTGCCAATGAATGTAAGGGAAAAAAGTGCCCCTCGAATTTCCAAAACCGACCATGATGTGCAAAATGTTTATTGCGAAAAAAGATCCTGTGTAACATGTGGGCTCAATCAGACATGATGTAGAAGTGGTGGAAAATCGTCAAAGTTTGAGTTTTTTGAAAATCGCTAAATCACCCAAGCTTAAGATCATAGTGTTATCCCTAAAAAAATGGTTTGTTGGTTTGGTTAGGCTAATCTGTCAACCGATTCCAAGCTTCCCAACTATCATCGTGTCAGCTGGGAGCAGTTCCAACACTGTGTCGACTCCACTGTCGACTACGATGTCCTTCCGGAGACGCCCGAAGACGTTGACCGGTGTCTGCGTTCCATCGAGGAGACGATATCCCGGGCCAGGGACCAACACGTGCCAGTATCCAGACAGGTGAGCAATACTCTGAACCTTGATAGAATTACCAAAGATCTCATCAGACTCCGTAACTCCATCCGAAGACCCATTGCAATGGTCTTACAAAAACCATCCAAGCCAGGATGGTGGACCTCAGAAATCAAGATTTTGATAACAAGATCCACTCTCTCTCTCAGATTGTGCAAAGCCCTTCTGGAAACTAACGAAAATTCTTAAAAACAAGCCCAGGCCCATTCCTCCACTGACCCCACTGGATCGTCCCACGGTGACCCAGTGATTCATCTGATAACTCCTGAAGAGAAGGCTGCCGCGATAGGTCAACACTTCGTCAGCTCCCATAATCTCGGACAAAACATCGTCAGCCCTCATGAATCTGAGGTTGCTGAAAATGCAACCAATCTTCATCAGATTCCTAACATTTTTCCAGAGGAATATGAGATTACGGCTGACGAACTGTTGGCCTATATCAAATCATCTAAAAACATGAAGGCCCCAGGTTTCGACAACATCCTGAATCTGGAACTCAAACACTTGAGTTCCAGATTCTACAACCATCTGGCACTGATTTTTAATCAGTGTCTCAGACTTGACTACTTCCCCTCGTGTTGGAAGTCAGCTAAAGTCATACTCATCCGGAAACCTGGGAAGGATCCGTCCTCTCCTTCATGTTATCGACCAATCAGCCTTTTCTCAGGGTTATCAAAACTGTTCGAAAGGGCAGTGTACCACCGGCTCCTAACATCTGCCGATGAAAACAACTTGTTACTCGAGGAACAGTTTGGTTTTCGGAAAGGTCGTTCGACCAGCTGACTCGAGTGACAAACATTCTCAGACGGAACAAGTCTGTTTCGAAAACATCTGCCATGGCGTTGATGGACGTTGAAAAAGCGTTCGACAATGTCTAGCATGATGGCCTGGTGTTCAAATTGCAGCAGTACGGTCTTCCAATCTTCCTAGTGAAGATAATAAACAACTATCTATCGGACAGGACGTTCCGAGTCTCTCTGAATAGCATCACATCGGATGCTTTCAACATCGGTGCCGGAGTTCCACAAGGAAGCATCCTTGGCCCCATTCTATTCAACCTGTTCACCTCCGATATGCCGGCTCTCCCTGATGGTGGATCGTTGTCTCTGTTCGCAGATGACACATCCATCGTCTGCAAGGGTAGGATCATCGGAGCTCTGACTGCCAAACTTCAGAGAGGCCTGGACGTCCTGTCTGAATATTTCAACAGCTGGAAGATCCGTATCAACGCGATCTCGATTCCACACTCAAAATTTCCCAGACTTGTTCCGTCTGAAAATAATAAGATTTCCTTAAACGGCTCAGTGGTGGAATGGTCCAAAGAGGTCGTGTACCTCGGACTAACATTAGACAGCAAGCTTCTTTTCAGGGAGCACGTTGACAAAACCAAAACCAAGTGCAACATCTTGATAAGATCGTTGTATTCACTCATCAACAGGAGGTCTTCCTTGTCCCTGAAAAATAAGCTTGCTGTCTACAAACTAATCATGCGTCCCGTAATAGAATACGGGATGCCAATCTGGGAGAGTTGCTCAAAAAGCCACCATCTTAAACTTCAAAGGATGCCTTGTTGATAGTGACAAGACTCGGCTTTGTCTACCGAGGATGATCTTGAAACAAGGAAAAAATGAGTTAGTTGTCTTCATCTATGTGATTCCTAATCTTCTAATCATTGTTCTCTAGTTTGAAGTGGTTAAGACAAGGGTTCTGATGCATGGTCATTATTGGTGTCATACCTTAATTTTGTTGCCAAGGAATCCAATTTTGACTGACAAAGGGGCGCGCCTTTGGAGGGTGTTTCAACACTCCGAAGGGTATAAATAGCGGGACCTTTCCATTAGAGTCGGATCCTTGCGATAAATGCAAGAGTGGCAACTGTAAAAAAATCGAATACTTCATCATTTCTCAATAGTGATGGAGTAATACGACATGCACTAAACTAAGGACACGGGATATACTACAATAGATCAATTTACTGGTCGCAGTAGTGTTAGGTCCCGAACAGAGGAAAAAAAAAACTTCAAAGGATCCAGAACAAGATCCTGAGAATGATTTTCAACAGTCCACGGACTAGAAACTCTGAGGTCCACCGCCTGGCTGGTCTTCAGACACTGGAGTTACGGATAGCTGCCTCCATCGCAAGGTTCAGAGATTGCTGTAGGCGATCTGACCAACAGATCGTCAGGGATCTGGCACGTTAGGTTAAGTTAGATTAAGTAGGTTGAATAACAAATTAAAACATTCAAACAACACACTTCACAAGAAGAAAATTGAAAAACATTACACAGTAAAACACAACATGTACAACACAAAATCAAAAAGTTCACCAAAGATGAAGAGCCCTTCTGGCTAACCTCTTGCCATGTATTAGCAATTGTAAACCACATAAAAAATCAAAAATAAAGAAGAATTTTACTACTAAAATTGGTTTGTCAAAAATCGACTTTCTGGAACTTTTGTGAGTGAGGAGACGGGAAATGGAACATTGATGAATTGGCTTCGAAAACTGTTCACAACTACACGGTAAGAAAAAAGTACCCAATGACCAGTTCACTTTTACCTTCTTTTGACTAGTTTGTCCCCTTTTCTACTTCTAATGTTGTCGAAAACGAAGGAGCAAAACCACCCAACACGGGTAGTAAAGTGTGGAAACCCAACGTTGAGGATAGTCATATTTACCTACTGTTGGGAACAATTCAGTGCCAACATTTCAAAGGGGCGTAATTGCATTTGTAAACAATGGCTTTAGCCATCGATTTCTCGCAAATAAAAACTCACTAATGAAAAATAATGACACCACCAGGTAGAGGAATGTTTCCTCTACCAGCTAGCATTGTAATATTGGAGAGGTAAGATATCATTCGCGAAAAATTGACGGCTAAAGTCATTGTTTACAAAAGCAATTATGCCCCTTTGAAATGTTGACACTGAATTAATTAATTTTTGGGTAGAAAGCTTGTGGAAAATTCCATACGAATTGCACACAAGTAAATGAAAACTACTTTGACCCGCTATACCTACTTTTGGGTTCCTGCACTCTAATGCCGAGATGAGTGAAAAGAATTTACTTTTGGGTACTTTTTTCTTACCATGTTCAGTAATGACTCGATCCGCACATCACATTTTTTTTCTTTCAATAATTTCACGTAACCGTAATTCCAATTTTTTGTCATACATGGATGTGTAAGATATATGTATTCTGGTTCAATAAGACCACCGAAAAAGTGCATGGGTTTCGTAAAACATTAGAAAAGATTTTCAAAAAGGGGCTGGCAAAACCGGATCATTACTGTATCTCCAAACTACTTGTGTAAAGCATGACCCACTTAGTAATAGAGCAACACCATTTAGGTCTGTTTAGGATTTTAATTAACGGATTTGAAAACGGTTTTCACTCAAGTGCATACCATTCCATATATCCTAATAAAAAAATACGAAACGAATTATTCTCCGCGGCTTCGAAGGAATTCTCGAACTTTTCCCTTAAACCGACCCATCAAGCACAACCGCACAACGGTCTCGTCTACTGGTTTGGCGATTTTATCCCACCAATTTTACATCCAAGCTGCCTTTTTGATGACTGTACCTTTTACCTTTAGTTTCCTTCTTCATAATTGCCCAGTAGTTTTCAATGGGCCTGAACTGGGAACAATTGAGCGGATTGAGGGTTTTCAGAACAAACAGGACTCCGTTGTGCTTCCCGGCTGTAGTGACAACTCGCAAGATCCGGCCAAAATGAAGGGCAGAATTCGCTTCTGGAGACATTCGGTTTTGTAAACCTCCGAATTCATCATTTTCTCAGTGACGAAAATATTCGTCTTCTGGCCGCAGCTGCAAATTCCCTGCCAGATTATATATTTACGTGCGAATTGTAAAATTTTGGTCAGCAGGTTGTCATACAGCTTTCGCGCACGGGTTCTAGCCACGGTATTCTGCTTGAGTGATCGATTTGTTTGCCTACTGGCGTGGTATGCCTGTAAGCCTTCGCGGTAGCGAATTCGCTCCACTGTACTACGGGAGGCATCATACTTTTTACTTCTGACGTTTACATGGAGCTCACGACCGTTACATGGAGCTGACGGTTGGCAGTTTACTTTGAGGCTTCCGATTCGTTGTCAAGCTTTCCATGTACGTTTTGAGCACGCGTCATACGGTGTTTCTAGGAAAATTCTACACTTTAGCCAGCTTGGACGCAGACCATGATAGCTTTCCAGGTGACTGTCCAAGATTTTTATTTCTACGCTCCTCTTGCATGGTAACTCCGGAGAACTTTGAGAAAAGGGCGTAATTGCTTTTGTAAACAGACACGTAAATCACCGATTTCTCACAATGAAGAGATTTCTCTATCATTTGGTATGGTTTATTCGCGAGATTGAGTTTCAATTAACGAGAAATCGGCGATAGACGTGTTTGTTTACAAAAGAAATTACGCCCAAAATCTCAAAGTTCTCCGGAACTGTCCAAAACAAGAGCGTTTTTTGAACTGAAAAAATACAGTCTTACTGTTATTGTTGTTGTCAACAAACAGACGTCAAAAACTAACGTCCACAACAGAGTTCCATTACTAAGGGTGTGAACCATTTGCCGAGTTAAATTTAACTCGTGGTTAAAAGTGACATTTCGAAAGTTATTTTCTATGTTCGAAAATCCCCGTGCTGTCGATCGACCGGTTTTTGAGCCACAGTTGTCAAAATTTAACTTCTTGTCTGTCAGAAATAACCATGCTCGGATAGCAGGGTTAATCGATAACTTTCCATCTGTCAAATTTTAACCAAAAGTTAAAATAATCCACCAAATGGTTCAGAGCCTAAGTGGGCCATGGTTTATGCAAATGGTTAAAAATAACGTGTAAGTAGGGTAGGTGTTCCAGTAATAGTGGTGTACTTATATTTGCGGTATGGAGGTTGTGCCGGAATAGTGAGTAGGATCCGGATAAGATTATGTTTCATCGGTAGCTCTCCTAAAATAAAGCATATTTACATATTTCAAACTTAAAATATGCCCAAAAATGACGAAAAATAATTAATTTTCCTTAAGATTTTCACTCCTTTGCACCTATAGTTGCGGTAGTGTTCCTATAATAGTGGAACCCATAAGAAACCAACACATTCCACTATTATAGGAAACAAAGTTAGCAACTACCATAACTACTGGAACAGTGTTCCTGTTAATGGATGACGATCTTTCTAAAATTTGATGCAATTTTATTACAATGTAATATTTTTCTATCAAAATAGAGGTTGACGTATAACAATTGTGTACATCGTATATTTATTTTTTAATTGATATATTGGCTTAGTACCTCCACTACTGGCTCACCCACCCAATGTATTATTATGTTCCCCCTGTTATGTTCAACTGTCAAAAACTTACAGCTTTTTGAAGATTATGAAAGACAGAACATAAATAAATGAAACGAGTGTTTCTCAATCTCAACACATCATTTCAACAGAATCTGTTAGCTTTTAAGCTAAGGTCCTACGTCGTAAATAACTATTTGGTTCACCATTTAACATGAATATTTTGAAGTGAAACAGTGTTTTCAACAACAAAATAGCCAAATCATGTTTTATTTGCAGAAATAGTTGTGCAGCAGATATGTTGGTGATCATATTTCCGCTCGTAGAATAAGGAACCATGTAGAAAGTTACCGTCTTGAGCAATGTTGTTCAGGTGGCCAAGTCCTTTTGGAGTTGATCTGTCTCTCCGACCTCAAAAAAGGTTTCCAAATTAGCAAATTTTGTAACTCACTGGTTTAACCTTAGTGCAAGTGTATCGCTATTTTACATGCCTCTCAAATGCTGGTAGGGTTGCCAGTTATCTTGATAAAATGTCTTCGGTTTATGATAAATTGAATTAAATTACCTTGAGAAATTTAATTCCGCAATATTTTTGTTATGATTTACTTTATAAAAAATACATTAATAAATTAACAGTTTTTTTTTTCAAGCAAATTTGGCCATTAAGTCATGGCCTTAGAGTAAAAACTTCAAATAAATCACGCGATTTTTTTTTTCACCGTGATAAAATCGAAACTATACTCAGAAGTCTCATGCAACACGAGGGGGGCGACGCATCTAAATCTCAATTTTAGATGCTCAAAAAATCTCTCACTAGCGAATCAATCTTCGAGAAATCTTCTTGCATTTCTCGCATATACTTGAATCGCGCATCATTTTTTTTGCAGGAAATCTTCAGAATCATCATCAATCTTCTTTCTATCTACTCAGCGTGCGAGCAGCTAGCCACAGCACAACACAATATTTCCTGCAGCGTAGATAGAGTCGTCCCCCTCGGTGCAACACGAGAATAGGACCTATCATTGTTGAGTGATTCTCTTCATCGATTTTCTTTTTCACCAATAATCCGACTGCAAATGAATTTCCCATTCAGTGTGTTGATTTAGGCGCAAGCTAACATCATCTTCTGTCGAACTGTGCTGCAAGCTTGGCGTGAAATTCGTTTGTTGCCGTGGTAAACCAAAGAGAAAGTAGATGAAGAGAATCGATCAACGAGGATAGGCCGTTTTCAAATGTTACGCGAGCAGTTGGGATAAAATGATATACTTATGCCACGGATACACTTGTATGACCTACTATGAGCATGAGCATTATTTGTATAATAATTATGAGCACTATACAACAACTATACACAAACTGTACAAGTGTGACCATGGATGTGCTAGGACCTCCCTTAGCTCAGTTGGTAAAGGCACAGCTACAATGCAAGACCATGCTGGAGGTGGCTGGGTTCAATTCCCGGTCCGGTCTAGGAATTTTTCGGGTTGGAAAATTTCTCGACTTCCCTGGGCATAGAGTATGATTGTACTTACCACACAATTATACTAATGCAAAAATGGTACAGGCATCGAAAGCTCTCAATTAATAACTGTGGAAGTGCATCTAGAACACTAAGTTGAGAGCACGCAATAAGCTAATATGCGATACGCAATAAGCTTGAAATGCGAGGAAGAAGAAGAAGAAGCTCATGCTCATAGTTTATCATCCAAGTGTATCCGCGGCATAATATCAACATGAAGCTTTAGTGTGTTAATTTATTAGCTAGAGAAAGTTCTGAAGAGGATAGATAGATAGTTCCGCTAGAGTACGGCAGTTTGTAAATTTAACAGAAGTTGAAATTGAGTGAAGGCTCATTATGCGACAATACTAATCAAACTTGAAAATCGTATAGACTGTTCCAGAAAGTATAAACACACTTTCAAAATAACAAAAAAGTCATGTTTTTTTAAGTCTTAATAATCTTATTTGGCAAATCATATTTGTATTTGTATTTCAAAAGATATTCTACTCTCGCTTAATCAACATATTTAATCATAGCCAAGACTCCTAACTTTTCTTCAAACATGACCCATTAGGTTCTGCACAGTGGTACTTCCCACCATTTTGACCACTTTTCGCTAATCTTTTTTGAATTTTTGGATGTCGTTCGCTGGTTTTATTAATTTTCGAAGCTTTGCTTTGGTTAAAGCCCAAAAAGTCTCGATTGGCCGTGCCTCCGGGCAGTTCGGCGGATTCATGTCTTTCGGCACGAAACATACATTTTGACTTTTGTACCATTCTAAAGTGTCCTTTGCGTAATGACATGACGCCAAATCAGGCCAAAATACTACTTGACCTTCGTGCTGCCTGATCATCGGCAACAATTGCTTCTGGAGACATTCCTTAACGTATTTCTGAGTGTTCATCGTCTCCGTTGTGATGTACGGACTAGATGTTTTACCACACTCGCATATTGCCTGCCAAACCATAACCTTCTTACCGAATTTTTCGGTAAAAATTGCCTTCTCCGTTTCGGGGATGTCCTTGCCTTCGCTTACAGTATAGAATTGTGGTCGACACAATAACGAATCGTAGAGTTTGCGGGCCCGTGGTTTCACGGACGCGGCCTGTTTTGGGTTCCTTTTGAGTTTTTTCTGCTTCCGGTATGTTTTTAGCCCAAGTCTTTTTTTGGCACGCATGACGTTACTCGACGAGGTCCCTAGTTTTTTCGCAACATCCCGAACGGAAGTCGCTGGTTTTCGTTTGTAGGCATCCCTGATCTTTTTATCGATATCCGGACTTACATGACCGGATTTCCGGCCACTCTTCGGCGCATCTTCAAACGTATACTGTTCTCTATGTTTTTTAATCGCAGTTCGTACCGCTCCGACGCTTACACCCTCTTCCTTGGCCAATTTTTTCAAGGAGAGTCCGCTCACAGTGCACCATTTGTGCACGATACTTTTTCGTTGTTCCGGAGTAAGACCACGCATTTTGACAGGAAACACAAAACTGAGCACTTTTTTGATGCTATGTCATTCAGAAATGAGCAAACAAAAGGACGCAGCCAAAACATGTTGAAATATTTCATTATATTCAAAGTGACCGTTAAAATAAGGTGTGCTTATACTTTCTGGAACAGTCTATAAACTTCATGAATGAAGTAACAAAACGCTTTGATTGAATGAAACTATACTGAATAATTTTAAACCATCACTAGCATTCAGTGTTGGAAAAATATTAAAAAATCAAATCTCACCAAAGAACAAAATCACGCTTGATTTTCGTAGACAAAAATCAACAAGCAAACAACTGGGGTTGCCGTAATAAAATTCTTATGGTTATTATGCTTAACGACGTGTTTCGGGTATCATCCAAACCATTTGTGGAATAGTTCAATCATTTTGGTTATCATTCATTTATGGTCTTTTTATTAGGGCGATTTTGCAAGCTGTGCTATTGCAGCTCGGAATATCAAGCTAACAAAACTCACCAGCTGCAAATCTCACCAAACGGTGGTGAGTTTGAGTTTCATGATTTTTTATTTACCGCAACCGAAACCAGCGTTGCCAGATTGTTTTAAAGCTTATGGGTATCGAAGGTATAAAAAAGTTGGTGTTTATCGGTATGTATTTACTATTTAATTGCCGTTTTTGAAAGCAATTTTTTTACAATGGTGACGACTGGGACTTGAGAGGAATTGCTTTGTTTAACGGCTTTCTCAGTCTTAAAACACTCTTTAATGTTTTAATTTAATTTTTAAAATTATCGTTGTGCTCAAAAGGTGATCGAAATTGTGATCAAGTAGTTTTTTTTTTCAATTAAATATCATTAAATGAAACCAAAATATGGAAAATCAGCCACAACAACGACTAAACTATTGACAATAACGACAAACAATATTTTCCCTTGAAAAAAGCTACAACCCATGGCCGAAATGTCGGGCAGATTACATCGTAGTCATTGCAGTATTTAAGACTGAGAAAGCCGTTAATCAAAGCAAAATTTAAGCTTTTCAACTATGATCGGAAAATTCCGGAAGAAAACTCCGGGGAATGTTTAAATTAGCATCTGAATGGAGCTGAAAAAACATCAAAAGAAAGGCGAAAGAAGATGAAGTTCGAGAAAAGCTGGAAAAACATCCAGGAAACTTCCAAGACACGAATTGAGAAACTTGTGGCGAAAACTTAAATATACTATCGGAAAAAAAATCGGATGTCACATCCAAAGGAAGCCAGAAAAGTTTCGGAAACCCGAAGTAGATTTTCAGAAATAGCCATTTCCAGGAAAAGCCAGAAGAAACTCGGACAAATCTTTCAATAGAAGTCGAACAAAAAAAACCATTGGCTTATGGTCAAACTTCCAGAAGAAGACGAAAGAAATTTCTGGGAGAATTAATTGAACTTCCTGGAGACGCTGGCAGAAACTTCCTAAGGTAGATTGGAAGAAACATCTGAAGAAAGTCGGAAGCCAGAGCGCTTACGGAACAGTCGAAAGAAACCAGAACATAATCCCGGAAGAAAGAGATTCCTGGGGGATGTTCTAATGATCCAGACAATGTTCCTGATATTCATAAAACATCCCTGAATTTTTCGGAACATTCCTGAAATGCACTTAGGAATATTCCATAATTCCTCGAAATTCCATAAAAGTTCTTGTGATTTTCCAGAAATTAGGAACTGTTTTGGAGTTCTCTGGTGATCCTCGAAGCGCTGAGAATTTCCCTGATTATAATGAGAATACCGGAATATCTCTTATCATCTTTGAAGGTCTCTGGACTTTCTTGAAGATGACCAAATCTCTTTAGTCACATTTTTTTTAAAATTTATTGTAACATCAGCATTGAAGTTCTCTGATCTTCCTGATTTTTTTAATTTTTAAAAGCTATCAACACTGCCATTAAAAAAGCATAGAACTTCCCATAAAATGTTCACACAATGCTCTAATGTTCATGTAACTTCCCTTACGTTTCCTAAATGTGCATGAGCCCCTCAGGACATGGCTGAAGTTTTCGGAAATTGCCTGAGTTTCTCGGAACTCCTTTATAATTTCAGCAATTTCATTGAAATTCATTGATCTGTCCTGATGTTCTCTAATGAGCTTCACTAAAGTTCCTGAAAACCATTAAATTTCTCTGAAGTTCTTTGAACTTGCGAAGTTTCCAAAATATTTATGATGTTTCCTTAAGTTGTTCGCTGGACTTTTCTGAAATTTCCGGGTTTTCGAATTTTAACAGAAGTTTTTGAAACTGTCTTTAATTAATCGCTTCAGAACTTCAGAAGCTTCAGAACTTCTTAAATGTTCCTGCAGCTAGTGTGGATCCGCAATAAAAATCTGATAGCATCCTTGAAGTTCCGAGAAAGTTGAAAAACCTGGCGGGAGAAGATGAAAGAATCATTCGAGCGAAGGCTGAAGAAGCTTCCAAGGTAAGGTGGAATAAAATTCCACGGAAAGTTGGATGAAGCTTCAGGAAGTTAAAAAATGAATAAAAACGTCCGGAAGTTAAATAATTTTTAAAAAATATTTCTCGATTCCCTAGGAATTACCGGAAAGAGCCATCGACTTTTTCTCGACTGATGGGTAGCCAATCAAAAGGAGGAAATGCAAACATTAGTCGAAATAGTATCAAGCATAAGCATAAGGCATCTTTAGAGATGATTTTTTAGAATTTTGAAGGCTCAAAAAATATATGGTATACAAGGAATACAAGGTAAAAGATACAAGTCTCTCAAAAAAAAAAAAATTCTCCGAAATTCGAGCGCCGGCAGGCAATAATAATTCTGATTATTTAAAAAAAAAAATCGGTATACATCGGTATAAAATCTTAAAAATCGGTATTCTGAGGAACCTTATCTGTATATCGGTATCTAGTTCGGAAATCGGTATAAATACCGATAAATCGGTATATCTGGCAACGCTGACCGAAACTTCCATAACGGCTAGCAGCAGTCGCTTCGTGTCTGCCATCGGCGAAGAGGAAAAAGAGATAGCATTATTATACCTTCTCTTTTTAAGAAAACGTGGTGCAACGGAATGATTTTTGCGTCAAGTCAACTCTTAGCTTCAACTTTAAGCTGGGTTTAGACAGGCAAGTCAATTGATCAAGTCAGTTGAATTCAAAAGGACTTGAACGCGAATTGAACGTGTAAACCATGCCATTCAGCATACTTGATCAACTCACTTGAATTGAAAAAAGATGAACCAGGCTCAACTTTTCAAGCCAATTGAATACAACTAAGTTGATCATTTCACTTGCCTAGCCTAAACCAAGCTTTACTCGTTGTGAGTAGTCTCACAATATCAAAGGAGCTTGTAAAATCAATATCATGTAAAGGGTGTCCCACATCAAATACGCTGTAGAAATTAACTCATTGGGTATTTTCTCATGAAAATTTGGGTAGAAGAATGTAGAGTGTATTGTTTACACTGTATTTTTATCGCTGTTGCTTTTTCGAAACTTGGAAAAAAAATTGCGTTACCCGAAAATCAACGTCGATCATTGATTTTGCACAAGCACCTGGAAAATCCTCAACTCTCTCATCGGGACATCGGAAAACAACTCGGAATCGTGTAGTCAACGGTGAGTCGTGTGATCAAACGTTACTACGAAACTCTGAGCATCGAACGGAAGGAAATGCGGTCAGAATGGATGTTCTATTAGTGTTCAGGATCACAAGCGTGTCGTGAAAGCGTTTAAGCGGAATCCCAATGTTTCGGTCAGGGATGTGGCCAAAAAGTTGAATCTGTCCAAGTCTTTCGTTCAGAGAGCCAAGTACCGGGAGGGACTGCATACGTACAAAGTGTAGAAGGCTCCAAATCGTGACGAACAGCAAAATACGGTGATATTGAGAGAGTATGAGAGTTGAAAAATATCAATTTCCTAATGATTAAGCCATCACTGCTAGCATTTAATACGTGATGCTTCACTAGGATGGTTCATGACTTAAAAATTCAAAATAATTTAGTGCAAATATCTTTTCGGTAGATCACAAATAAATTTAATTTTAAATCACCCCAAAAAATAATATTAAATCGACTTAGGGACGTAAAAAAAAGGGAAATGAATCAAAATACATTGAGCAAGGGATACATCGAGTTAGAGAGTTGCTTGTAAAATAGAAGGGACTTTGAAAATCATAGAGTTAGAGGATAAAATATCGAGATACAGAATATTTAGTAAGGGAGAGTTTACTGGTGAACCCTTTACAAACGTTATCAAAGATATAGAACAAAAGTATTTCCAACCCGGGATATCCCGGGAAATTTAACAGAAAATACGTTTCTCGATTCTCAGAAATCTGGTTCAGTTTCCCGGATAACAGCTTTATTTGATTATTTGATGGAGCCACACGGGAAACTATTTCTTGCAAACTTGCTAGCACCTTAATTGCACTATTTCTGGGAAATGCGGGGGATGTTAAAGGAGCTTATGTGGGAAATTGAGAGAAATAATATTTCAAAAGTATTTATGGGCATAGTCAGAAAAAAAACACCCGGGAAAAATCTGAAAAACATCCATAGGAAGGCAGAATCTAATTCCAGTAGAAGATAGAAGCTCTTCCGAAAAAAAATCGGCGAAACTTCTGAGGGAAAGTTGAAAGAAACTTCAGTAATAATTGATGTTTGGAAATACTTTCGAAAACTAAATGGAGAAACTTCCGGGAAGAAATTCGGCAGGCAGCTCCAGGAGAAAACAGAAGAAACTTAAGAGAGATGGAAAAACAAACCTCTGTAAGAGTCGGTTACAGATTTCTGGGATGTAAAAAAACCATTTCAGCGGAGTCCTGAAGAACATAGGTGTAAATTTCTGCCTGGTTCTAAGAGGAATTTCCCAACGCTGTTGCTTGCAGCTATAATATGTTTTACCTCTTGGAACTCCTAGGGATGAAAAGTCGCCAGTTCTGGTTTTTCAACTACACGAACTACAGCCTACTTTGATCAAGTCGACACAGAGTGTATGTACACACTTAGTTTTTTCTACCGAGCTCGGCTGTGCAAATCTCGCCAAAAAAAGTTTTACTGAGATCTCAGCAAACATTTCATTTGTTTGCTGAGATTCAGCTAAGCATTATAAGAGACTCAGCAATCAAATGTCACTTTTGCTGAGATCTCAGTGAAACTTATTTTGCCGAGATTTGCACAGCCGAGCTCGGTAGAAAAAAACTAAGTGTGTAGACTTGAGTTCCATATACATTTCTACTAAATCATTAGTACAGTTCATTCTACACTTTCTTAAACTCGTGCCTGTATATCGCACAATAGGTAGAAACCAACATTTATATTTATGAACTTTTAACACATTAATTGTTAATTATTGATATCAATAAGGCCTCATAGCCTAGTCAGTAAAGGCACGGTATTACCAAGCCGGAGGCGGCGGGTTCAATTCCCGGTCCGGTCGAGGGAATCTTTCGGGTTGGAAATTTTCTCGACTTCCCTGGGCATAGAGTATCATTGTGCTTGCCACATAATATACAAATTCATGCATTGGTATTGGCATCGAAAGCTCTCAATTAATAACTGTGGAAGTGCATTTAGAACACTAAGTTGAGAGCACGCAATAAGCTAATATGCACTAAGCAATAAGCTTGAAATGCGAATAAGAAGAAGAAGATGATATCAATAATTTACTCATTGGTATTATGGTTTAAGTTAATAAAGAATACCTTAAATTTCATGCTAAATACTTATGATTAACCATTAATCATTATTAATTGAATAATTTTTAACGCTCTGGTAGAAACTACCTGTATTAGTTGTAAAAAATAAATATTCCGGAAAGTCTTAATAAACTTTCAGTGTTAGTCAAAATAAAAATAAACATCTGAGGAAGCTTAAAAAACTTCCAGTGGAAGTCGAAAAATCTTCCTTGGGAACTAAAAGAAACCTCCTTCTGTATGAAGTCGTAAGAATCTTCCAGCATAAGTCAAAGAGGTTATCGGGGCAGACAGATGAAACTTCTAGGAAAGCCGGAAAATTAAAAAAAAAAAACAGATACTCCCCGATGACGCCAGAAATAATACCTAATACATAATACCAGAGGAAGTTAGCAAACAATTCCGATGATAAAATGATTAACTTTTTCAGAATAGATAAAAATGAAAACACAATGATCACCTTTGAAGAAAAAACATCTAAAATACTCAAGTTCTGCTGACTAATAATAAATCAGTATGTACTCAGAAGCGCTCTCAAATTCCCTCTCGATGACGACATGTTGTCCTACGATATGGCCTCGATCGCGACGATGATAACCACACACGAGACGGCGAGAGTAGAGATACCTACTATACTATGCGACGCGTGATGTGATGGATCGTGAACATGTGCGTGTTGCTTTTCTCCTTAAATTCATGTCGAAATCCGTCTTCTTTGTTTGGATTTATAAATAAAACGCAATCTGCCTCACCCTCGCCTCCGCGCGGACGGCCATAAGAAAATCCTCAACCACAAGCAATGGAATACAGAGAGACAGACACGTACAACGTACAACACACGTTTAAATAATCATTCGAAAGAACGAAATTAAAAATAAAGAAAGGAAAAAGGCATCGCATCGGATATAAAAACAATATAAACACGCTGATGCTCTTCGCTCCCCGCTCGCATAGAAGAGAGCTCTGCGGTTATGCCGGTTGCGAGTCGGGAGTCGCGATGCGATGTGATTTCCTGCTCCCACTCATCGCGGATGGCGGAACGTTTTTCGTTTGCCATGTTCTATTCTTCCCTCTGGATTGGATTATGCTCGGCGGGTTATTGCGTCTTTTCCATTTCCCGCTCCTTTGTTTATGGGGTGTTTACATCTGTGCGTATTTGCTAGCGCTAGTGTACTAGCCAACTAGCGGAAATTTCAGTTGCTCCTGAAAATCATGCTGGTTGACGTTGATGCCCTGTTTACATTATGCTGGTGAGCTGTTTTGCCTGACTCATTAGCGCTAGTGAAATAGCATAAGTGTAAACACCCCATTAGGTTGGGACGAGGAGAACAACTCGAGTTAAAAATAAAGCTTCTTATGTTTATGCTGCCGTCGATTTCCTCACCCAATCGAATGCACACTCATACAGCTCCGTCCACGACGAGTGATAAGCACTAAAAATAGTTCGCAACGGTGTGAGAGTGTGTGAGTATCGCAGCAATATCCGGGAAGCTTTAAAAATGGCGAATCGAGATTTTTCTGTCGGATGGTTTGTTTATGTTTGGTCCAGTTTCCGTGTGTTCCCAATTGGGGAGGAATAGGGTTATAAAATTTAATTTGGCAAGAAAGAAAGGCAACATGGAGTTGGAGCACTCTAGTAAAAGTATGGACGACTGTCATCAGAAAACTGATACAAGTTGTTCCAATCGAACAAAGCAGTGAATGGTTGAACCTGAAACTCATTGGTGATTTTAGTGCAGCTGAATTTTGCAAGGCAAAACTCCCTGCGCTTTGATCGGAGAGCGTATAGGGCTTCGTTGTGCCAGGTTGTTCGTGGCACATTTCGAGTATGAGAGGGTGATTGCAGTTCGCTCAAAAGTGCCTGAGTAAAATGCAGTTCTCGTTTATGTCCGGCCATACACCTTTTTATTTGATTTTGTGTGAGAGTTGAGTTTCGGGTCTGGACGAGCATATGGGTGATAATATTAAGTTTATGTTAGGATAAAGTTGAAACATTGAGAAATTAATCAATCTTTGATGTGAATTTCGCTAATGAACACGAGGAGCATTTCTTATAGCAAAACTTGCCATAACAAAATGGGCATAGTTCATTTTAGTAAACAAAATAACACTTCTTCTTACTGTGTCACCTATGTATTAGGCGCCTAGATATAAGCCATAGTCTGTGCGGGGTATAACCAACAATCAATACGAAACAAACGATTTTAAATTGGCTCACTACTTGACTAGCCTATTGGTCCCAAGCAGATCGACTAACGTACCCCATTCTAGTATAAATTACAGTACTACACTATGTTTGTTTTGATTCGCTATGAAAGTTTGACAGATAAAATGAGGGGTTAGTGGATTTTCCTATGTTTCGAGGGGTGAATCGATTAGCTTGTGACCGAAGATAGTACCAGAGCTGAGCCAAAAAGTTGAGCTCGTTTTTTCGGGACCTTCTGGTCTTAGAGTTACCTCTATGATATTACTAAATATCGAAAATTCGAAATTAGGAAGGACACCCAATTGAAGCGATTTAGATGGGGAGAATGAAGATGTCAACTCTCTGTTGAAAACATTTTGTGGATAAAGGGCGGGCTCTTCTCTTCATTCATTGGGGCATCTTCCAGTTGGATGGCTCGTTTTCTGAATTGGCTGATCAAGTTGTTGGTAGGAGATTCTTAACTGTCCCAAGGAAATGAATAGGCGAATTGCCTATCAATCTAATCCATTCGTTTTGGCCCTTCATACAGCGATTTGCTGATGACAATCAAAGGATATTAAGCTTGATCAAGTTTAACAGTGAGAAGAGCCTACTGCTATCGGACTAGTTTCCGTGCTACAATGAGTGGTAGACCACTATCATCATCATCATTATCAGTTGAATTGCTCAAGGCAAAACCCATAAGCGAATAATCTGAAGCGTGAGATTTGAGTATTTGAGATTTTCCGAACACTGCCAGTTGGAACATTTTTTGGCAGACGTCCAAACTTTTACTAGAGGGCTTTTCCTGGATCGGATAACAAGATTGGATCTGTCGCGCCACATTAACACTCAAATTAATTTAAAGTACTTAATTTGAAAACTATAAGCATTTTAAAACTTCTTTCCCATACCTTGCCATGCAGAATTTTTGATATCTGGGTCATGAAGCCTTTTTTAGAGTATGAGTTTGTTCAAACGAGTGTGTTAATTTTGATTACGGTTCTACACGAGAAGGTGAAGGAGAGAAGTTGTTTGATTTTTTTTATGCACACGTCAATGGGAAAAACCGTTGGAGTAAAGCTAGTATTCCTGCTCCGAGACAGTCATCAACGCCAATAGGGAACGCCATATGAAGTGGTGATAAATGTGAAGTAGTAGTGGAGGAATTTATATAGCTTAGAACACTTCACTGATAACGATATTACCCGTGAGGTAAGGAAACGTATAGTTCATTTTACGAAATGAAAGGCGCCAGTTTGCCTGATAGAATGTGATGCTATTGATATTGCTTCTCACAGTCTTTAGGTTACTGTCAAAGTTTATTCATGAATTGAAGAATCAGCTGATCAGAGACGTCTCCGAAAATACGTGCCAACATTTTAAAGGAGCGTAATTGTATTTGTAAACAATGGCTTCAACCGTCGATTTCTATATTACGCCCCTTTGAAATGTTGGTACTGAAATGCTCTATTGCAGCTATTCCTTGGGATACCTTTTTTTCGAAAAAATGTGCTCCCAAAAAGTGTATATTAGACACTGCTTCATTTATGAGAGTGGAGAGAAAAATATGCGTGGAAGCATCGGGAATGCGCTCCCGGGTGAAGTGATTTGGTGAGTACGTTCCAATTGGGTTCTTTAATTTCGAAAAATATATCCGTTTTTATTTATCATCTGAAAGAGCTTTGTTTTCTGAGCACAGCGATATTTTTTTCGAACCCACACACTTTCATCTCGATTTTTAAATCAAGATATAAAGCAAAATAATAACTTCACTGTTTGACACTAAACGGACAAACTGACAGCTCGCTCCCATGCAAAGTGACACCGAGGAGCGCTAATAAGGTGATTTTTGCAAATGTAATCGTACTTATTTAAAATAGTTCCAGTGTACCAAAATTTATGAAACTTTGGGTTTGGGTTCCATTTTTAATGCAGATTACGAATATGCATTTACCTCAATACCCTTAAAGAACCCAATTGAAGATTGTTGACAAGTGTATTTGTGGTGATGCAAATTATGGTTTAGATGACGCATGGCTTCAAACATTTTGTGTATCCAAATAAAACATATTACTTACTAAATACGCACAGGGCATCGTCTGCTGACCATTGCCGCGGGTATATCGTGGGAGTCCCAGGTACCCGGTTCAAGCTTTAGTTGGCGGCGGTGGCTCTTCTTGACCTTCTCTCCCCTGAGTAGTTAGTGATGTATGTGATGTTTTGCTGTACCTGTTGTGGACATCTAGTGCATCCTGTTCCCTTAACTTGTTGAGGACACCCTGTCTTGCCTCAAAAGTTACCCTTTTTGAAGTACTAGTCTTCACAACATAAAGGGCACCATTACGGAGCATGAGATTTGATCAAATTATTCGCAGTTCTACTTGTCCAACGCCCCCGGCTGGGTGAGGGATAGAGGATGACACACACACACACATTAGACACTGCTTCATTTATAACTATCTTATAGAGATCTCCAAGCACAATCTCACGAACACTATAATCAAACGTCGATACATAAAAAGGAAAAAAAAGCAAAGAAGAAAGAATGAAGAAGAACCAAGAAGGTACCCCGCGATATCACATCTACTTAAAAAGGATTCCTGCTGTGACACGCACACTCTTGTGCATCTGGAGAACTCTATATTAATATACAGCTATCCCCCGAAGAACGCGTTACCCACTGAGTTGCACCCACAGAAAATCAGAGCGCTTGGTTGAAAACCCACAGAGACAAAGCTGTGGGTAGAACTCAGTGGGTAACGCGTTCTTAGGGGACAGTTGTAGTAGTATATGTCCAATACAATCGTCAGTTTAAGCCGATCATATGTGTTTTGAATCGCACTTCACATTAAACATACAATATTAAAACTATTGCGTCTATTCAAAGTTCATGCCTGAAATCGCACTAAGTAGTGTCCAAGATATACTACCGAGAAAATTCGAAATGGCAGTACAACACAGAAGTACAAGTCAGCCATTTTGCAGATTACTCTTGTGGATCGTATCACCTTAAAACAATCTGGAACAACTGAACATTTGCCAAATACCTCGACATCTGATAGTGTTTACCCTGTTTAACACATCCTTGGGCCTCGGCATAGATTGCAACCTGGATTGCAGTTTTATTTAATACTGCATAAGCAATAACAATTAGCTGGACTGTTGATATTTTACACGGATTTTAACCACTCACAAATCGGAAAATAACTCACAGTAACAAGACATGAATTGCCGCCCGAAAACATCTGATGAAAATAGCGTAAATATATTTTGCAATTCAAACCTAGATTCAAACAACGCAACAATTTAATGTATTACGTTACCACCCTTACAAATAATATATCACAGATCGTGCGGCTATAACGCATAGATTTGAGATGATGAAACCTATTCTGCGCCGCGAGTGAGGTGAGGTGACTCTCCATTTGATTTGCACGGAGTCGCCTCACTCGCGGGGATAACTCGAATAGGCACTTCTTACGATTATTTTATATGCGGGCAGTAAGAAATTAAGACAAAGTGCAGATTGAAGCATGTTCATCAAACATAGATACAGCTATTTAAAAAAGCAATTTTTAATAGATTGGGAAAGCCTGTTTTGAGCAAGTTCAAGTGGTAGTGGTATCCATTATTCATTTTTTAGTGTGATCAATTTGATTATGATTATAATATTGAAGAGTCTGGTGCTATAATAACGTGGTCAGTCAATAAACACCATTTAAAAAAAACTTGTGGGGTAAAATCACCTGTAACGGATCAAGTATCCGCACCATCCCCTTCAGTGAAGAAAATCAAAAGTTGAATATCGCCGCTTAACGCTTGCTTATTGCTCCTAAACCACCTCAGACCAGCCCTTAAGTTAAACGACAGGGCGGTAAGTTTTAAACTTGGTTTAACCGTTAAGCGGTGGTAAAAAAAATTAAAAAAAAAGTTAAGCAAGCTCTAAAATTTTGTTAAACTTGATTTAACCCAAGTTTAACCTTTAAGCGGAGATGAAGAAAACGACCCTAAGTGAACTGATTACAAAAATTAAAAAAGAAATATATATGGAAGGTCATCGCACTGTTATTGAACCATTTAAATAGCATGCCTTATATTCCAGGCAGATATTATACATTCTTCATTCCATCACAACGGGTACAGAGCTACACCAAGTTGAACACTCGCGCACAACTTACTCCACTAGACAAAGTAATGCGCCTTGCGCACGGTAATGCCGTAGTCGTTCAAAGCGGGCTGCAAATCCTCCATGGTTAGGGTGTACTTTCGGTCCTTGGACAATGTGGCTTTCTGATTCTTCGACGAGCCATGGCCCGAACTCGGCGCATTGCTTGTGCGTGTTTTGCAGTGCTGCAGCGCATCGTTGGCCACGTCCGAAATGAACTTTTGGGCGGCGATCGAAATCAAACGAACGCTGGAAATAATTTCGATTATAACGATTAAACAAGGTGTCCTATGAAAAAGAAAAATGTTATCAAACTTACATCCTTGGATCGGACGCCTCGAACCCAGCCGTGTTCAAGTAGTAGGATGTGACAGCATCCGGAATCTAAAAATATGACGCGGATTATTAAAAAATATACTTAGAAGAAACAGTATAGGGGAAAATACCAACCGTGGGAGTGTAATCCTCCAGCTGAACTAGGAAATCGCTAAGGATCTGACCCTGGGTGCGATCCTCGCTACTGTCGGTAGACGATGCCGTCTTCTTCGAAGGCGGTCCCCGATGGATTCCAAAGTTGTCGCCCATTTTGACACCTGAAAGTTATTTTCAACTAATATTCTTGTAAAGGAGAATACGGTGGATGAAATAAATGCACCGAACTTACTTGTTTTAAACAATTACGATTAATCAAGCAATATTTTCAACCGAATTCACACTGTTTTTGATGAACGATGGAGGACAGCTTTTGTTTATGTGAATACTTTTTGACGTTCTCAAGACTGTAAAAGGAACGGATTGAAAAACGGAACAACTACATCCATAAAGTTGATGGAGCATGGTTGTGCTGGTACAATGTTGTCAAGTTTTAATGTTGGATGCAAGTTATTAAGGCTCTGAACCATTTGGTGGATTATTTTAACTTTTGGTTAAAATTTGACAGATGGGAAGTTATCGATTAACCTGAAGAGCCTGAATTTATAAAGAGACGACATCTTATCCATTTGACAGGTCTTCTGCTCGATTGGAATGACTTTTTCTATAACTTTAAAAGACAATCGATTGTTCCAATTTTGACATTTAGAAATGAACTAGCCTAAGGCTAAAAATCTTTTAAATAATTGAAAAAAAAAAAAAAAAAAAAAAATTGACATGTCGCCTCTTTATAAATTTAGGCTCTTTAGATTAACCCTGCTTTCCAAGCGTGGTTACTTCTGCCAGACAAGAAGATAAATTTTGACAACCTTGGTTAAGTTCTTCTCGAAAACCGGTCGATCGACAGCAAAGGAATTTTCGAACATAGAAAATAACTTTCGAAATGTCACTTTTAACCACGAGTTTAATTAACTCGGCAAAAGGTTCACAGCCTAATAGGCATTTTTAATAGAAACTAAACGATAAATTCAACCTCTGGTGGTGAATAGGAGAATGTCAAAAAGAGTGTTGTGAGCATAAATGTTTGCCTTGAGACATAGAAAGCGGAACACTTTTTTACTTTTCCTGATAAATTGATTCATCTGAGATGCTCAAAAACTTAACCTACAGTTGAAAAATTTAATTATGTAACGTTTTTGCAAACATCGGTGTACAGGAATATTTTTGTTGCGAAAAATGGAAAATTAGAGCAGTGCCTTAGTGGTTATGATCTTCCGGATTTCTTGTGTGTGGATAGTTAAGGTACAAATTAGAAAAAATCGAACAATAAGACAATTTACGATAGAAATTGGCAAGATGTTGAATGAAAAATGATTTAATTTGCGTTGTGAAAATAGTTATTCTGATGTAAACAAATGGTTTGGTTGACGTTTCTTTTCGAAATCGCAAATTATCATCACTTATCGTCATCATTCAGTTTCGGCAGCTTCCGTTTGCGTTTGCCTTCGTCGGTGTGGTCAAATACGTTATAAAATAGGAAAGTAATCATTATTCCGCATAATTTTTTAATAGAATGGCATTTTTTTTTTGTTTAGCAATGATTTCGATACGTTGCATTTCCAGTGGCTGGGGTGTTGGAATAATGCGTTAGGGAGGGGGAATGTTTTTTTTTCTGTATTTACTTTTATCGAAGACATCATATTAAGCAGACTGGCAACTTTGGCAGAATCCAAGCGACAGAAACAGTTGCGCTGCAACTTGAGCGAAGGTGGAAGCAACGTATCCAGCATTTTACGAGCGCTGATGGCCGCCACAATCTAGCTGAGTTTCTGGTAGGGATCATTCGATTTGATGTTTGGGTTAGGTCGTTTGACGTTAAACGATCAAATTTGACCGTTTAGAGGTCAAACGACACAAGCCAAACTTCAAATCATATATTCCCTACCAGAAACTCAACCAGATTGTGGCGGCCATGAGCACTCGTAAAATCACCGACGAACCGACGTGCCAGCTCATAGAAGCTACGTACAAATTTTTGCCCAAGACGCCATATTTAAAATACGTTAAACCCTACCGCCATCTACTCATTCGATCGCGTCATATCGTGAGCAAAGACACGAACACACGTAAAATTTATATTGCCTTGGTTTCCGTCTCACCTCGTTTGGCAGATCTGATCGCCCGTTTGACAGATCGAATCGCTCATTTGACAAATCGAATTGTGGACAAACGAAATGCTCCAGTGGCATGTCGGTTCGTCGGTGGTAAAATGCTGGATAGAAAAATTAGCAAATACACAAACCTTTCTTCTGAGGATGTAATCTTTGCTATCAAATACGTTCGAAGCATTTGTCTTTGAGCGGCAAGATGACGCGATTGTATCTGCCTCATAGCGGTCGTACGAGAAAATGGAAGAGTTGCCAGTCTTCTTGATATGCTGTCTTCACTTCTATACTTATAAAGATTATTTTGAGCAACAGCTCCACAAATCATCAATTACTATTAGAGATTGGCATGGTGGTAGCATAGAGGTAACTCTAAGACTAGTAAGTCCCGAAGAAACGAGCTCTACTTTTTGGCTCAGCTCTGGTACTATCTTCGGTCCCAAGCTAATCGATTCACCCCTCGAAACATAGGAAATTCCACTAACCCCTCATTTTATCTGTCAAACTTTCATAGTGAATCAAAACAAACATTGTGTAGTACTAGAATTTTGAGTAGAATGGGGTACGTTAATCGATTTGCTTGAGACCAGTAGGCTAGTCAAGTAATGAGCCAATTTAAAATCGATAGTTTCGTATTGATTGTTGTTTATACCCAAGTCCCCGGCTAGGTGACAGATAGCCTTAGTTTCACGTACCCACTTGCAAATAGTAGATGTCACCACACAACATAAACAATGGGATTGTCCTTCACCGCCGCAATGACATTTCTCTATGGGAATCCAACCTTTCGTTTCTCCATGTGCGGATATCAAACAACAGGCAAGAATGCTAAGTACGAATGTATTATTTTCGTGGTGAAATTAAATAATCCTAACAAATTGAAACCGGTTGATGGAGGTTCATTTTCTTATATTATCAAATGACAATAAAAAAAATTTACTGTCTTCTGTTTTATTTTGCTCTTGAATATAATAAGCCTACAGATTTTAGAGTCGTGTTGATTAAATCTGATGTTGACATTAATGTGGCCGGACAAACTTTCATAGTGAATCAAACCAAACATAGTATACTACTAGTATTTCGACTAGAATGGGATACGTTAATCGATTTACTTGGGACCAATACTGCCGATCTTCGCATGTCGGTCCCATGGTAAAAATCAGCAAGCCGAGAAAATCGCATTTTAAGCTTGATTCGTACCATTGCTTCTTATGTGATGAGACAACCAATTTGGCTGTCTTTCCAAACTTTTTCAGAACAAAGTTATTGAGTTCATCCAGTATTAAGAAAATATGGGTGATCAGCTACCATTTGCATTGTAAAACTCAGTTTTGACAAAAACTGCTATGGGACCGACATGCGAAGAGCGGCAGAATAGGCTAGTCAAGTAGTGAGCCAATTTAAAGTGACTGTAATAAAAATAAAAAAAAATAGTGGGATATCTTATTAATTAGATATCTTTGCTGGAGGTTATTTGAAAGGGCTACCCATTCCTACCCACAATGCATGTGCGAAAAATTTATTTATTTTTCCTCTTCCGCTGCATGCTATACGTAAACAAACCACGTAAAAACAATTATTTTGATGAATTCGTTATTTGAATAATCTCTGATTCAGCTGACATACTGAAGAAATGCCAGTAGAAGGTCTTCTGAATAATTAATCAATCTGAATTCTTGTACACATATCTAAGGGGCTTTGAAATTCTCCGAAGTTCAGTGATCGTCTCTGAATCTACATTAACATCAGAAAATGTGGGAGCACTTTGAAGAAGTACCTTGAACCGTGGGGAAATACCGAGGGCTTCGGATAAGAGTTATGAATATCAGGAAAACTGCGGGAGCTTAAGGAAAGTTCCGTGAATTTTAGGGAAGTCCAGAGAACTCTAATTTATTGAAAAGTAAAAAAAACTTCTGTAAGTTAAGATATCTTTAAGGAAGTCCCAACTGTTTAAAGATCTTCAAGAGAAATTTTTCAAGAAAATGTTGAAAACTTCATCGAAGATCTACAGTAGTTTTAGGAGAGCTTCAGAGTAGTTCTGACGACAACTTCAGAGTAGTTCTGAGGAGAACTTCAGAGCATTTCTGTGGAGAGTTTCAGAGTAAGTCTGAGGAGAACATCAGAGTAGTTCTGAGGAGAACTTCAGAGTAGTTCTGAAGATAATTCATCGAAGTTCCGAGAACTCCGGAGAAGGAAGGAAAATTTCGGGAAATTTATTAAACTCCCTGGGAGCACCCGGAACATGTATGACCAGCGTGGCCCTAAGTACCTAATATAACCACCAATGATCTTTTTTTTGAATTCTGATGTAGTTTGATGCGTCGCATCAGGGTGTTGGTTAAGAAGAATCTGACTACTTCCCCGGTGGGAACCCTGATCATGTCCGGATAAAGGTTCTGACTACTTACTACGACCATGGATGATTATTTGGTTTACGTCGTGAAGGTTCTGATTTACTCAAAATTACAAAAAAAAAATACAACTGACAACATTGAACACTTCAGGCTGCCGCTCAAAAGCACCCCGTTTTCCAAAATGTTAAAAAAAATACGCGTTTTAGTACAATGCCGCTTCATTGTTGGTTGTCAAACGGATTTCAGTTAAAGCCTTCTAGTTAAAGTATGGACGAGTGTCGCCACAAAACTGAAAAAAGCTGTTCCAATCGAGCAAAGCAGTGCATTTTGACTGTTCGATTGGAACAACTTTTGACAGACGTCCATACTTTTACTGTATAGGGCTTTAATTTCAGTGTATTGGTGTATTGGTGTCGCTATCATTGTGTTCAACCCTGAACTGCCCCTGATCAACCTACACGGCGAATGAGAACGACCCAAATTTGAGTTTAGTTCACTCATAATCGCCAAAAGTGCAGGAACTCAGCGATGAGTAAATTTGTCTCATTTCCTGTGAAAAACCTAAAAAAAACTGCCGGAAAATGAGGAAATTGATGAAAATTTTATTCAGTCTCGGAGTAGTATCAATAGACTGAGTGAATCCAATCTTTACTTTTCTCAAATTCGGGAATTTTTCCCTGGAAAATCCTGGGAAAACATGAGGCAAATTTACTCATCGCTGAGTTCCTGCACTTTATGTGATTTATGAGTTGACTAAACTCAAATTTGGGTCGTTCTCATTCGCCGTGTACCATCTTGGAAGAATAATCCCTGATAAACCTGAAATCTTGAAAGTATATCCAGATGACTTATTGAAATCTTCGACCGTTCCTCTTCCAAAGTCCTCCATTTTGAGTAATTCTTGATCAATCTTGATCATATCTAGACTTCTTTGATCTACAATTAGCCATGGTCGATTTGTTACAGCTTGCCTTATTTACCTTGGTCAACTAGTCCATTGCTCCTTTTCCGTTAGAGAGCCTACACACTGACTTGAATGTACCCATTAATGGGAAAAAATACCCATTTTGAAGAAAAAATGTTAACATCATTAATGGGTAAATATTATATTTACCCATTTAATGAGCATCTGTTGCCGATTTTTATTTTTTTTATTTGTCTTTAATCAAGAGTAGATCGTTTTGATACAATAATGATTACATGTTATGTCTTACGTCTAAACATTATTTCATTTTCATTTTCATTTTATGATGTACAAGGGGGTCAGGGGCCATGTCACCATGTCTTACGTCTAAACAATATTATATCCAAAACACTATACTAAACTTACTATTGCGTGTTCGTAATTAGCGAATAGAATTGAAGTATTGCTTCAATTTGGTTTTTGTCATTGTATAGTCAATAGTTTCGCTATGCTTATTGTAAGTTGCCATCATCTGGCAATGAATCAATGTGTTTGTGCATTGAATAGTAGTTTAGGTTAGCTTTATTAATGAGACTTGATGCCGTGGGCTGGTTTGCCTCTTATTGATGAGTAACTGTTACCCATTAAATGTGTAAAATTTGTACCCATCAATGGGTTTGCGTACATCCGACGGAAACATTTCCTTCTTTGCTCCCAGGCAGTTCTTTTCTTGTTCTACGTAACACAAAAGTACTGATTGATTTTAATTTTTAGGATAATTAAACTTCATATATTTCTCTTCTCTGGTTTCAAGTATTTCCATACTTTAATGAAATTGATGTTTTGCTTTTTATTGTAGTTATTTTTTTTTTAATTGTTTGTTTATTTTGCGATTTCCTTTTATTAGTATATTAATGTTATTATCCGTTGACTGCTCTGTATGTGAGAGTTATATTTTTTGCCTTTTTTCCTCATATCATCAACTGCTTAAAAGATTCTATAATTGAAATTTCTACAGGATTCTCTGTTTGCTCTATTTTTTTCACGAAGATTTTTTATCTGTTGATCTTCTTTTTTTAACTCTGTTGCTAGATCTCATACACAATAGTTAAACGTAGTTAGTGTGATTACCAATAAGAGTACATCTAAGTAATAATATGGTATCTTGTTCATCTTCACCTACTACACACTTGCAGTTTTTTTTGTTGCCTATCGTAACCGTCTTATTAGTGTTTGTTTATAGGTTTTTATTTGTGTATGATATCCGACATGTAATTTTCCCACTCTTTTCTCTTTTTTGTCTCATGCTGTGTTGATATATAAATCTAATACCTAGTTAAGAACTCCAATTTATGTTGTAGCAAGGTATTATTATATATTCCTCGTTTTGTATTCTTTTTTCGAATATTTTTTAAAACATTTCCCCGCCATCTACTTACAAGTTATTACTGTTTCACGTCTCATCTATCACGTACATTTTGGTGAAAATAAGGACACGATGCCAATTAAGGGAAAACAAAGGACAAATGAAGGTTTAAATTTGAGGCAGCGTTCTTCTACAGGCTTGTGGAATAAATCTCCAAACATTCTGCACCTTTAGGGACACGCCAGCCCATCGCGACACAGGCAATCTTCACCAATCAACAGGGAGGGGGAGGTATCAAGGTAATTATTTAAGCGTTTGCAAACTCAGCTTTTGCATGGAACGTAATTTTTATGTCAGAGAGTTAGTTAGGCTTAGTGGAAATTCGCGGTAAAAAGCCAATATTTGGTTGAGAACGTGTTAACAAAAATCGACAAATTCCGAGCGGGTTGGATTATACGGGTTTTAAAAGACAAATGTTGTTATCACTACTAATACTCACTACATACTCATTTCGTGGAAATTAAAAGTAGGTATGTCATATTTTAGGATTACGTTACATTGCTTTCTGTATTATTCAAATTATCAGAGCACACACAATACTGAACATTGGGGTACGGTTTATTTTCGAAAAAAAAACGGAGAATGAGAAAGTTCACTTTCACATCCGAAAGTTTTACTGTCGCTATTACTCAGTTACGTATAAAATAGAAACACTACGAGGTACAAAATCAAACTTCATTGAGTTAAACTCGGATATTCTCTTATCAGCTTAAATGTTTTCACCGTGAATCCTCACGTAAAGTTTCATGAACTTTTACAAAATTTTAGAACACGAGGATCTTGAAAGATTCCTTTCCATCTTTCTTACGCTTATGTTGTAAATTGGTTAGCTATATCATGAAAATACGACTAACATTACGTGGAGATTTCATACATTTCCTTTTTTCATTTCCAGGACTTTTTTCACCCATATCCTCGTTTTCATAATTTTCATGCAAACACAATTTTCTTTGTATTGAAATTTTGTTTAGTCTTTTTGAAGCTTCTAAAAATGTTCGTGAAAGTTTCCCTAACATTATTTTTTCGACATGTACGAAATTGCACCTAAACCCTTGAACTACGCTTAATTACTGCGTGCAACTCAGATTTACTGTTGTTATATATAGAGGAGCATAGCTTATTTGAGAAGATTGTCCGTTGCTCTGCTCCTCTAACTTGTAGGACAATAAATCTGAGTAGCTACGCAGTAATTTTACCAATATTTTCCAATCAGTGTTTTAATTTTTTTAACAAGTACCTACCCAAGTGACACATAAGTCAGTTAATTTGCGATTTTGAAATATAAACCAAAAATATAAATAAAAGCTCTATGGAAGGGGAGAAGTTGACCCCTTTCACTGCCATCGTCGATTTCTTGGCAAACAACAACTAAATCACTCAAATCATCATTACCAATGGATTGAGGATTGTCTTCTCTGTCCGATGGTGGTGTTCCTTTGTGTGATCGTTTGCAAGAGCTCAGCGATGGAAGCGAAAAAAAGTCTGCGGATAATCGAGTCCAACCTGTAGCAATCTTTTCAGAAGTCCCAGAAGAACCTAGATAGAAAGCTACAAGACTTGGGGCTTGGAAAAAATCTAGATCTCGGGACTTGGACTAGTAAAATTTTCAGAATCCTGGTCTGAAAATACGAGACCTGCCAAACCAACATTGAATGCTGACTAAGCTTATTCAAGCAAAAATACAGTTATTTTGCCTGAAACTGCTTATTCAGCTACAATCATTACACTAAACGTTCGCTAACTAAACGGAAGCTTTTTTGATTTTTGTAAAAATTCCACCTTATCGTCGACAAATTTTGACTACTGTTAAAAATAAGTTGCCGGCTGACCAATTTCCTACAGTAGTCTAAATTGGTTTACGCTAGTTGGAATTTTTAAAATAATCAACCTTTCAGTTAGCGAATGTTCAGTGTATTTGGTACTTTCAAGATCTGGGATTCTGACATTTTTCTCAGATCCCGAGCGACGTTCGGATCATTTGAAAAGTACTGTGAAGGCGAACATTATTTAATAGAGCTTTTAAGTTTTTCAAATGGCTTATGAAGTGACTTATTAATAACAGCCAACTCTCCCTAACTCGATATTGAAGGCGACCACCGAATTATAGCGATGAAAAGTGGTTCAACTGTTCCAAGGACTTCTGATTCTGTTCCGCTTTCCGACTATCTTGAGCCGTGAAAAAAAAGCATTCCTTAAAAAGTTCAGAAAATATGAAAACAAGCCGCACCCGAATGAACAATCTGCTTTCTTAAAATTATTACTCAAGAAGGGTACAAGTTCCCACAACAGTTCACATTTTTCTTCACTTTTTTCGAATCAATTTGCCCAAAAGTTTGGTTAATATTACAAATTTTAAATATTTTCTATGATTATCGTCAGGTTTAGGTTCGTATTTTTATTTCTATAACATCAATGCGAATTTCCACTGACCCTATTAGTGTGATGAATCGTAATCAACTGCTATTTGCGCATATTAAATAGTTCAACGGTATACAAACGGGGGTTATGTATATATTTTAGATTTATTTACAGAGGAAACCTAATGATAGAAGCATGGATTTATATATATTTAAAAAAAAAAGCTAGATAACTGTACGGTGTATCTCATGGTTGGTTAACGGAAAAAAAAAATAATTGCAGTGGTACCTACTGTATAGTGTTGTATGTGAATTTGAATGTTGCTTCTGCACTATCTCTAGATATACTGTTGCAGTAGACAAAAGTGTAGTGAAAAGATGAAAGATGTTTGATCGTATGCATTCAACGACGACGCGACATGCTGGCGAGATGGGGACTATTTACTTGCTGGCGTCAGGTTTTGGCGATGGTGGCACGGACGAGTCGTCGCCGTGGCCATGGTTTTCCACCGCCAAGATCACATGTTTACCGTGCACTTTTGGCTGATGATAGGAATTCGGAGGGAGAGCTGGATGAGCTACGTTGGAGTTGATTGATGAAGCCGACGACAGGGTCTGCTGCTGAACGATTGACTGGTTGGAGGATTTGTTGGAGGCCGCGGTGAGAGCATTCGACGGCTGACCGACCATGGCCGAGTTATGCATCAGCGTCGAACTGGAGCTAGACGGGGAACAACCAAAGCAGATCTCCGGCAGACTAGTGCTCTGCTGGATACGGTTTGTACTGGAATCGAAGTGAAGCTTGTGAATTTTCTTCAAAGGCTGGTGGTAGTTGAGGTTTTGAGTAGTCGAGGGTGAATCCCGACTGTCGCAGCCACTGTTCATTTGACTGTTGTTATTACTACTGCTATTGCTATTGCTCCGAGCGACGGCATTCGCCATCGTTGGAACGTTTTGACGAACCATCACATCTACCGCCACCGATGAGCGGTTCAATCGCTCTGTTTCCCTGTTTTCAAAGTGCATATTACTCCTACAATTCGTACTGTTACTACTGCTAACCTTATCTCTACTATTACTCCCTGTTATCACCTCGTTCATAATGTCAATTTTAGAATCGTATATCAGCTTGCGAATTTTTTCGTTATTATCCTGAATCATATCCTCCAGCGAGTTGTAGTAATCGCTATTGTTCGGAAGCTTCTTCCTGTTGATTGCTCGACCAGCCGTCCAACCACTTCCCACCGGACCACCTCCAACTCCCCCACCCAGTTTATTAATATGAATAATTTTGTAATGGCCCTCCTTCGGATCACAACTCAAATTCTTCATCAGCAAAGTCTCATACTCGCACAGTTGCTTCCCTCCCGCCGGCTTGCCGACTGCTTTTCTCTTTCTCTTGTGCTTTCTTGTATGCTTCAGACTATAGTTGCCCTCGTCGTCACACGAGTCACCGCCCTCCAACGCATCGTTGTAGCACTCATACTTTATACTTTCATCCATCTCGTCCCCAACGTAACCCCCACTCAACCTATTCGGTTGATAACACATTCGATACTTTTGAAGATTCCTATCATACACGAATTTACCCGGTGGTTTCAGAATCGACCTTACCACCATCCCATCACCCCCGATTGGAAGTATACCGCTCCCACCTGCAGCACCACCCAAGGCCGATTTAAACGACTTGGGTGTATCTCCGCCAAGAAATCCCAGAGCGGACATCCCAGAGCTCTCCCCCATCGTGCAGTCGTTGATGTAGTTGATATGAATTGGCGACACTTGCAGCTGTAGCGGCGGCTCCGGACTCAGGTGACCATCGTTCGGAGTAAAGTATACGGACGCTTTGCTTTCGTCGATGCTTTTGGTCGAGTAATTTTCCAGATTGTATTTGCTCATCAGTGCCGGAAAGCCGTATTTGCTGGTGCTACCTGCATTGGCTGCCGCAGCAACGGCAGCAACAGCAGCCGCCGCAGCAGCGGGATCCATTTGCGAGAGCTTTTCGATTTTAGCCTTCAGGTAGACCTCGAAACCTAAAATAATAGGAAGACGGTTAATGAGACATTAGAAAGGTTTCCCTAGATGAGGATGTGGACTTAAATTTAAGACCGCTTCCCAGAAAGACAGTCACAAGCGAACAGAACAGGTGGAAGGGCGGTGCAGAAATGTTTAGGATGTGATTGGTGACTAGTGCGGTATGTCGATGCCAACATTTCGTTAAGGCAAAACTGCTTCGGCAAACAATGACCGCCGCAAAGCTCACTCCTGCTAACTAACCATACCAACTGGTAGAGGAAACATTTCCCTTATAGGATTCTGTTGTTAGATTGCATGTGTGAGCTTTTATTCACAAGAAATCGATGACCAGGCATGGAAAATCATTTGCATTCATTTCGTGCATTCATTTACATTCATTTGTCTCTAACTTTTTTCTTCAACAGCATTACGCAAAATGATGTATTGTGCTTTTGTAGGTTTTGTTATTAGCTACAACTTTTGTTAACAAGTCAAATCCGTATCTCTTATGCATGACGAAGCAGAGCGAACAGAAGCCACTACTGTTTTTCAGTGAATGTATTTTACATTCACTGAAAAACAATAACAAGTTCTGCCCGCTCTAGTTCGTGATGCATAAGAGATACAGATTTGAGTTATGAACAAAACTTGTAGCTAATAACAAAACCTACAGAAGCTGTATGCATCATTTTGCGGAATGCCGTTGATGAAAAATGTTAGAGAATGTAAATGAATGTATGAAATTAATGCAAATGATTTTCCATGCCTGTCGATGACTACAGCCATTGTTTACAAAAGCAGTTTCACCTTTTGGAAATGTTGATGAAGATGTGTTGCTTTTTCAGAAGGAAACATATACCAGGCGTCTCCACATTTAACACGGTTTAGAAGGTGAAGCATGGTTGAAGACAACACTGCATGACTAGGTTATATAATAACGGTTAGATTATATGTTGTAGGTATACAAAGCATTCAAACTGTGGAAATGTCCAAAGACCACTTAGTTGAGGGCAGGCTTGCAATCAGGGGTTGAAACAGTTGACGTTTTTTACTACACTCGCTTCGTTGTCGTGCGCGACAGTCTGTTTGTATTCGAAAACTCATGCTATACCGTCGTCTCTATCACACAACACGAGCGGTAGAATAACATTCGAGGTAAAAGAAAATTATCAAAATAGCTATCATATGACATGTGTGATTTCGTTGTAATTCCTCAGTTTGGTGTAAATCAAACCATTTCTGATCAGAAATATTATTACTAGGACATCATAGCTTGCTATTTTCAGAATTCACACAAGCACACCATCAGCAGCTCTTATTATGAGAAAAACTAAAATACATACATTCGTGACGGTCTTCGGCGACAGTGTCGTATGACAGAGGCTGTCATATGACATTTTAGTTTGGTACTGTACTATGATAGCTTGTTTTGCAAGTGTCGGAGGCAAAGACAGTCAATTATCACAGAAAATGTGTCGACTACCGTGACCGCTTACAAGACTGCTTGCAATTGCTCATTACAGCTAAAATGCTAGTTTTCGTAATTATGAAATTATGGGATACTATAATGATAATTTTTATTTGTAAAAAGCGAGAAGAGGTGGTAAAGTTTGTGTATGACATATAAAATTGGTCAATTTTGCTTTCAGAAATCCACAACTAATGATTTTATGATCGGTGATTGCTCGCTCATCGCGTTGTTCATCGTTACAGCTAATCGCTATTGTCATACATACACTTTACCTTCTTTTCTTGCATCTTGTAAATAAGAATTATCATTAAAATATCTCATAGCTTCATAAATCCGAAAAATAGCATTTTAGCTGTAATGAGCATTTGCAAGCTTGGTTGAGGGTAGGTATCAACAAACCATTATGGTGGAGCATCACGCAAAATTCAGGAAAAATTGATACCTATACGCCTTTTTGATAGAAACTAAGCGATTGATTCAACCTCTGGTGGTGAATATGAGAACGTCAAAAAGAGTGTTGTGAGCAGAAATGTTTGCCGTGAGACATTGGGAGCGGAACACTTTTTCCACTTTTCCTGATAAATTGATTCATCTGAGATGCTCGAAAACTCGATCTATAGTTGACAAATTTAATTCTGTATCATTTTTGCTGAGAAAAATGGAAAATTCCAATAGTGCCTTAGAGGTTATGATCTTCCGGATGTCATGTGTGTGAATAGTTTAGGTGCAAATCAGTTCAGATGTGTGGGAAATCGTAAAATAAAACAATTACTGATGGAAATTGGCAAGATGTTCAATGAAAAATGCTTTAATTTGCGTTGTGAGAAATCCTTCTTCTGATGTAAACAAACGGTTTGGTTGACGTTTCCTCTTGAACTCTCGTGGTGCCCTCTACGTTGGTGGTGCATTGAAAAGGCCTATCCCTTTCCCCTTCTTTGAGCGTGACGTATTCAATAGTTCGCCTCTTACTTGTTAAAGCTCAACGAACATACAGTACATACTGTAACATTTTAGGATGTGCATCAAAATATTGGCTGCTGGTTGATCAACTCTTCAAACTTTTATCGGTATAGTTTTGCGCTTCATTGGATGAGTCTACATGAATTTTGAGCAATTGATCAGTTTATTTTTTTTCCTTGATTTGTTTTCCGTCGATCTTGTTTTCCGTGCTGAGCAACAATGCTACCGACGCCAGGGAGGCAACTGCTACACCTGGACCCTACCTATCGACCCATAGTCAAACGATGGCGATCACTCCTAATAATAGTGATACGGTATCTAGATATAGCTAAAGAAAAAAATGGGGAATATATCACAATAGATCAGAAAAATGGTCGCAGTGATGAAAATACCCGACAAGGAAAAAAAATCGACCCAAAAATCGATGAACCGGGGACCAACGGCTTTACTTGCCACAGAACATCCCGGCGGAGCCGACTGGGATTGAACCACCTTACCACTACACCACCGACGCCGCTTATTGATCAATTTAGATGGTCAAGTTTTGAACTCACCACAGCATGCTTTTGGCGCTACTGTATATCTAGAAAGAGCTGGAATTAGGGCGTAACAGCCTTTGTATACAATGACTTCTCTCAATGATTTCTAGGAATTCAAGGCACGCCTACATAAAGCAACATATCCAAGTCCTCCCCTACTCGATTGTGATGTCTATTTGCCAGGGAGAGCCATGGCTTTCAAGAAATCATCGAAAGAAGGCATTGTTTACAAAAGCTGTTTCGCCCTAATTCCAGCTCTATCTAGATATGGACTATCAAATGTAGAAAACTGTGGTGGCCACAGCATAGTTCTATTAAAACCTCAGCATTTTCATTGATGCATTATAATAAAACGCTTCTTATTTAACTACCATTTCAAACTGTTATTTCTTGAAGTACAATCAACCGGATCAACTGAAAATTTGCACATTTATTGATCTTTGAGTTATAGCAGTTTGATTTCGTTACACCATCTAAGAGAATAGACTAATTTGGGGCGAAAACAAGGAATGATTAATAACTGATCAACTGATGACACCTTGTTGCCCTTAACCACAGTCCCATCTTTGTATTGATTTTGTATTCATATGCGCCCGTTATGCGATTACAGATAGTAGAGCACTTTGACCTATCAATCTCATTAGAAAGGGTTTTTGTTTTTACCCTGCAATAAATATCCTGCCAATATAATAGTTCGTTTTTCTCCTCCTTGAGGAACTCGAGGGGAATTACACGAACAAATTGCACCACCACTACGAACATTACACTCCAATCGTATGCAACCGCCCCCGCCGGCCAACAGGCAATTAACCTTGAACCTTTGAAGGCAACGCAAACCACCACCACAACCTGCCTCGCGCGTCATCCGTGCAGAAAGGGGTTGGACCAGCTCCAGAAAAAAAAAGTGGAAGAGTGGAAAACCAACAGCTTGGGGACAGTGCAGCAAATAGCATTTCTAGCAACCATTGCACGTTTTCTACCCTTTGCCACACACCATGGTCCGTTCCATGGTTCCAAATATATAACGTTACCCTTCTGCTACTGCACAATCGATTTGCCACCCCAAAGCAAGGAAAGCAATCGCGAATGTCTTTGAACAAACTAAGAAACATGCCTTTTCCGAACCCGAACTGTGCACCATAGAAGCAACCATGTTGGTGAAATTGACGAGCAGCGAAAGTCCTTGGAACCGGGCGATCATTATTGCTGCTTGGTGTGTGGATGGAACAAATTACAGCTCCCAGGTATGCTAGGAACAGAGTCAGGGATCATGTCACGCCCAGTGTGTGGTGGCTCGTTGGTTGGTCGATAATGTATCAACAAAAAGCAGAATTGGCGTGGTTTCACAGTCGTGGGTGGTGGATTTCAATGTATGCAAATAGTGAGCAGACTGCATGCACTGCATACCCAGCTCAGCAGCAGGACCGTGTATGGTGTGGAGTTTCTGGTTCGCTCGGTTTGTGGTGATGATGTGGGAAATGAGAGGAGAAATTGAAACTCAATGACCATGGTTGGCACACTGTCACGTTCCTTCCAACGGTGCATTAAACTTGCATTTGCTGCATACTTTAAGGTGTAATTTTGGGTGTTGAAACTTGGATGACATTTACTTACGATTGGATCGATGACGATAAGTACACAACCATCGAAACATGTGACTTTTCAATGCCATCGATTTCTACTACCACTTCGTTTCTAAATCCTCCCGCTGGTTTCTACCAACAACAGCCCTGTGGTTGTGGGCGGAGAAATTGGTACATGTTTTTCGAGCATATTCACCACCACATCAGTCTCGTCAGCTGGTTGAAATTTGTGTAGAATTTTCGTGGAAATATTTTTCTAGCGGAACGTTTTTTGCATTCGTTATTGCCGTTTTATTTTCCTTGAACATAACGTACGTCTAGATTAGCCCAATGCAGATGGCTAGAGGGCGTATGTACCGAGGGTAACTCTTCCAACTTTTCGAAACCTAACAAAAAAGTAAACATCTGCTGGATTCCGTTGAACGCTATTTCGTTTTACACTTCTTCTGTTATATGTCATGCTTCTAGTATATGTTTTTTTAGATGCTATAGCAAATGTAAGTACCTCAGTACCAGTTTACTCTACTGTCCCTATAAGAAAAGCACTGGAGATGGAGAATTTACTTTATCAGGGTGGCAACTCAAAAGTTCAAACAAAATTCCTTGAGTTTTCCAGGTTTTTCCAGTTACCAACACTAAAATTCCAGGTTAACATTTTATCGAAGACAACAAATCAAGAAGACTGGCAACTCTGGCATTTTCTCATACGACAAATCTGCCGCTCAAAGGTAAATGCTTCGAACGAATTTTATAGCAAAGATTACATCCTCAGACGAAGGGTTTGTGTATTTCCTCATTTTTCTACGCGTTGCTTCCATCTTCACTCAAGCGCAGCGCTACTGTATCTGTCGCTTGGATTCTGGCAAAGTTGCCAGTCTTCTCGATTTGTTGTCTTCGATTTTATGCTGGTTTTCGATAAAAATCATTTCGTCATTTACTGTGACGAGTTAATGAATGATTAAGGAATATTTGAAATGAAGTGAAAATCACTGCCTTCACTTCTCATTTACTTCAGTGCGCAGTTCACTTTTCAATTGTCTTGTGTTGTTGGCTCTCCGAGAAAGTTAACGAAGAAAAGCGGTGTGAGTCGTCTCTCCGTGAGTAACCGAATGTGTTTGTTTGCTCATTCTAAGCTCCTTCATTACCGTGTAGTGCGACATATGTGGATAGGGAAACGAATTGTATGGTACGGCGCTAGTGGAAAAAGCCTGAACAGTCAAGAATTTTAAGACGCCCGGATTCATAAGGAAGAATTTTACGTTCTAATTAAAACTTGTATATGAAATGTTGGTCGATTCAGCTATTAAAAATTAAAAAATCTCCATAATGGCTCAGAAACAGTAACAGTATTTTTCCTATGTAAAGATGAATTTTATAACGAATTCAAAATTAACCTAATTTTTGACCAACTTTTATTAGTACAGTACAAGTTCGATTTTGGCAACAAGCCTGAAAATTTAGTGTTGCCGAAATCGAACCGTGCCAAAATCGAACGGTTTTATTTTGAAATTTAATTTATGATTTCGATGATTTTGAAGTGAGTCATATTTATTACATAGGTGTAATTAATAATTAATCTTATGTAACCAATGTAAAGTACATTAATTTCTAAATCCGTTCGACTCTGACAAGGTACAAAAATCGAACCGTGCCAAAGTCGAACGGGTACTGTATAATGAATTTTATAATTTGAGCACATTGATAATTATTACAAATTAATGACCGCATGAATATTTTAAGGCTTTTGTATTAGCAATACTAGTTAAGATCTCATAAATTTCAGGGCTGGTAGCAATCACTGCTGTCAGAAATAGTGACTTTAGTGACAATGTTGAATAAATAAGTGACCAAATAGTGACTTATAGTTGTAAAAATAGTGACTAAAAGGTGACCTAAGAGAAGGCGCATCAAATAAATGTTTGATGTCTCAGACTTATTCAATAATAATCTCATAAACACTTATGTACGATATAAACCTTTAAGGGGGTATTCCCAATCTTTTGCCTTTTTCGGGCCTGTTTTTCAATTAATTTTTTTTCAAGGAAAATGAATAGTAATGCGCCTAACTCTTTGGGATTCTTGTTTATTGAACATTAAAGTTTACAAATAATTTTTTTTCGACATAAAAAAAGACATTATTGACGTCACAAAATGGCGGCAAACAGACGCCTGGACGGGCGAAGACTTTTCTCTGGAACGGCTTCATCTGAAACAGATTTCGTGATGAAATTAATAATCTGCATAAGATTCTCTGGAGCTTCTCCCGTTGGCAGCAAAAAATCTTGCAAATTAACAAAATGGCGGCCATATGAAAAAACAGGCGATTTTTAGCCCGCTTTTTTGCAGCTTTAAGGTGCTTCAAACAATGTTAAATGTTAATATTTTTGGCTGAAAGTAGGAGAAGCTCCAAAGAATTTAATAAGGAACAAAATGCGCAAAGATTCAAGTCAATATCTCTTATAGTTTCTGAGAAAAATCTTCGCCCGATAAAAAAATGTGGTTTCGAGAAAAACGCGTTTAAAGTTTTGACTTTAGTTAAAACCATTTGGGGGTTCTTACCATTAGTCAGCTATGCCTGGACACCGAATTCGCTGATCGGAAAACGGCTTGGGGGGATGAAAGTATATAGTCTAAAGTACAAAAAAACGTGAAAAAAAAAATTTGATTTTTGAAAAAAAAGATCGGGAATACCCCCTTAAAGCGAAAGATTCAATACAAAGTTTATAACCAAACCCACGGTTTTAGTCACTGTGTCTCCTAACTTCAAAAATCTGGAAAACCGGGACTCCTCAGAAAAAAAAAAAATTGTTTCCTTAAAATACCTGGAAGTCTCAAAGAATTTAATAAATTTCTTTCTAAGGATGTTTTAAAGACAATAATGAATTTTATAATACAACCATTTAATTTTTCTCATTATTTTCATTCACACTTTGAACTTTAAAGATTCACAGTAGATTAATCTTCAATAAGAAATATTTTTTTTTGAAGACCACTGTCCTTCTGTGAAGTTTCCGAAGTTTTCATAAATTTATGGAACTTTTATGCTCCCTCAATTTTCATGAAATTAGAACGAAATAATTAATTTAGTTCTACGATTTTCACTGAAGTACTTAAGATTTTTCTGAAGTTCATAAAACTTCCCTTAAATTATCGACACTAATTTAAAACTTCTTCAATAGTCTAAACTTTACTGGTGCCTAAACGATTATTGAATTTCTTAAAAGTTCTCTTCTTCTTCTTCGTATTTCAAGCTTATTGCATATCGCATATTAGCTTATTACGTGCTCTCAACTTAGTGTTCTAGATGCACTTCCACAGTTATTAATTGAGAGCTTTCAATGCCTGTACCATTTTTGCATTGGTATAATTGTGTGGCAAGTCCAATCATACTTCTATGCCCAGGGAAGTCGAGAAATTTTCCAACCCGAAAAATTCCTAGACCGGACCGGGAATCGAATCCAGCCACCTCCAGCATGGTCTTGCTTTGTAGCTGCGCCTTTACTGACTGAGCTAAGGGAGCCCCCTAAAAGTTCTCTAGACTACCCTGAAGTTATCACTATTTTTTAAGAACTAGCAACTTTACTGAAATTAATTAATTTTCCTTGAAGTTCAAAATTTTCCTCAAGTATGATAACCATTATCAACACTCGCTTTTCCCTGAACTTATCTAAAGGGTGATACGGTCAAAATTTGGTCAAGGGAAAACGCGTGTAAATCGGTGAAATCGTTTATTTAAAAAATCAAATTAAATTTCTTTTTCAAGTTCAATTAGTATAAAATTCAGGAAAAATATTCAGTTAGGCTTCCGCTTTTCCAAATCCGAATTGCCGGGCCTTACGCTTGACCCCTGCCATCAGATTTTGTACAGCCACCTTGTCCACCTTCTTCGCCGCAGAAAGCCAGTTTGCCTTGAACTGCTGCTCGCCCTTAGCAGTTTTTTTGGTCTTCTTTAGGTTCCGCTTGACAATAGCCCAGTATTTCTCAATTGGGCGGAGCTCTGGCGTGTTGGGAGGGTTCTTGTCCTTGGGAACCACCTGCACGTTGTTGGCGGCGTACCACTCCATGGCCTTTTTACCGTAATGGCAAGATGCCAAATCCGGCGAAAACAGTACGGAACAACCGTGTTTCTTCAGGAAAGGCAGCAGACGTTTATTCAAACACTCTTTCACGTAAATTTCTTGGTTGACAGTCCCGGAAGCTATGAAAATGCTGCTTTTCAAGCCACAGGTACAGATGGCTTGCCAAACCAGATATTTCTTTGCGAACTTTGACAGTTTCATGTGCTTGAAAACATCTGCTACCTTTCCCCTTCCTTTTGCCGTATAAAACTCCTGTCCCGGAAGCTGCTTGTAGTCGGCTTTGACGTAGGTTTCGTCGTCCATTACCACGCAGTCAAACTACGTCAGCATCGTCGTGTACAGCCTCCGGGATCGCGCTTTGGCCGTCGTATTTTGTTTATCACCGCGATTTGGAATCACTACCTTCTTGTAAGTCGATAGTCCGGCTCGTTTTTTGGCTCGATGCACGGTTGTAGACGATACACCCAGCTTATTTGCGGCATCTCGGAGAGAGAGGTTAGGGTTTCGCTTGAAACTACCGGCAACTCTCTTTGTCGTCTCAGCGGCTTCCGGTTTTCGATTTCCCACCGATCCAGACTTCCTGGCTGTCGACAAACGTTCCCCAAACACTTTAATTACATTTGTAACGGTTGATTTGGCAACTTTTAGCGATTTTGCCAACTTTGCGTGCGAGTAGCTCGGATTTTCGCGATGCGCGAGCAAAATTTTGATACGCTGCTCTTCTTGCTTGGACGGCATTTTGACAACTGAAGAGTGAATTCCAAAATCAAAATAGGAGCAACATTCTACACACACACACCTTCAAAATGAGGGGTGTTCAGGTTTTTTAAATGCAAAATTGAAAGAAATACGTCAAGTTGATATTGACCAAATTTTGACCGTATCACCCTTTATGCTTACCTGAAGTTCTCTAAATTTGTTTAATAATTCAGCAAATTTTCTGATTTATATTCATAATTCTTTGACGCTTCTGACGTTTAAGGATCAATCATTAAATTCTTGGAATACCCTAATAATTCCACGGAACGCCTTGTAAGTCGCTGCAAATTTGCTTAAATTAATGGGATTATTCTGAAGCTATCTGATCGTCCTCGAAGTACTCGGAACTTCGCTGAATATCATTAAACTACCTAAAAATATCTAAATTTAGTTCTCTGGAATTCCTTGAACATATCGCTGCTTGCTAAAAGTTCTCGCTTTTTTTTTATTAATGGAACTTCGTTGATGTTCACTTATCAACTTAGCTTTTCGCATTTTTTTTAGTTTTTAAAATCTCCATGATATAACACCCTTAAAATACTCTCACGTTTTCCGGCTGTTCATAAAATGTCCATGATTTATCTCGGAGCTTTGCTGAAGTTTTCGGAAATTCAATGAGTTTCTCGAAACTTCTTTAAGGTTTCAAATAATTCCTTGAAATTATTTGAACTGCCATTTGATTCTCTGACCTGCCTTGATGTTCTCGAAGCTTCCATAAAGCTCTTAGTTCTATTGAAGATCTCGGTTCTGCTCGAAAATAAATAGAATTCCCGTAAACACCTCCCTTAGCTCAGTCGGTAAAGGCGCAGCTACAAAGCAAGACCATGCTGGAGGTGGCTGGGTTCAATTCCCGGTTCGGTCTAGGAATTTTTCGGGTTGGAAAATTTCTCGACTTCCCTGGGCATAGAAGTATGATTGGACTTGCCACACAATTATACCAATGCAAAAATGGTACAGGCATCGAAAGCTCTCAATTAACAACTGTGGAAGTGCATCTAGAACACTAAGTTGAGAGCACGCAATAAGCTAATATGCGCGATATGCAATAAGCTTGAAATGCGAAGAGAAGAAGAAGAAGAAACACCTTCAAATTTCCCTAAAATTCTCTGGACTTCTGTGAAGTTTTTTTGAAATGTTTTTGAAGTTTTCATAAATTCTCTGAAGCTCTGTGTACTTCCCTGAAATTCGCGGAACATCTTAAGGGTTCTAGATTTATCTAGCTTTTCTGAGGTGCTAAGAACTTCTTAAAAATTTGCACAATACCCCTAAAGTTTTCTAAATTTCTCAAGTTCGCTTGACATCTGTGAAGTTCTCTGAAATTCTAGGAACTTCATAAAAGTTCCTGGAAAGTTTCGGATGCTAAAAGAACCGCTTTGAGGTTCTTCCAGCTTCCAGTAAGTTTCCCATTTTTTCAGCGTGTTAACTCCCCTTATGTTCTGGCAGTTTGTTTATAGAGCTTCACTGAAATTCTCAGCATTTTCTTTCATTCCTCAGAACTTCTCCAAAGTTCCTACAATTGTTGTGAAGCTAATGGGACTGCATTGAAGATCTCTAATTTTTCATAAAGTTAATTACAAACTTGAAATAAATCAATAATTTTTTTACTTAATTCAGACACTTTGAATATTTTCAATATCTTGAACTTATACATGGAATACAAAACTTCAAGACATTGAATATTTTTAGATCTTAAACTTACTTACTTGGAAAACTCAGGTAATTTTATCCTAAAAAATGAGAAGACATCGTGTAGAAAGACGATTAAACGTCACAACGCAAAGAATAATCAATCTCAAAAAAGAGACTTTTTAGTGACTGAGTCACTAAAAAGTGACTCGCTACCTACTCGCTCTAAAAAGCGGTTTCAACATAATTTTTCAAATTGTGCAGCATACAACCTCACTTTTCCCAATCATTCAAATGGTTAAGGATACTTGAGTTTAAATTTAAATAGTCAAACGTTGCTTAGAATGCATTTCTGGTAGTGAAAAATGGACCATAAATTGATTGATTAATTGAACTTGAAAAACAAATTTGAAATTCAAGAAAAAATGTAGAAACAAACTTTGAAAAATTCTGAGGATTTTACTATTTTTGTTAAATGTTAGGAATTGGTTTGTTTTTAAAAATTTCTAATAAGTAAAGTTAATACTGATTTACATACTTTTGAGACTTTTTTTATCTACTTCGTTTATTTGTAAGGCTCAATCGCGTTAGCTTTACGGAGCCGATAATTCATTGTTCTTTGTTTGTAACGAAATTCACTTAATTCTATGTCTAGTAGGAGTTGGACCGAATACTCGCGGCTTACCCGAAGTAAGAGGGGTACATTGTCGAAGGATATGAAAAGGGGAAGATCTTGGGGGTGAAAAAATCTGGGGCATACAACAATGTGTTGCTCAAGGACATAGACATAAACATAGTTGCATGGACTAGACATCAGTTTTAGTGCAACTAAAGTTTCGAGAAAATATCAAGAGAATCGCAAAAGAGCATTTGAGGAGTATTTCAAAAGAACTCTGAGTGAAATTTCCATGAAATCCTGAGGTTAAACCCAAGAAAATTGAGGGAGAATAGTTCTTAATTTTAAATGACATACCAAGAAATTTCTGATGAAGATTCAAAGGGGAAATTATAACAAATTCCCGTGAGCATTATTGAGGCTGCGTTCCATTGGTGAATTTTTACTTAAATTTGACAGATGGAATTGTACCAAAAATATTTCTGACAGATCAGGAATCAATGTTGACAAACACCTTCTCGAAAAACAGACGGTTAACAAAAGAAAGATTTTCGAACATTGTAATTTATTTTCGATGTGTTATATTTAAGTAAAAATTCACCAAATTTAAATTTAGAGTAAGTTTCAAGAGGTTTTAGAGGAAATTCCTTGAGTTTTCTAAACAAAATTCCAAAACGAAGTTTCTAAGGAATATCGAAGAGAATCAGAGGATCATTGTGGAGACTTGAGTAACTCTGAAGATATTTTGGACTGATCTTAAAGTAATCCTTTAGAATAAAACAGTAAAATAGGGTTATCTTCCATTTAATTCCACTTAAATAATTTTGATATCCATGACAGATACGTATTTCGACTACAATGTGCAGTCTTCATCAGTGTCATTCTCACTAAAGACTTATCAAAAACCTAACCCCCTTAAGTGCTCATCCCCTAGGTAAAAATGTCAAGATCTGAGGTATAAAAATCAAAAAATACAATGTAGAATCGGAACCTACCTAACTAATAATAACCAAAAGTTTTAGCAAAGTAAAGGAGAAAAATTTATTCAAATCCCTAATAAGGAAAAAAATCCCAAAGGCTTGGTAGCCATCATAATGAAGTAATGAAATTGGGTTGTTAGCGGGATCATTTTTACTCATTTACCTAGGGGATGAGTACTTAAGGGGGTTAGGTTTTTGATAAGTCCTTCAATTTCGTTATTTCATCAATCCTTTAGAATTTTTCAGAAATAATGTAGTAAATCCGGAGTGATTTAAGATATGAGTGTAATTGCATTTTTCAACAAACAAGTCAATCGCCGATTTCTCACGAATAAAAGCTCAATTTCAAAAACTAATAACACTATGAGGTAGAGAAGTTATTCCTCTATCATTTGGTATAGTTTGTTTACGAGATTTATTTAATGAAGACATTGATTTTTTTTTATCAAGATCCTAGAGATTCCTGAACCAGGATTATTACCCTTTTTATATGATCTGATACTTTGACTGAGAACAAATTTCAATATGGGGAAAGGGTCTGCGTATTTGTTAGCACTCATGTCACTCACACTCAAGGTAACGAGTTCAAATCTCATTCCCAGCAAGTCACGTATAACCTAAAATGTTTTAAAGTGACTATAACGAAAACAAAATCAAGATCCTGGTCTGTGAAAACTGTTCAAGATTATGGAGCTGGACATTTTTGAAAACTGTACCCATGAGATAGAGCGATAGTCTGAAAATTAAATCAGTGAGGTGGGTAAGATCTCAAACTTGGACCAGTGCGTAAAGCAGTCAGGTTCAATGAGTCATTTTCATATGAATATGAACTGTCAGCTGCCTCATCATTCACGGCCTCGTGAGAGCCTGAATGCTTGCCCGAGCAAAGCTGAAGATCAAATTTAAAAAAACAAAATTTGCTGTTATGATGTAACTTATTTTGAATACTCCAGTTGATCTCATTTTGGTTGACTTAACGGTTAACACAGCAAAAATGAGAGCAAAATTTTACACTGTTGAAGCAAACGGAAAACTAAACTTGCTTTCAATGAAATCAATTTGATTACTGATTTTGCATTCATAATGTTCAACTGAATACGGGCCTGGAGTAAATGGTTTACCATTCATGTTTCTCAAGCTGAAAGACTTGGGCTCCTATATCACCCCGGGCAAGTCACGAATGACCTAAAATGTGTTAAACAAATCAAATAAACAATAATCATTAGTTTAACGACAGATGAATTTCAATTAAATTTTAAACAAGACGTAAACAGCAGAACTTCAAGTTAAGTTGCTTTCATTTAAAAAGTTTTGACTGCATAATGAAAGCACAATATGATATCAGACTTATATCGCAACATTTGAAATCAAAATGAGTTTTCATAATGATAGGAACTGCACACTTTAATATCGATTTGCTTTCATTTTGTTAACCGACTTTGCTCGGGTGAGAAGTAAACGAGTCACTGACAACCGAGCACTCAGTCAGTAGCTCAGTCAGCACGTTTATTCTTTCGTGATGGTACCCAATCCTTGTTTTGAATTACTGAGCGTACATTTTCTATGGAAAAATGGCTCAATTGCATGCTGTGTGAGCAAAGGCAAGCGGTGTGAGTCGCCTGTTGGTGAGTGACTGAATGTTGCTGTTGGCTCTTTCATTGCCTCATCCTTTAACGCTTGGTACAAACGGTCTTGACAGAGCAATGAATTGAATAGAGATTAGTGACGTTTAACACACGCACACTAGCGGGAGCAACGCCGTGTAAAGTTGTTTATTATTTTCCTCTGGCCAACCTAAAAAATGTATGAAAGTAGATCTGTCAAAATGAGTTTGACATCGATTTGTTATGTATTTTCCTCGGAAATTCACTAACCCGCTCTCACATATCGTACCAATACAACTGGACGTAAAAATCTCTATAGTGCAGTGCTTTTATACTCAGCCTAATCAGTCAATAATGTAACGGTCTGACTTGGACAAATACTTTATACACCAGACGTTAATTCAATATCCAAAAGATAAATAAATTTACTAGATTCTGTGTTATGAAATGTTTTCAAGAATCTAAAATTTACAAAAGTATTCAAAATGTCGAACTTCAGACATCGAATTGCGGAGTGATTTTTTAGTTTGAAAACTACGGGTTTGAGAAAAGGGGTTTTGATCTAATTTCCGTCCTACTAAGCACAACCCACGCTTTCCCGCTTTTTCTTGAACTTGTTTTAAAAACAAATGAAATGTTTCTATCAAAGATGACTTCTAAATGTATCCCCCTTTCCATAAGTACCGTTGAATTTGATAAAGAGCCACACATTGCTGAGATATTGTTTAAAATCTAACACTGCTTCTTGATTGCAAAATCGTCCTTCTTCTTCTTTTTCTTCTTCTTCGCATTTCAAGCTTATTGCATATCGCATATTAGCTTATTGCGTGCTCTGAACTTAGTGTTCTAGATGCACTTCCACAGTTATTAATTGAGAGCTTTCGATGCCTGTACCATTTTTGCATAGGTATAATTGTGTAGCAAGTCCAATCATACTTCTATGCCCAGGGAAGTCGAGAAATTTTTCATCCCGAAAAATTCCTAGACCGGACCGGGAATCGAACCCAGCCACCTCCACCATGGTCTAGCTTTGTAGCTGCGCCTTTACCGACTGAGCCAAAATCGTCCTACGAGTTTCAATTCCGTCCAAACGCATTGAAACGCCATTGGATTTTCTTCGTCCTACGGATAAAGGTAGAAAAAGCGTGTTCGCTAGGAGCGCTTCTTTTGTTTTGAGAACAATGAGTGTAAATATTCACACAATATGCTCTAATAGACTTTGTGTTGTAGCTTGTGAACTAACGCATCGATATAAACGTATTACTGATTTGTGTACGGTGAAATCATTGATTATACTGATGTTTTTGCTCGATAGAACGGAAATGGACGATTACGACGAAGTAGTGATCTACCCTAATTTAGGATTTGCTCTGGAATCATTTAGGAAAATTATCACGATCTTGGACATGGCAAATTTTCGAAAATCCTGGAACATTGTCAGTTTGTTGAGATCTCAGACTTAATTATTGGTATCTCGTACCGTGCAAGCACCATACTTTGTGCGGTTCCTACACTCAAAACGAAACTAACTCAGAGAGTGAGCCACTTTTACACATTCGTATGGAGAAATTTATAAAACCGTAGGTCACTCAGCGCACGAGTAACCTACACTTTTAGAATTGTCTCCATAGATTTAGATCAACCCAATCAATTAATCACTCTCTGACTATGATTAGTTTTCAGTTTGACTCTGTCATCAATATTTCCATAAAATTACCACTGGAAACATTAGATTCCGGGCTCTAGCGATGAAAGTTTAACTAACTTATCGAAAGCATCTCGTGAAAATCGAGATACAATTAAAAATACAAGGTTGCGCAATTATTAGGAACCGCGCAAAGTATGGTTGCACGGTAATAACAAAAAGTTGAAACATATTTTAAGGTTCCAATCAAATTCCCGGTTTTTCCCAGTTGTTTTTGATTCCCCTGAGCATATGATTAAAATTGAATCGCTTGCAACATTATTTTATATTCGAACGTTTCTGGCCTCCACTTTTGTAGGTACAAGCCATTTTTTAGGGCTGGTAGTGCTGATGCGATATAATAGTAGTGACTTTAGTGACTAAAATTACGGAAATAGTGACTTGTAAATACTTAATAAGTAACCATTTATATGGTAACTAAGAAATTCAAATACGGTTTATTGAAAAAAAAAACTTATAATGTCATGGAACTTAAAATCAAATTTCATAAATTCCTCTAAATAAATCGAATTTTACAACGGAATCTCATGTGAAGTACTTTTGAAGTAAAAAAAAGCTTTTTTTAGAATAATGTCCCATCTCTTAAACTTAGAGGCAAACAAACTTTTACAAAAATAATATTGCATTCTTGAAATTCTTTGCAGAACAATCAACAAAATTCTTGGAAATAGATTATTTTCGTAGTTGGAAATGCTTAACATCAAATATCACAATTAAAGTGGACATTTTATACGATAGATGAGGAGATGAAAGTAAAGAGTTGATAGTTCCGTTATAGTAAGGCAGTGTGAAATTTGTATATTGAAAGTAGAAAGCGAACAAAGGACAATTTTGAGGAATGTACGAATCGAGTAGAGCATCTTATCTTCTTTACCAAGCTCATCCGTTAATGAGGCATGGTGAGGGGTGTTTCCCCCTACCACCACTGGCAAAAGGGATGATCGCGGATTTGCTCATGTACCTCCGATGTGCCGAAACAGTTCTATCGATTGTTTCACACTCAAGTCGCCATCTGACGTAAACAACTACCCGATTCGTACCTTCCTCAAAATCGTCCTTTACACGCTTTTTACTTTGTATATACAATTTTTACACTGCCGTTCTCTGACGGAACTATCAACTCTATACTTTCATCTCCTCATCTATCGTATACAAATTACCACTTTAGTCTGTTATTCGAAATTAGCATCTTCAACGATTTTTTGTTGATTCTTCTAGGAACTCCCTGAAGGGCTCCTTCCATAAATCTATTTTAAATTTATTTGAATGCTCCTTAGAATTTCCATGCAATTAACCTCAGAAATTTAATAAATTTCTGCTTAGAATAATCTTAGACTTTTCCCCTGCATTCATTCTCCTTAGAATTCCCATAGTATTTCCTCAGAATTCTCAAAACAAAAATCCATCACAGAATAACTTTGAAACTCTTCTCAAAATTTCTTTGAGTTTGAACCATCTAAATTCAAATCCATTTTCTAGGAATTTATTTCGAACTCTTTAGAATTCTCTTGGAAGTATCATCAAAAATCACCCAGAATTCTTTTAGAACGATCCGCAGAGACCATCTTTGGAGTTCATTGAATTTTCATCAGAGTTCATTAAGCCAAATTTCAGAACTAATTTCGAATTCCTATTAAAATTCTTATTAGAATCCTCATCCAGTCATCATATATATAATTCTTCTCAGAACTCTCGTTAAAATGCACTCTCAATTATATTGGAATTATTTGCAAAATTGTGTCGGAGCTGAATTTTGTGTCTCTAATAATTTAAACATTAATCAAAAGCGACGCTCTTATGTGTTAAGCCAAGTTTAACTATATAGGTAAACCTGGCTTAAAATTTAAGCGCAGATGAAGAAATCGGTCCTCAGAGCACTTAATTTTACATAAGACTTTCGTAGTCTGTACTTGGGTATTCTAATCTGATATATCTTGGTGTCATCCCTAGAATCCTTTAAAATACTCTTAAAATTTACTTTGGATGTTTTAATGCTCTTAATCATCATTGAAAGACTTTTGAAAATCTATCACAATACATTTGGAAAGTTTCCAAGGTTTACAATTTGTTTTCTGGGAAAGGAGATATATTTTCCCCGATTTTTAATAGAAATTGAATTTTCAGGGAAATGTGGTATATTTTACCCAATTTTTAATCGAAATTGAAGGCACTTCCCAATAGTTTTCCTGGTGGTCTAAAGTTTTGCGGTTCACTGGTCACCCTGGTTAAAATTTTCAATTTTTTAACAGATATGTATATCTTGTTAAAATTACTGTGTAGACTTGCTTAGTGCCAAGTACTCAATTTCAACATTTTGTTGATATTTTTAAATTTTACTTTATTTTAGTAGTGAAAAAGTGACTTTAGTGACTATTTTTAAGGAAATAGTGACTCTAGTGACTTTTTGGTGTAAAAAGTGACTCTTTAGTGACTGACTTCAAAATAGTGACCAAGTCACTAAAAAGTGACCTTCTACCAGCCCTGATTTTTGCATTATATAGGGGAAATGGATGTAATGTCGGTCTAAATGCCCCTAATTTAGGCCCATTCATAAATTCAGCAATCGACTAAATTTTCAATAGCGACCAAAAATATCAATTAGTACCGTCCCAATGACGCGTTCATCTAGATAAAATTGATAAATAGTAGATTTTTAGCGATGGGTCCAATCTTAGATCCATTAGACAAACATTAGAGCTATTTCCCCTATGATTTGTTATGCTTCCATGTCATAAAGAACAACATTGATATACATGCAGTGTGGTTGTTTGGTTGTATAATTTATGGAATCCTGTTTTTTCCTAAGCAGGTATAGAATTCTGATTTGTTGTTAGTCCGAGATTCCGGAAAATCCTTTAAGTAACAGAATCTTAATTCTATCTCGATTTCGTGGTTTTTTCAAGTTCTGAAATCTTGAAAACCCAGACAACCAGATTGCATGCACATCAAAGTTGATTCTGTAACATGATCGTATAAAAGTTGACTTTTTAAGCCTAGCATATTGACAGTTTATGATTGCTGAGTGTCGGCGGACTGTTAATTTTTACTGTCATGGCTTTCCGTTTGTATTTCCGGGTGTGAAATAACTTCAAAAAGCTTGAAAAATGTTGTAATGTAATGGAAATTTTTCCTGGTTTTATAGGAATCTCGAAGTGATTTTGATGAAGAAGTTTCGATAAGAGGGCTCTGGCTGCCTGGTAGAGAGGTTTTGAGAAATGCTTCGAAAGCAATTTTAGCACGAAAAACATTTTTTGGAGACCGAGAAAGTAAAATGTATAACGAATGCGACAAAAACATACCCATAAACGTTTGCGATACATGAAGTGCTTCGACCATTATGCCAAACGACTTTAGACCAAATGACCTACAACCTGAGACGACAGTTATGCGTCCACCGGCAGTACAGATTTTCACGATGAAAGCTTTTTAAACCTACCATTGCAATGGAAAATTAATTGTTTATGAGGAAATCTCAGTCACTAGAAAAAATCAACGATCGAATCGAGAACTGAACTTTAAACTCTGATGACTATTATATCTTTCATTTCAACCATTAGCACAGTAGACAGAATGACAGTAGTTATTGAGGCCATTGAACCATGTAATCCAAGAAGCGATGACAAAATGAATGGTAACCTTTACCACCGAGAATAAAATTCGCACACATACACACACGTAGCAAATACAGAGAATGAAAAAGAACACACCGGACACCTTTTCCGCCTGTCCAAGCGGAAAATCGAAAATAACAAACCACCAGAGCTGCTGCGGCAGTCTATTAAATGAAGCATACATCATTGACACCAGAGAGACGGAAAACACACAAAGTGGACAGGATCAGCTTTCCTTTTCATGTACGCAATTTAGCACCACCGACCATCATCGTCGACGCATACACGCACACACACACACAATCATCAAGCCAATCAAACTTTTCCTCGAACGAAACATGACACATGGAATAAGGACAAACTGAACTGAAATGTCCCACAAAGTTGGTTAATAAATTATTACAGCCAGTTAATAATACACCTCTGCTTTTCGATGCGATGAAAATGGGTACCAATCAATAAATGATGGAAAACGTCCCACCCGAAACCTGTCCCCGACAACCAAATGTTCGTTTCTACGATACTGAATATCTTACGATTTTGAAACATTGCATTATCTACGATTAGTTGCATGCAATTTAAGAGACTTAATATTTAAAACGTTCATTGCTTCCGTATGTATTTGGTTGTCTGGGATAGTAGTACACAGTAGAAGAAAAAAAAAACAGTAAAACTCATACTTAGAGAGAAAGTTACGATCAACTAAACAGAGCTTTCCGCCATCGACGCCGTCCCAAGAAGTGTCCTCTGTGATTGGTGATTGTTCCGTGCCGTTGTTGTTATGGTTGTTAAGTGTAAGATCTAGGTTTGCTCAAATCACAGCTTCGTCATTTGTTCCCACATCCGGTAGGCTTCGTTGTCTTCCGAAATTACTGTATACACTGGGAGCACACGTAGCCATTTTGTACGAGTTCGAGGATTATTTTGCGCATTAGGTACCGAATCGTAACGAAGATGGTGCGCAGTAGATGTGTTAACAGGAAACAAATGCATCAATGGATGAGGGGAAAACTACGGGATTGGGCTTAAAACGGTGGAGTGTTATCCAAAGCACGTTGGGGGGGGTTAACAGGGAGTTGTTCAAAGGCACAAACAAAACTAAAAATTATGTTACACTAACATCGGATTAACCTTTATCCCCAACATTGTCCGGAAAACACTCAGCACAGCATTTTGCATTCGTAGCCGGCAGCACTAGGCGAAAAACCATAAATTCAAACTCACCTTCAAAATCCTCATCGTCCTCGTTGCGGCCCCGGCAGTTCTCAAAGTAGAAACTGGGCAGATTTTCCAGGACCTTGTTCAGCGTCTGCTGCTGGTACTTGTAGCCCTCACGAAGCCTCAGCGCCTGGTGGGCACTGAACTTGCGGATCTTGTTGCGCTGGAAAACGTAATTCTCCCGGACCCAGTTCAGCTGGCTAGTCGAATAGTCCCGGACACGTCGCACCTGTGCAATCGAAAATTTAAATTTAAACATTCGTTTTATTAGGGAACATGCATAAATGACGTACCATTTAAGGGTGGGAGAAGGGATTTCAAAAGTTGTGACCGGCTATGTATAAGGTATAATAGCAAAATACGCTACAAGGGGGGAGGGGGATCTAAAATTGGTCAACAATATGCTACGTCATTTCTGGATGGTCCCTTACAGAAACCACGCGTATGCGGTGGAAGTGTAGTAGGAGTCGATTGATAATGAGATTTAAAAAAAAACCGAAAGCCTGAAAACCCGTACGCATGTCGGTGCTATTGTTGCTAGTAGAGGCACATGTTACCCTACCAGCAAACACGGTGTGATGGGTATTTATAAAACTTTGTCCCTATGCCTTCTGGTGACTCTAATGACTCTGAGCGGTGTGAATGTATTTTCCTCACAGTGACATTGATGGTCACGGGATTGTGTCGGTTGTCATGTTGTAGAGAAAAACTACCAAAACTTAAGGAGGTCATTAGTCACCTGCCCACTGGAAGAAGGAGGATAAAAAGAACAGCAGCTGATGCGTTTTCCACTGCATAAATTATTGGGTTATAATTGGTGCCTTTAAGAAATAGTCATACCTTTCGCGTGTTGGTGGCTGATGTTTCTTACATAGCTTTGCGTTGGTTTTTGCGCTTAGTTCTTACCTGATCGTAATATTGATCCCTCAGCGTCGTCAGATGGTGCGTACCGATGTCACGGATCTCTCGTAAATGTTTGGCTTGGGTACTGTAGCCATCCTGAATCCACTCGACCTGCTGGGTGCAGTTATCCTTGATGCGGTGGACCTGTTCGATTTGAAAGCAAGCAGTTAGTTAATCGGCTTACTTCAGTTGGTCAGTCAATACACGTACCTGTTGAGTGTAATTCTCTCGCAGCCGCTCCAACTGTTGGCTCTTGTAGTGTTCGATGTTGTCCAGCATTGCGTAGATTTGCCGTGCCTTGGAGGAATTCTTGTCGCTTCGGTAGCAGTAGCTGCAGCAGTTCTGGCAGATCAGATCGATGATGCGGAATCGGATGAACACCCGGCGGATACCCTGGAAGATCAGCGTCAGCGCTAGGAACATTGCGGCTGAGATGGCCCCGGTAATGATGCTGCCAATCTTCACACGGTAGAACACGATGGGGTCGATGTATAGTCTGTTGTGGGAAATTGAGAAATGCATACGTTATTCTAGGTTGGTATGTACGGTTTACTTAAGGGTGTTGTTATAGTCGCAACATGGAGGCAAACTGCCAATCAAAATCAAGCACGTCGATACTTCACTAAATTATTCATTCACTATCAACGGCGGGGTTGGTTGGTTTGGTGCAACGGTTGCAGCAGCGCTACTGCACTAACATTGCAACGATGGCGGTGAAAGCAAAGCTTTTTCGTTGCATCTAAATTGCGCTCTTGTAATTTGGATGGAAATGCACAGCTCAAGGCTGATCGTTCAACCGACAAGGGATGAGGCCATCATGCAGCAGGGATATGCAGAAAAGTGTAGTAAATTTTGAAAATCACAAGCCACTGCAACCGAGGAGCTGATGGTGGTTTTGTGGCCTGTGTTTTGTGTTGTCGTTATGCCACAATCTTTGAATTTACAGTTTGCTCCCATTTATTACTTATCTTAGATATTTACATCATGTTTGTGCATTGTCCTTGCTTTAATTTGGAATATTGCTATATTTAAGAATTTCAAAAACTAATTCATTTAAATCTGTCCAATTTTTCATATTAAGCACGGTCGCAACACATATGATCTATTCTACAAATTATCTAAGTATATGATTCTGTCCAAACACGGGACAAAAACCGTTTCATACATTATGTAGGGTGATGATTCCCATGGCTAACAACATCGATAGCCTTTTATGAAAATGTGTTGCGCCTTCCATTACTCATAACAGACATTTTCCGATAATGAAACTCACAGCAGTCTGCCAGTCGTCGTCACAACGACTGATGTTAATCATAGTGAGAATAATAATTCCAACCAAATGAAGAACACCATTCAATGTCGACATTCGTTTCCATGACTTGATTGAGGTTTTGCCGCTGACGAAAATTTGCTCGGGGTAATAAAACCAAATTTCATACCCACCATTGAACCCAATTTGGAGCTTCTCAACACTATGGGTGGCACTCATTAAATGTACCGTCGTAGCGGGCTTTTTTTTTGGTGTAAGCGAACTTGAACATGTTCTTATGAAATCAATAAAGTAATTAATAATAGAATGTTGTTTACATCCGATAGGGATATCTTCATAGCGTGTAATGAGAAATACAGGAACGTCCAAGATTGATTGTAGAAAATGTTCACCATAGGGGTGATCCATATATTACGTCACGCTCTAAGAAGGAAGGGGATTTGTGACAAACACTGCATTAGGTATAGGAAAAACGTGATGCAAGGGGGGAGGGGAGGCTAATTTTTCCTCAATAGTTTGATGAACCTTTTAGCGGTAGTCAAAAGAAGGTTCGTGGAAGCGAGAAAAAATTATGGAATAAGTTTCCGATGAAATCAGATGAAACTTTTCAGGAAATGTAGAAGTGACTTCTGAGCGAATTCGGAATTATCTTCTGGGTCAAAAGCTCGTAATTTGTTTCTGATTGATACAAAAATATTAAAATGTAATTGGATGCAAAACTATTAAACTGTTCAAACTTGGATTAGCATCCAAATATTACATTACTTCATACTTATAAAATCGTTCTACATTTTGATGAATAACTCTCAGAGGCAGACATCATCTATTTCCCGTTTCCCGAGTAGCCAAAAATGGCAGGGAAATGGAAACACTACTTCACGGTAGCCGCAAATTACTCAATAATGACTATAAAGTACGCATTCGGGCTACAAAATGGTGAGTTGACAACATGAAAGGAGCGGGATCCCTAGCTCTGGTTCTCACTTGTTCCTACTTCACGCTTTGCCGAGTCATATGATAACAAAAGACTACCAGCAGTTCTGTCATGAAGCGTGTAGATTTTGTGTTTGGGGAATAGCTTGACCTGTGGTGAGAACAGGTTGTCCAGTGCTTTCGCTCCGGTAGAAAGACGGTTTCTGGTTAGTTTTCATTCGGTTGGATTTAGTGTTTTCTTTTGAATCCCAAGTACGCAACGTCTACTAGCGCATTGCAATCCTTTGCATTAGACTGAACTCGCCCTGGGGTTTTGAGTTTGCCGGGCATCCGAAACGACAAGTGGTCCTCTATGGAGGTGGCGCTTAAGCCATTTGTATAAAAAACCAATCCATGGAACAATCTAGTAGACCGATTTCGGGTAGCCAACTTTATGCCGGCTATATTTGGAAACGTGAACACAGCTGGGCAATGCTGCCAGTTAGGCAATAGCAAAGTGAAAAAGTGCGACGCGAACACTGGCGCGATAACCATCGTACGGTGATAGAGGAAATGCTTCACCAAGCCCGAGCGTCTGTTCACCATGGAGGTGTGGCTCAAAACGGCGTCAGTTCTCCATGTTAGGAGCGACTGATCACCGCCCTAGTGCCAGCATGGTACTCTAAACAGAGCTGTGCATGATGGTCTCCCGGCGAGACAGGGGATTGGGGCAGTTTCAACAAGCCGCCCTGGAAAAAAATATAAAGTTGCAAATACTGAAGAAAGAAATACGGATCGGAACAATCGGCACAGACCAACGGGACGAAATAAGGACTACGGTTGAAAACTCGGAACATGGAACTGCAAATCGCTCGGCATCCCGGGTTGCGATAAGTGACGAACTTCATCCACGCATCTTCGAAGTCGTAGCACTGCAGGAACAACTTTATTGGACGGGACACAATGTATAGAAAAGCGGGCATCGAGCGGCTACTTTCTACCAGAGCTGCTAAACAACCAACGAGCTGGGAAACGGCTTTGCAGTGCTGGGTAAGATACACCATCGCATGATTGGTTGGCAGCCGATCAACTCGAGGATGTGCAAGCTGAGTATTAAGGGCCGTTTCTTCAACTACATCATCATCAACGTGCACTGCTCACACGAAGAGAGACCCGACGACGATCAAGAAGCGTTTTATGCGCAGCTGGAGCAGGTGTACGATGGCTGTTCGCTACGGGACGTCAAAATCGTCACCGGCGACATGAACGCTCAGGTAGGACGGGAGGCAATATATAGACCGGCAATCGGGCCAAAATCTGAGTGGGACTGACTTGCGATTACATTTAACGTCAATGATAAAAATAACCGCAAGTCAGTCACAATTCCATGATGATGCTACAGTAGTTTAACATAGTATTGAACAGTAGTAAGATACCATGGTCCCATAGAACGTTATTGAATGTTTCTGGATTTGTTGCGCTGGTTCCAGAGCAATGGCCGAAACATACTCCGGTGAGTATGGGTCTTCATCAGACTAGAGCTTTTCATAAACGTGCCAAACCCACCATGCGATAAATCAATTCACATGAGAATTCAAAAATGAGATCAATAAGAGTCACGATGACTGACCAGCACCATGTTGACCACACCCGGACATGTTCCGGGTATCCCCGGGGAAGTGGTAAATCCTTTTTAAATCAAAATCCATCATAAATCACATGATAATTCAAAGCCATATCCATTGGCGGTCAAACTGAGTATCGTAAGAACTATATTGGCCACATCCGGACATGTTCCAGATACCCTAGGGGAAGTGGACAAAATCTGTCTTGACCAGTCTTGTAAGCGGTCACGGTAGTCGACACATTTTCTGTGATAATTGACTGCCTTTGCCTCTGACACTTGCAAAACAAGCTATCATAGTACAGTACCAAACTAAAATGTCATATAACAGGCTCTGTCATACGACACTGTCGCCGAAGACCGTCACCAATGTATGTATTTTAGTTTTTCTCATAATAAGAGCTGCTGATGTTGTGTTTGTGTGAATTCTGAAAATAGCAAGCAATGATGTCCTAGTAATAATATTTCTGATCAGAAATGGTTTGATTTACACCAAATTGAGGAATTACAACGAAATTACACATGTCAAATGATAGCTATTTTGATTATTTTCTTTTAGCTCGAATGTTATTCTACCGCTCGTGTTGTGGTGAGAGAGACGACGGTAGAGCATGAGTGTTCGAATACAAACAGACTGTCGCGCACGACAACGAAGTGAGTGTAGTAAAAAACGCCAACTGTTTCAACCCCTGGTCTTGACACAAATCTCATGATGCAACGTGTTGTCTAGCATTTCTAACATAGTTTTTTTTTAATGGGACTGACTTGCGGTTACTTTTCGCTGTGGGACAATTTGACTTGGTATTGTTTTTCATTTTTCTTGAACAAACCACCTTTTTTCAATAGCACATCTCAAAAAACATAGAAAGATAAACTGAATAATGTTGCTAACTCAAAATTGATAAAAATGCAGATGGGACTGACTTGCGATTACCGGCAGTGCATGTCGTATCGAACGACAACGGCCAACGATGCGTGAACTTTGCAGTCTCCCGTGTTATGGTAGTCCGAAGTACCTTTTCCCCCGCAAGGATATCCTCAAAGCCACTTGGATTTCACCTGACCAAGACACAGAAAACCAAATCGATCATGTTCTAATCAACGGGATTTTCTTCTCCGGCATTATCAACGTCCGCACTTATCGCAGTGCGAACATAGTTTCGGACCACTACTCAGTTGCAGTATGCATGCGCTCAAAACTCTCGACTGTGCATAACACCCGTTGAAGTCGAACGCCGCGATCCAACAATGAGCAATTATGAGACGCCGGACTTACCCAGGACTACGCGCAGCAGCTGGAAGTTGCGCTACCCATGGAAGAGCAGCTTGGCGCAACTACCCTTGAAGATGGCTGGAGGGACATCCATTTCGCCATAGGTAGTATTGCGTCAGCGATCCCGAACCGAAGAAATGACTGGTTTGACGGCGAATGCAAACTGTTAGTACAGGAGAAGAATGCAGCACGGGCGAGAATGCTGCAACACCGCACGAGATTGAATGTGGAGCGATACAGACAAGCGCGGAACAGACAAAACTCGGTTTTTCGAAAAGTTGGATTACTGCAACCACCGCGATCACATCGCTGAGCGCCGCCTACAAGGATGGTGTTCGGGGTAATGACATTCGGGGCTAATGTAGCACAATCCTACTAACGTACATACAACGTAAGCTTTGCTCAATACGTTAATAGTTAAAGGTAATTCAAGAGCCACATGTGAAAAGGGCATACAAGCTTTTTGTAAACAAACCTTTGTAGGCCCTTTTCTCGCCAACCGAGAATCGCCCACGCAAACAAGCAATATCATCGGGAAGGGGAAAGTGTCCCCTACCCGGTGATGTTGAAGGTTTGCGTTGGTGTCATATGGGTGGCGAGAAAAGGGCATAAGAAGGTTTGTTTACAAAAAGCTTGTATGTCCTTTTCACATGTTGTTCTGGAATTGCATTCTTTCTTTTTCATACGAAAATCAACACTTTTTAAGCCTGTTTCAGTTGTCATGCAACCAATGCGGGCTTTCCTTAGCTCAGTTGGAAAAGACGCAGCTACAAAGCAAGACCATGCTGGAGGTGGCTGGATTTTTCAGGTTGGAAAATTTCTCGACTTCCCTGGACATTAATGATTGTAACTTGCCACACAATTATACTAATGCAAAAATGATACACGTATCGAAAGCTCTCAATTAATAAATATGGAAGTGCACAGTAAGTTGAGAGCACAAAATAAGCTAATATGCGGTAAACTATAAGCTTGAAATGCGAATTTCAAATTTTCGATATTTTAGTATCAGTTGAGTATTCTTAAAACTTTCAAAAAGCCTTTTAGCTTCTATTCTATATTTAGCGCACGTCAGCCATAAAACTATGCAAGCCGTTTTCCATCATGCAAATTCTCAACAATCTTCTCGACACCGACATTCAACCCCAATATGCCATTTCCATCAACAAGGAAAGCCTTTCAATTTCCTCAAGACACACACTCAATAGAAAGCATTATCCTAAAGAAAGAAAACATCAATATCTTCTTAGGTTGTCACTTGCCACATCAAACTTGGGCGACCTTGCCATTGACGATCCAAACGTATATCGATTGAAATTGATATACCTGTCTAATCGCTAGACGTGCTGGCCAATCAAGTACTTATGTTGCCAAAGTATGCAAATCATCGTCGTCGGAAAACTTTGCCAAGTGGTGAACTGTGAAACGAGCTCGTCACCATGTTTGCATTCAAGCGGTTTCAAGTTTTTCCCCCATTTTCTCCATTGCCACAGAGTTAACAAACTGGACATTGCATCCAACAAAACCGCAAAGCATAAGGCTGAAAGTTGAAATTGGTTTACCGTAGCAACGTGGAGCAAAGTACAGTTGGATGAAATTTTTCGCCAACTTTTAGTTACTCAATGATGGGCATTTTTCTGCTCTCAAAAGACCGAAAGAGAGCCTATAAAAACAAAAGCGCGGGTGGCACCTTTGGGTTGGAGTGACGAAGCAGAATAACATCCAGTCCCTTTTAGATAGTTTATACCGGACGGCTCTCCATGACCACCCGCGTTCCTTTTAGCCAGAATATGGGTTTTTTGTAGATTGTTGTTTTCCTCCATTCCTGCCATTCTTGGATCGGTCGAGAACGTTTCGGCCGTAAACAAACCGCTCATAGTTATAGGTTCTCCACTCACTATGATGGCGTTGATGGTTTCGCCGGCTCTCGTTGACGACGACTATCATGATAGTGGCATTTTTCAACATACCTACACATTTCTACTGGCTCACGTCGCCGGTCTTCTATATACCTATGAACACCAGTAGATATAATTTCTAAATCGATTCCGAAGGGACCAATGACCGGTTCGTCCATGCTGCTGGCAGAGCATTGAGAGTTGTGCCGTTTTCTAACTAGGTTTATTGTTTGGATGATATTTCACAATGGAACCGCATTGGCGCGGCCCGAGCTGTCGATATTTCGGCATGGCAAACATCCAAATCTGCTTCTGCAAGCCGAGCTGTTGAAACGCTGTAATATTGCATAATGTTGGGCGAGCGACAACAAATATGTAGTTGTTGCGCTTGACTGAAGGTCGCTTTTTAGGTTTATAGAAACATTGAAATAAACTCACCTTATTCCTGCGGTGGCATTTCCCATTATATTGAGGGCGTAGCACGTGTACAATCCGCTGTCCCTCCGGGAGATGTTGTGTATTCTCAAAAAGCCATTCTCCAGCAACGTTATACCCATGCCGATGTTATCCCGCAGCGCCCCGTCACCAGTTAGGTTGTCCGCCGTGAGTATCTGGAACTCCACCGCCTGTTGGTACTTGTGCGACATAGTTTCACTCGATGATTCAAACAGCAACGACTTCTGATCGTGGTCTTGACTATGCCGCAGGATTTCGTTCGTCGGCGTAATCCAAATGATATCTGGTGGGGGATTCCCGGTGAACACACACTCCAGCACGGCATCCGACTTGAGCAAGTGCATCTTACTATCCGATGATTCTAGTAGTTCAGGTTTGAAGCAATTGATATGCTGCAACACTCGGATGATGTCACCCGGGTAGCCATTGCGGCACTTGAGCTGCGACAGACTCAGCAGATCGTAGATCTTCTGGGTATTGTTCTCCGCTTGCAGTTCATCGATCCAGCTCAGGATCCAGTACATGTGACAGTCACAACCGTAGTCATTGTTTAGGAAATTTGCTTGCTGCAGCTTGTGCAGGTTCCGGATCTGCTCCGGGATGTACATGATGTCGTTGTTGGCGACGTCTAGGTATCGCAGTTTCGTTAGCTCGCCGATCTCCTTCGGCAGGCTTGTCAGTCTATTGTTGGACAACAGTAGCGTTTCCAGGTGCGGGACGTTTCGAAACACGCACGGTTCAATCTCCTTCAGACGGGTATTGTTGCGGATCGATAAGTAGCGTAGATTGCGAAGGATTTCCTTGTTGATTGTATTGTTGTGACGCGAAACCCAGTTGCTAAGCGATTCCAGATTGGTGCCATCCAGATATAGCCGCTCCAGCTTGAACTGGCCGGCAAATATTGCGTTTGGTAACGTTCGCATCACATTGTTGCTCAGATTAATAGATAGGACACTCTTCAACGCGGAGAATACCATTGAAGGAAGGATATAAATTTGATTATTGGAGATGTTCAGGTGTCTCAGATCTTCCAGCGTATCGAAGGCATTTCGATCGATGAATACCAGCTTGTTTGAGGAGAGATCCAAAATTTGAAGTTTCCTAAGGCCATACAGGGCATTCTTCGAGATCTTCTCGATGATATTGTTATTCAGTCTTAGAACGCGTAGCTGTTTGTTAGCGAGAAAGAAATTATCCAGGAACGAAACGAGCATATTTTTGGAAACATCTAGTATTTCCAATGCGCGTAGCTCTTTGAAGATCTGAAATGGCACCACGTACAGCCGATTGTTGGACATGTACAGCTCGGTAAGGTTGTTCAGTCCGCTGAAAATGTTCCGTGGAAGATCGTGAATGGTATTGTTCGAAAGGTTCAGCATCCGCAACCTGCTCAGTGGCCGGAGCTGACCCTGTACAATCTCGACCAGTTTGTTCTGCTGCAGCTGCAACTCTTCTAAGTTTATTAAGTCATAGAAAATATCACTTGGAAGGTTGGATAATTGATTCTCGGATAGTTTCAACAGCTTCAATCTGTCTAGTTTACTAAAATAATCTCGCCTTATGCTGCTAAGGCTGTTTCCGCTTAAATCTAGCACTAGTAAGTTGGTGAATTTCTTCTCCTCCCTAGCGAACGTCAACTCTAGCTGCTTTTCCGTGACGTTACTGTCACGCCATTGCACCACCTCCAGGTAGTTTTCATTTTTAAACGCCAGGTGATCACTTTCCGGATACTCCACGGGGACGCGTTCAAGCAGTACCCCCTTGTAGGAGTTTACCGGTCGCAGATAGTCTTCATTGATCGCCCGCAGTCCCGTATCGGAACAGCTTAATACTTTAAGAAAACTATTTACATCTTCACTGTCATCATTGTAAGTTGGATATTCGGATGAAAGTTGTGCTTCGGGCACGCCGCTGCCTCCATCGGACAGGGGCGTGTTGAAGCTGCTGCCGAAGCTGCCGTAGCTCGACGTTAGGGCACATTTTGTCTGATCCGCTACACGTACAATGAGGAGCAACACGGTTAATATCAGGACGACCTGCGGACATCGGGCCATACTGATGGCTGCAGTTGGAATGCTTTTCTGCTAAAAGTATCGTTTGCGGCTTGCTCGGTGGAGACAATCTTTTTACTCGTTGGCGGCTTGTTCGGACGACAGTTGCTCCATTTAGGTTTAGTACAAATTGCGATACTCGACGGCGACTGGAACAGGCAATGCATCTTTTTCGGCACACCGGCGAAACCTGGGGAAGAGAGAGAGACCAGAAAAGAAAGCGGAATAATTAGAAACGTGACTTGATAGCTTGAAAAGGTTTCATCGTCGTTAAATGGTAGGGGCGAGGCTCTCCGCTCCAAATCAAATAGACATTTCATAATCTTATAATCGCGACTGAATGAGAAAAAAAAATGGGCGCCAAAAATAATGAACAACGGAGGTGGTGTGAGGTGTGAATGCAAATCGCGATAATTTTATCCGATTAACCGAGGTCTGAAGTGTGGTACGTGTCGTTGCTCCAGCTACAGTGAGCATGGAATTTTATGAGTGTGGAAGGGATGCTTTTAATTTTGGAACTTAATTTTTTTTTTCATAATTGTAGTAGTCAGGATGAATCTTTTTCCATGCTGAGTCGTTCATTCGTTACTAACATTAAGTGAGTAAGCGCTAAGAGAGATGATAATTTGCTTTCAAGTTTTAGCTCACTTGCTGTCTACACTAGGTAGAGAACATTTTTCACATTCTTTCAGTTTCTCGTCTGTTTCGTTTTATTGCTGCTAGTTTCGAGAGTACGAGCAGAATCACAATCTAAGCGGGATGTACATTCGTGCAGGTAATCTTTAAGCTACCGAGCATTGTAATTTAATGTATGTGCTGTTCACGCGAATGAATGAATTGTCAAAAATATGCTGCGTCATTTATGAATGTTCCCTTATGAACATATTTCGAGTAGTCTGGAAATATTTCAAATAATGATTCTTTAACTGATTTTGACAGGCTGCTAGCCTCCCTGAGTTTTTTTTTATTTTTATTTAGGCAAAACATTTTGAACTTCATCAATTTGACTTTCTTCATCTTCGTCGTTTTTTTAATTTTATTTTGAATGATGATACCTTTATACTAGAACCCTATTAGAGAGAGAAGCGAGAAATCGTATCTGCAGCCCATGGAACTGTCAGATAAGTGCAGTCAATCGAGCAAAAGACAATTCTAATTAGATTGTAGTATTGATATCACCCGAAAAATAATACGATAATATTTCAATGAAACAAAACTATCTTGAATAGGATTAGCACTATGGCTTGGTAAATTGTAAGGAGATGAGTTAGAGCGTGTGAAAATAAATTAAGAATCATCGTCAAAACATATTCTGAAACGTTTGAACTCAAACTTCAAGTCATTCCAAGAACAACAATATACAACAAAAAATGGTAAGTCGTGCAAGGTGTGAACAACGTTTATGGTTGCTAGTTCGTGTGAAAAAATAGCATCATTTTTCCAGTTATTTTATTTGTCTTCGTGTTTCTCTCTCCCTCTCTTATAGGACTCTATTTTATACTATCAAAGTGTTCGGAGCACAGGACTGCAACGCCTGTCATCTGCGAACAACTCGAGTGAAGCCAAGTTTCTCTGGTGCTCTGGTGCTAATTTGACAGCTCCTCCTTTTCCTCTATGATTAAGCTTGGTACATGTCACGCCACGTTGCGGAAAATAGATAGAGTTTTCTAGATAACGTTATAGGAAAGCATGACTCACGCAAATTGTGCTCGTCAATTCGAAAACAATTAAATCATTTTTTAATTGTCCATTGCGGGAAAGTAAGAATGGTTTTGAAGGCATTACATTCACCTTGCCGCATTTAATTTTACATGGTTGGATCTTAAATATGCTATGGATCACCAGCGCTGCTGATTTTTTCGGCAGTTTCAAGAACTGGATCGCATTGCAGAGGGTTGGTTCGGAGCGGTCATACTGGTTTGAAGTGTTATGAGGGGATTGGTGGCCAAATAGTAACCGTTTTTGCTTACTAAATAGAAGATCGTGGGTAAGCTCCTTCACATTTAATAGTTGCGAGGATCGCATCTATTTCTTATATAGTAGCTATTGTTTTCTTCATATATGTTTTAACACTACCAAATGATTTATCAAATCGATTACATTGCATTAGCTGCATGCCACCAGCAGCCTTGAACGCTGCATGTCACCAGCCTTGAACACTCGATAGTCGTAATGATTTATATTGATGTACCCGAGAAAATTTCGTTAACAAAATGATAACAAATCGATACTAAAGAAAACTTTTGATTTCAATTGCCGCGACATAAGCCTAATATCATATTGTGCTTTCATTGTCCAGAGTTTTTTTTTAATGACAGCAACTTAACTTCAAGTTTTGCTGAAGTCTTGTTGGACATTTAATTTAGGTTCATGTGTCGTTGAACTAACGATAATTTTCATAGCGTTTTTATGTTACTTCATACGTGAAGTTTACGATTTTCAGAGTTGGTTGGAAATGCTACCTAACATGAAGCTTTAGTGTGATAATTTATTAGCTAGATGAAGGTCTGTAAAGGGTAGGTAGATAGTTCCGCTAAAGTACGACAGTACGAAAATTGAATAGCGTTTAAATTATACGTATTTTTTTATAAGAGATCCAGGGACTCGTTGACCTAGTGGCGACCGTATTTGCTTACTGATTCGATCACATCACGCTTTAAAATATCGCATCACTTTCGAATTAAACGCATCTCATAGTTGACTTTCCACTAACAAAAACGTTATTTCTGTGACAATCGTGGAGATGCAGACGTATTCAGGGTGACCAGTAAATTTTTATTTGAAAATTCCCGATTTTTCTCGGGTTTTTCGACTCAAATCTCAAAATAGGGGAAATATATGTAATGTCGGCCTAAGTGTCTCTAATTTGGGCCCATACATAAATTCAGCAATCGACTAAATTTTCAATAGCAACCAAAAATATCCATTAGTACCGTCCCAATGACGCATTCATCTAGATACAATTGATAAATAGGCGGTTTTTAATATTTAGTAAAAATAATGATTACAATATCACGTTATTTTCGAGGTAATTAGAAATAATTTCAAAAACTTTTTTTAGGCTCGAGTCCTCTTATGATTGTAAAGCACCAGAATTTAGTAAGTACCAGATTCGTGGATTTTTTTAAAGCCGCATAGCCGAACGCTATCGGATTGAATGGATCATTATACCGAATTTTAGAGGGAAAAATTAAATTAAGAAAATATTTTAAAAATATTGAACTTGATACGGCGCAAGACATTTATAATCTTAAGAACAATTTTAATTATAAGACTCTGAGGCTTTGACAGGTGTTTAGAGTCTTAGAATATGCCTTTTTTTTAGAAATTTGTGGCTTATGAAAATCTATTCTAGATTTGGATTGGATGGAATAAATTGGCTGAAATTTGGGATGAATCCCGTGTGCATGACAAAGCCGGATTTTAAAATTTATTATTTTTAATAAAAAAAATAAAAAAAAAATTGATTTGGTTGTTCGACTGGTTTTATGGAGATTTCGTTTTTATGGCTTTCTCAGTCTAGGGTAATTCAAACAGTTATTTTTGCACGATTTTTTATATGAAAAATAAAACATAAAATTATATTTATCTTTTTTGTGTTGTTGGTTGGAGTAGATTTGGTCAAAGCAGTGATGAGATATCGTGGGACCCGTTTTTTAAACCACTAGCTTCAAATAAGAATATATCAGCAATTTTGTTACCAAATGTATATTTTGATGCCCCAAGTTAAAAAAAAAATGTAACCCATGATTTTTTTTTAGTTTTTTTGAACATCTGTGGAGTCCTTTTTTGAACATCTGATTTATTTAAAGCTCCTCGAACTTCTGTGAGCTGTTCTGAAATCATTAGCGGTGCTCTGATTTAAATTATAAACATTGTCCAAGCTTCTCTGAACTTTTATGAAGTTCTCTATACTTCTTTGAAGAACCCTATTTGTTTTTTCTAAGATTCACCTGAACCTCTTTAAAGTTCCTTTCAGCTGAGATTATGTTGGACGTCCATGTAGAATTTTTCAGAGATACTTCTATAATTCTTTTAAGGTCCCGATATTATGCTATTAGTTTCCCTTAAGTACAATGATGAATTTCTCTTAAATTCGCTAACCATCTGTCTTGCATCCTAGTAAATTTAGAGTGAAAATGAGGACTACTCAGTAAGCAAAAACGGCCGCTCTAAGGCCGCCGAGCCCCTCATATTACAACACACCGCTTATGATCGAGTCAATGATATAACTATACAAACTCGAAGGCGGGGACGACGCCGGCGATTGTCGAAAACGAGCAAGCAACAATGGAATATCAGGTGACTAAAATGATTAACCAAAACACCTTTACTGCATATAAATGAGAAATTGGCTAATGTGCCCGAAGCACGAAATCGAAAAAAATGCAACTTTAACATTTTTATTGGTCGAATAAGGTTTGCTAGATAAAATTAACTTTTGAAATGTTCATAACTATATTTTCCTATGCCGGAAATAAAAAAAAACAAGTTTTGGAACCTGAATCATCGGATTCACAACCTGATTCCTGTGACCATTTGACTATAAGACCGTCTTACTTGATGCTCATAACATTCCCAATTAAAAACACACTGCGGCTCATCATACATATTAGACAATTTATCATGTATATTGTACATTAGCCATCTAGTTTTTCAAGTCGTTATCCTCGCAAATCATTTTCTTTAAGCAATTAAATGCAGTGGGGACTTGAGAAGAGTGCCACCTATCAAGTAACACCATTTTCTCGATTTAGACAAAAATGACATAGGGTTAACTACCCCATTTCCAGCCTATTAAGCACAACCCGCACTAAGTCTTTCTTAATCTAGCGCAGTTTAGCACGAAACAGAAAGTTATTATCACTGATGGCTTCCAAATTTATTTACCTTTCCGTACGTACCGTAAGATTTGATAAAAAGAAACCAATCGTTGAGATATTGTCAAAAGTCTAACACTGCTTCTTGACGCCAAACTCGGCCTACGGATTCTAAACTCGGCCTAACGCATTGAAACGCCAATGAATTCTCTTCGGCCTATCGGATGAAGACAAAAATTGATTCGGTCGGAGCGTTTCTTTTGTTTTTTTTTTTTGGAATAATGGGTGCAAACCTTCATATCACGCGTTCTCATTGGCTTCGTTTGGAAGCTTATTAACTGAAGTATCGTACCAAACGCATAATTGACTTGGATTTTGTGACTGAAATCATGGATTTATTTGAAGGTTTCTGCTCGATAGGCCCAACATGGGTGATTAGGCCGAAGTAGTTCTCTACCCTACTAGTCAATTTCTCATTTATGGACAGTTTATGGAAATACTTAGATCTTGAAGGCTCAAAGTAATGCATATATGACATACACCATCGAACCCAATTGTGTAGTATGGGCTTGTATGTGTAGTCTGTGAAATTTACTTTAATTTGCTCAAAAAGTTTATTAAACATGTTCTCAAAGATTTCCGAAACTTTTATTTTAGCTTCAGACTTCCAGTCAATACAGTTTTAAAAGCCTAGAAATGCGAGACTTCTTCTAAAACTCGAAAATCTTCTAGTTTTCTTTAAATAGCTGTTGATGAACATGTTTCAATTCAAGCTGAATGTTGTTTATTTTTTCATTTTCATTTTCATTTTGCAGCGTTTGGTGGGGCAATGGGAGCGCAAGTCAATCCAAAGCCGAGGATAAAGGACGGGTAATGGCTGAATAGTCTATGCGGACCACTTGAACGCCATGGGAAAAGGAAGGGATTAAAGAGGCCGGTTATTGGAGGGTTTTGAGGAAATGACACATAGTGATGCTAAATGTAAAGAAACCAAAAATCTATCTCCCACTGATTCATCCTTTCACATACATACCAAATTGATATTTTAAAGCAATAATCAAAATAAACAGACAATACATGAAAAGGCTAGTTGCCAGTTGCTAGTAAAGGCTAGTTGCCTCCCTAAGCGGACCCTCCGCATCCTAACTCTTCTGTTAATCCACTTAATGCTACTAGACTGTCTAAATTTTCTTATTTAAGTTCGTTTGATGATTATGATATCTCTAGTCTAATTTAATAAATAATTGAAATCTCTAATCTACCTACCATGCTTTATTAAGTACCTAAACTGCTATGTAATCTAATTTAACGTGTTTCAAGTAATTTTTATTTTGATCTATATTTATTATATCTTAGATCGACCCAGGTGACACCTTCAAGTGACTAAAATGCTTCACTTTGAAATTAGTTTCCTAGCTGATTTATAAATTATACAGGGTATATGCTCCAACTACACTCACACGTTTCCACTATGTCGCACCACAAAAATACGTATGTTTATGTCACAATAGAAGCACGCTACAGTGGAAATCGCGAGCCATAGTTCAAACACTTATCCCAAATCAAAATGAAGCACATGTAAGATTAGTTGCAATACCATGTACAAAAATGGTGCTTAACATTGTACCTCAATGAAAACAACAACGAAAGTTTGTCACGCAAGTAGAAGGAGTACTGTTGGGCACTTCTGAAATATTTCAATAGTATAATTCCCTTGCAATATTTGGGTTTCTATCTATCTGTGTAAAAATAAATAAAATAAGAGTGATTTGCGGCAAAACCCGCCAGTATCGCACCCAACGCCATTGCCTATACGTAAGCGTACTACGACGCGGTTTTCAACTAAAGGAGTAACAAGTGTGATACTATCACTTCAGGCTAGAACTTTGGTTCTCTTATGCAATGGTTCATCAGAGAGGGGAAGCTCAGTAATCCTCATCGCATGCTCATGACGCTATTCTGTCACGCTATGAGCCAACGATGCCGGACCTAAACCAACCGTCTCCAACGCTCCACTATGAAGCATAAGATTAGGCCCGCCCACCAACGTCCAGGTTAAAAAACTAGCCAAGGGGAGGGAAGCTGAATGTTGTTTATTTTTTAAACAAAAACAAAAAAGCCTACAATTCATATAGCTGAAAAAATTAGGGGAGAATAGTCTCATTGCAGAGACTACGTACGGTTCGTGAGCTGCACTTTGAGCAGACCTGCTCCAAACCAAATCTTACTGTATATTCAAAACTGATAATTTCCAATCCTGTTACAAAAGCCAACCAGGTCCACTATGGGCTATTGAAGACATCCAGACATGCCCTTGAAGACGAAGTTCGTCGAAGTTAATCGAAATTCTAAGGACGATTTGCCTCAATATATCAACGCAAGAGCTCATGTTTTGCATCATCCGTTTTTTTTTTTCATGTTCACTATCATCCTTTTAAGAATTTATTTGGCCAAATTGAAAAAAATGGAGTTCTTCTATTGGTCATTAGATTTTTTGAGCAATTTCGAATATTTTCTCAAAAGAACGTTGAAAAGATGCCGAAAAAATGTAAATTCACAAGAAGAAAGCAACACAAACGACGAACAAACATAATAAAATATGCAAATTGAAAAAAACCACGCTAGTTTTATCTTGCGGCAGAGTAGACTGTGTACTGAGTCTATATACCAAAACTACATACCAACCGACGCCGCTGTAGAGCGGAAAAGTACGTAGGTAAAACCTCATGAAAAATACATTCGCGTTGTCGTCGTCGTTGAGGAGAAGCTAACTTCTATAGCGCACACATCGTCAGACCCAGACTGCGACGGCATCGAAACCGATGAGGATTTGACACTATTGGCATTAGCAGCAACTTTTCATGGCTGCCAAAAAAAAGCTTTTCGATTCTTAAGTGTGGGCGGTTATGAAGAAAAGTTGCCGTTCCGCGTGACGGTCGACCAAGTAGTCGCTAATCGACGCGGGAGAAAAAAAAACTATTGGAAATTTGTCGGAGGATAGAAAGAATTGTGTCTCTAAAACGTGGGGATGGGAAGGTTTTTCGTTTCAAAATAAGCTAGTTTCCGCTAAACAATGACAGTGATTTTAGAACTAAGAAATTATCTACTGAGACTGTTCTTAACGACGCCCACGTGATGAAGCATTCGAAATGAGTGCAAGTGGGGCAAACCGTCGCCATCGGTTTTCAGTTCCGGTGAACGACCCTATACACAATAGGTACTACGAATATTTATCGATTTAATTCATCAACATAAGTCAGCAGTTATGGTCAGTTTCTAGGGTGTGACTCATGCCACTACCGTGGAGCGAAGGAGAAAACAAAAGAGATAATGCGATAGCATAACCTTAACACATTTGAAAAGAGGCACCCATTTTTGGATTGCGGTCAGCAATCCCGCCCCCCCAATCAAAGCAACAAAATGCCACCCGACTTTTGACCATTCATTGACTGCAGCATTTCCAATCACTTGACCTTGGCAAGAGCCACACACCGATCGAAGCAATGTAGGTATTTATTGCTCTACCTATAGTGCAATGGCATTTCCTTCGATAGAAAACGATAAATCGAATGAATCACTGTGGCCATAGAGCTGCGGCAAACGAAGCTAGATACAACAAACGCAATCGAATTTTGTATTTTTTGCCTCTTCACGGCATTTGAATCCGTTGATTTTTCACCGGCTGCAGAAAAAAAATACAAACAGAGTACCTATGTACTACTTTTGCTCGCAGCTCCAGGTCTAGGCTTATACTTTATGACCTTTTTTTCTGCTATTTGGATATTCGCCATTTTTGTTTTCTTTTTTGCCAAAATAATCAAGAAGGCCAACTTCTCCCTGGGTTTTGTGGTGGTGGTTTGTGAATCATTTTTATTTGTGAATCGCAGCCGCAGCAGAAGTACACGGATCTCAAGTCAACAACCAATCGTTGGTTGGTTGTTCATCAAGGCAGAGGATGGAAGCATGCAGATTGTAATGCAGTCGTCTGTCTGTCCATCGCGTCGAATTTGCGAAACCACTCATAAATAAGTCATCGTAGCTGATTAACGATGCATGGTGCAGTGGTTCAGTGAGATATTAATTGGAGCGGAAAATTACGACTGCGTGTTCAGGACGCCGCCTGAACATTTTTTTGCTGATTAAATCAAAATAAATTAAGGTGAAAATGACACTAATCAAAATTTGAATCTTCAATTCGAACGTGAAGTCTGTGCTGCAATATGCCTGCTAACGCCTAAAAGCTGCAGTAAGTCTTAATGCTTGACCTCACAACTGGATCTCGAATGATGAGTTCGTTCGATGTAATCAGAAGCCGATATCAACAAAAATTCGCGAACGAAAATGGCGGTGGGTCGAACAACGGTCGAAACTGAATCTGCAAACAAAGGCTGGATTGGAACCGGGTAGGAAATAGTTTTTTTAATTTACATATGAATCACATGTTTCTAAAGTCCTTATCGAATATATGTGTGTTTTTTTTTTTTTTTTTTTTCATTGAAAAATAGCGATTGGCGGAATGTGTCGGCGTAAGCTTTCCATGTTTTGTTACCACCAACCAATTAACCGCATCGGGTTCAGAAGGTTGGTCGGAGGACTACAAAAGCAGAGTTGGTGAATGTTCAGTATAGGTCCACAGGATTTCGAGGAGGTTAAGAATTTGTAAATAGGTTCAGTGCATTTAGAATAACAATAACAGCTTAGGGACTGATCACATTTTACGTGGACAGTTTTTGAGAGGTTTTAGACACCCCGCCAACTATACCTGGATAATCATCTATAGAATTTAAAAAAAATGATTAGACTAAGATAATCTCTTTCCTTCATCGAAACGGATACTTAGGACTGCTAAGCTGAGATTAAACATTTAAGAAGAACTTTGAACGACTTCAAAATCGAGAGCACAGTTCACTTAAACGACAGGTCTGATGATCTTCATGGACGGATTCAGTATATTGTTAGGACTTCGGGAACGGGTTCGCGAAGTGGATCTAGTTAGTAGTTGGAACGAGGCCAATGAACTTCATTGGAAAGATCAGTGAATTATTATTTATTTATTTATTTAGTCAGATTATATGTACATACATTGGGATGAAACTCTTTCAGTCAATATTTTACTTAATGTAGCTTTTGGCATAGTTGCATCAATAATCTCTCAGTATTTATGCTAGACATTGATCATTATGTTGATTGGTTCATTTTTTGCATACGATGTTCTATGAGGTAAAACTTGAAATAAATTTCGAATTCTTAAAATGCGTGATGGTGCATGCAATTTCCAACTTTCTAGTACATTTTCTCAATGTTTACGTTGGGCGATTACATAGTTTACCAAATAGATTATAACCATTTGTTCCACACTTCAATGTTAATCAACATGCAACGCGATTGATAGGAAGGAAGAGGAAAATAATTCCAGCCTAGTTTTCTAAGTGTGAATAAAAAAAGGTTTGAACTGATTCTATACGACTTAAAAATGTTTCATGGCATGGAGGCCAAAACTACTCTACAACAAGCGTAAAATAAAAGGTAATTATTTTCTATTTAATTCCACTTAGCATTTTAAATCCATGACAGATACGTATTTCAACTACAATGTGCAGTCTTAATTAGTGTCATTCCCACTAAAGACCTATCGATCCTAAGATCAAGTAAAGAAGTAAAATCAAAAGTAATGTTGTGCGATATGCATTTAAATTAATAATAAAACCGAATGCGATTCAGCCATAGAGATTTAATGTATGTCTTTGTTTAAACTGCCTTGAAAGTTCGCTCAGAACTCATTACAAAATCTTTTCAGAATTCCGCTAAATAAAATGGTTAAAACTGCAAGCTCGAGCTTCTCGCTGAAAAATCATTTGAATTTTTTTAATTCATCCTAAAATGCTGATTGAATTGTCTTCATATTCTACTCAAAAATAATCTCTCAAGATGCCCTTGGAACTATTCCCGGAGTTCCCATAAAACTCTTTTCAGAATTCCCTTGAAATTGTACCGTTAAAATTCGATACCCTTAGTATTATTCTCTTTAGAAATTGCTGCATATTATCTTTCGAGTTTCCTCAGAACCACAATAAAGGCGCAAAGAGAAGTGCTGCGAAGAGTACTACAGCATTAAGCAGACACTGTACATGAGCATGATTGACCGCCCACGGATGCTACTCCTTTATTGCTAGATCAGCTGTAATTACACAGAGAACCAACAGATGATGCTTGGGACTAGCAATCATCCTCAATGTGTAAAAACTGGTGATCTAAAATTAGGCAATACCAGCGCCGGCCGCTTTCGAATGCAGTTTAAGAAAGGAGTGGGTAGGAATGTCCTGACGTGACACTCGCTTTGTTGGAAGGCGAGGAGACCTCTGCAGTTCCACGAGAAATCACTAGGATGTTGGATAAAAGGATTTGGCATGCAGCAAGGCTCGTTTTGGCAAACGGTACGCTGAATTACAGTGTTCGAATCAAGAAAACATGGTGACTAACGAATCTTGAATGCGGAGGGACATGAGATTAAACTCATGATGTTCTGCTCAGTAAGCAAACACGATCGCTCTAAGGCCACCGAGCCCCTCATATCACATCACACCACTTATGATCGAGTTGTTGTAGCCATTCAAACCTGGCAGCGACGAAACGACGATAATGTTCACAATATGATGGGGTCTGGGTTTGATCCCACGATTTTGTGCTCAGTAAGCCAAAATGGCTGTCTGAGGCAGCCGAGCCCTTCATTTAAGAACACACCACTTATGATGGAGTTAATGCTATAACCGTTCAAACCCGACGTCGGTGCCCCTTACACCAGAACAAGCCGGCGACTTACGATCTTTCAAATCCGGAGACATGAAGCTACGAAAAAGTCATTATTCCTTCACTAAGTTCTACGTTTACACGATGTTCATTATTTCGGTTAGGTAGGGGAATTTACGTATTCTCGTCAATCTAAGCAGCTTCTGCACTTCTATTAGTAATTTTCTCAGTGTCAGGCACACATATGACGTGTCTGTTTGTTTACATTTATCTGCTGCTAGCTATTCTATCTATTCCAATCGACAGAACTGTCCAAAACGGTTTGAAAACGTTTTTAAGGCGCTCCAACCATATCAGGTGAGTGTGACTATTGTCGGCAGCCTCTTTTACTTCGGCAACCTTTACGTTGAAACTGCGTCTTAACCAGCTGTTCTTTGGAAGAAACACCTGACATAACTGGTTTGCTCAGTCGTATAAATGTATTAGGATTGAAGCTGAAAGACCAAGGAATCGTTTAAATACATTCAGCGAAGTGTTTTAGTCAGAAAATACAGCGAAATTAACGTTTAAATTAAGGTTGCCGAAAACAGCCGATGGCTGCCTAAGCCATCATTTACCCTATTTACTTAAGATGTGAACAGAATCTGCAAACCTTCTTATTTTTGTTGATTTTTGATAGTTAATTTGAATAGTTTTTCAATTACACATTATAAGTCTAGTGGTACTGCTACTGTACTTCAAGTAAAAAATATATTTTAAAGATTCATACTGACCGAAGTTCAAGAGGTTGAAAAATAAGACAATACGGCATTCCAGCCAGAGTTGCGACCTATCACAATCACGATCGTCAAACAGCTGATGGTAGTAATGCTTTGTACATTCCTGTCAATGTGCTCGTCGAAGCTCTCTCCATGACCATCCATCAAGTTGACGAAAGAAGTAAAAAACAACTGGTGAATGGCGTCGTCGGTTGTGACCATAACCGATCTGGTCATTCCCGACAATCACGACACTCATCTGTGCTCGTTTTGAAGCAGTTGCTGCTTTGCTTGCTTATGTGAGTGTGTTGGTGAGTGAGCCCAACAGCTTCCGTTTCATGTTGCCTGCTTTGTTTGTAACTCCACAGTCGCGCCTGTCGAGACGAACTTGGAATGCGTAGGCATTGTTTTAATTTTCTTCTGTCGTTTCGCTTTTTCTCTTGATCGTACTGCAGAAGTCTTCACTGTTTTCGTTGTGCTTTTCATCATCAGCAGCGAGTGTAACGTTTTGCTTGTGAGCAGCGACCATTACTGGTGATTGTTGTTTGCCATGGCTCTAACTCTCACTGCGTGACAAAACGATCTGTCAGCGATAGTCGGTTGATGCGAAGACGAGTATCACGTGAGTGTCATGATATTTTGCATCACTGATTCCAGCGAAGCCACGTTACTGGCACAAAAAAGAGTTTGGACCTCTTGTTTATTTTGATACCATTTGTTAGCTCTAAAAAAGCTAGTTTTTGAAAATTTGTTTTGAGTTAACAAACAGGGGATCCCAACTTTAATCGTGTACAAAAATCAGAAGTGTCCATGGTGACCAGCAAATCCCGATTAACAATTTCCCGTTTTTTCCGGAATTTTGGAAATTTTCCCGGTTGTGCGCTATACATTTAAATTAAGCAGAAAAGCGAATGCGAGTACTCTGAAGTGATCAATAGGTTAAATTGGTCATTCATAAGACAGCAACATTTTTTCTAGATCTTGAATTTGGTAAAATTGCCGTAATTCCATTTCCGCTCACAGTTTTTTTTTCAAAATTCTTCTAAAGTAGGGGAAATGCAGGTAATGGCGGCCGAAGTGTCCCTAATTTGGGCCCGTACATAAATTCAGCAATCGACTAAATTTTCAATAGCAACCAAAAATATCCATTAATAACGTTCCAATAACGCGTTCATCTAGTTAAAATTGATAAATAGCAGATTTTTAACGATGGGCCCAATCTTAGATCCATAGGCCAACATTAGAGACATTTCCCCTATATTTGAGATTTTCTCTGGGAGCCCCTTGAAAATTTCAAATAACTGTCCAGTCATTTTCTGTAGAACACTGCATAAAATTAGCGAAATTCATCATGTTTATCGTCGAATTCACTGAAGCTTCCTTCCATTTCTTTTAATTCGCTTGAATTTTCCTTAGAATTCCTTTGCAATTCACCTCATAGCTGTCTTAAAATTTTGCTCAGAATTATCATGAAGTTCTCCTTTACATTATTCAGATAATTCGCTTGGAATCTTTCTTAAAATTATCTAGACATTCTTTTCGAGATGCCCTTGAGATTATCCTCGGAATTCCATTAAAACTCTTCACAGAATTCCTTTGGATTTGTACTCTAAAAATAATAATAAAAGTTAAAATACGATTCCCTTGGAATTGTTCACGCATCCTGGAATAATTTTCATAATCCCCATAGCATTTTACACAGAGCTGAACTCCCACAATTGACTAGCAATTCTAATCAAAACTCTCTTAGAGCTCATCCTTAAACTTCCTTGAACATTTTCACTGTTATTTCTAGAATTTATTCTAAAATCTGCTCAAATTAGCTTTGGATTTTTTTTTTCTAAAATTCACCTTAATAATTCTTCAATGTGACTGTATCCTGTAGCTCTAGTACAGTCCAATGGGCAAAATACTATTTTCTTTTCGTAGAGAAGACGAACTACATAATTTCCCTATTTGTCATCGAAATTCCTAACTTTTCACAATAACTTAGAATTCCCGGCTTTTTCCCGGTTTTTCCGATTGAATGATCACCCTGGATGTGGCATAAATGTGGCAATCTTCATACCATATGTTCGCCTACTAAAAACGCCGACAGAAACTGCAAAAATTAAACTTTGTTGATGTCGTATAGCATCGTTTGCTGTTTACAGACAATTTTCGCGCTTATAAAGCTATTTAGGTTACGTTATGTTAGGTTTAACCACCCGACCTGACCCTTCTTACTTATTTAAATTTCGACAAAATTGCATTCAGGAAAGAGAAAAGGGATAATTTCTGATAGATCTATGTCTGAATTTTCATGCAACTTTCGGCACGCAAAATGCCCGTAAATGATTATATACTTGAATTTTGATGGGGCTCTCGAGACACAGGACCACATTCGGACATGTTACCGGGGGTGTGGCCAGTTTCTGAATTGGACCAAAACCGATCATGCGACAGCTCAAAATGAGAATTAATAAACAAATACAATGGTGATTGTATGAAGTGCCGAGGACCACATTAGACACATCCGGACATGTTCTGGATACCCTAGGGTAAAAATCCAAAAATCATCATGCGACCTCCTCATTCAGCTATGTTGACGTTTTATGGAGCTTTTTAAATAGAGTGTTTTTAAGGTCATTTTGACTTTTATATAAGTATTCAATATTAGTGAGTCGTTAGTTTATGGAATTTATGAAGATGGGTCGTAAATCAATGTGATTTTCTATTTTATTTTATCATTGACATACCAGTTGTTCTTTAGAGCCTCCTCTGGTAATTTAAAAGTAAAATGATTTCAAATTAACTTTATATGTTTCGCAATGCCAAACATTTTTGTTATGATTATTGAGATTCTGTCCCAAGACAAATAATTTCTACAATTTTATAAATTCAAGACGACTGAAATCACTACGATGCGTTCAAGATAATTGTTACTCACTGCAGGTATGATTTGATAGAAACCTAGTAAAGATGTAAACAGCAACAGTCAGAAAACTTGCGTTTTTATTCAAAATAGAAAGTTAATCCAAATAGAAAAGTGTTCACGTAATGATAATACAAAGTGACCTTTAACTTGAGTTGAAATAGTACGAACAACATCTGTTGCATCGATCCAACACATACCAGCCCTGTGTGGTATACATATGAGATAAGTAGCTATACTTAGTACGTGATGATAAGAATTAAGCTATGATGTAAAAAACCTTTCGAAAGAAAGTGATAATATACGAACACCATCACACACCACTAAATAGTTGAGCTTGTTTAAAAAAAAGGCTTCCCGAGCTATTCTGAAATCGAAAACAATGACTGAAGAAGACTGCTTTTCAACACAAATAAAATGTCCTACTCAGAGACAACTGCAATTTATTCCGGACGTGTCAAGAAAGGAAAAATGGCATTTCTAATCTCCTGATAGTGCCCCGCGCCATCGATGAAGTGTGTTATAGACAGCAAGCTGTTTTTTCCCCTCCTATTTGAGGAGAATCGATTGTCACAGCGACAATTGATGTCGATTCCCTTGCTGCTCGTGTATTTGGTACGTACTGTACTATCCGTTTGTTGCTATCAGTTGCATAACATGTACAATAGGAGAAACATACACACCTAAGGCTATGTTTAGGATCAACTATACTTAAACTCAAGCCACAGACACGAGTTCGTTTCATCATACACCTACGAACATTTCGATGGCGATATGACATATCTTGCAATCTTATCATTTCACTTCCAACTAAAGGATAAATATAGATCCACTGTTCACAGGTAAAGTGCACTAACATACATGTAGCTTCAAAGTGCAGACATCCCACACATCCTCTAATCAGCAGATTCGCTTTCATACAAGGCTAATGCCAGCACATTAAGCCATAAAAAACCTTGCGTTTGCACAGTTCATCACTAATTAGAAACTAACTCTTTTCCCGTACAGGTACACTTTGTACACGAGTTAGTTTCTTCATTTAGAAGTTTAATTACGTAGCTCACTCTAACTGCCTGGAAGACGGCAGAGATCTGCCGACTCAATTGGAAAAAAAATGTGGTAGATGTGATATATGCCTCTGGAGGTATGATATGGAAATTTATTGGATGCCGGCCAGCTCCAGCCGCATGACCTTTCTTGAAGACCTTGGAAGTGTGTGAATGTTATTAACATTTTAAAAGTAGCACCTGTCATAGTTAGCGAGCAGCTTTTGCGCATTCTAAATCGACGGTTTGCCAAGTTGGTGTCAATTGAAGATTTTGAAATACTTCAATCTAAAAATAACACCCGATCCATTCAATTTTCCACTAATCTCGTCAAACTTAGAAGAGTGAATCCCGTCATCCTCGAACACACGTTTCCTTGTAAGACCAAACGAATACACCTATAGTGTTCAACATCATCCAGCCCATTCATTCCACGTCAGTCACAGTCAAGTGCTCCCGGACGGGTTTGTTCCTATTTTCCACAAAGCGCGCTACTCACTGTCGCCTCCAGGATAACAATAACGCCGGTCGTTGCCAACTAGAGAAGCCTGCAGAAGCAGGGGCCCGGGAAAATGTTACGTGTCAGATGCATATCCTTTCCGCTGTTCAACAGGAGATGCCGCAACGATGACGAAGACGGCGTTTGGCATAGGTTTTACGGCGTCAAAGAAGAAGGATTGCCACTCTTAATTAGTATGGCTCCTTGGCGGTGGTAGCATGGCAGTCAGACATGCTGTAATTGGATTTTGCAAGGCACAAATGATTGGAAGGAAAAAAGTTCAACGTCACGTGATAGTGATGCAGTATGAAAGTTTCGAACAAAGCAAAGCACAGAGAGACGAACGAGCACATGAATCATGTTGTAATTTATCTGAATCAATTAGATAAAGTGCCGAGTGTAACGACGAAATGTGCCCTATGTCGATTCGGATTGGAGCAGATGGGACAGTGACTGTTCAACACTTACCCGAATGCACTTTCCGAAGCATTGAATTTCAGTACGTCGTCGTTAAAATAGATTGTTCAATTTCCAAAAAAAAAAAACTTCTAGTGGCATCACTTGTGTTCGGGGTAAAGTTTTCCCAGTAGCGCATGAATGTGTCTACAGTCATTGAAAGTGATGCTCTACTGTATGCTACACACATTACTTGTTCTTGCAGGATGCACTCAACTTTAGAACAATGACGCTAGTGCTCATTCGGGAGTATGGAATGTGTTTTGTAACATAAAATTTGACTTGGATGTTTCTTTGTTTTCGATGCGATAATATCTCCTCAATGTAGGCACGAAGCATGATTGAAATGAGGAATAATTTTACCAAAGTTATAATGAAAACATTTCGACTAAAACAAGAGTATGCATGACTCAAGAGAAAATCCAAATGGCTTTTCTGGAATTCACCTTACAATGCATTTCCACCATCCCAGCGGTCGTAAATTCATTAAAATTGCCAAACCACGTCAACTATGATGGTATTGACACCGCCACGGCGCAGTTGTCGTCATCGTCGCGTGAGAATCCGAATCAAGCTCCTTCATTTGCAAACCTTGCTTCGTTACGTAAGAACAACAACAAGTGTCACCGACAGCACCACATTTTGCATGTGCGTGTGAATCAGCAGACTTTCCGTCGATTCCCACTGCACAGCACCAGCAGTAAAATGATCAACCGCCTACGAGTCTACCCGAAAATAGTTTAAATTCAAACACTGCTGATGAAATTACCACGAATGGCTTTTTGTTTGGACAGCTGTCGGAACATCTGCTCACTGCCTGCCGGTTGCGATAGTTGAGGCGGAAGATTGTGTACACTTCCGATGCTAGACTGTGATAATATTAGGCAAATCCTTAGAACTACCTACGTGATAGACGAGGGAAAGGTTCATCTAGCTGAATACTGAGATAATATCTAGCTACCCACAATTGAAAAAAAAAATAATTAGGCACTGATTTATGTGCAAGCCCATTAAAAGGATGTAATAAACGTAGCATGTTGACAACTAATCAAACAAAACGAATTAGGTTCCATTGTGCTGCAATCATTTCCGTGATGAACAGCAATGTCCTATACCTTTACAAATCATTAGATTTTCGCTTAACCCAATCACACAACCTCCATAAGCTGGCATTATTTACCGTTATCTAGATCAAGTCCGAATGCTTTTCATTTTCACGCTTTCGCATCGGATTTCCATCTAACCAACCGTCTAACCGTTCGATGTGTTGTTTCGTTTATCATTTTTCGACAGTAATGTCCGATTCGCACGCTTGCCTTGTTCTAGCAGAGCGTTCTCAGATCCCGATTGATACGATTACGGTTGTTCCTCAAGCGAGCAGCTAGGATTCGGAATTTGTTAATGAACCGTTACAGATGATGGGATGGGAAAATGTGTGATACCTTTTCGTAAGACGATTATAGTGGTTATATTCCGGTCACCCACATTAATTTGGAGAACTTAAACGGGAGCCTGCCCTTTTTTTTGGCTGTTCATTTAGTTTTGATTATAAAGGGGTATGCTCGCACAGCTGGCTGCACAGATAAAATTCTGAAATCTTGGCTGCTGGTTGTCCAAATATTTATTGATTTTAAAACGAGTCTTAAAGTTTACCTGGAGATCTTTTCACAATTACCCTAGAATTGTCCCTTCCTTGAATCAAGCTGCGATTTGATGTGAGTTTTAATAGTCAAGTTCTTTAATCTTAACATTGGTCGTAAAGAAGTGACTTTGGTGACTTTTTGATGAAAAAACTGACTTTTTAGTGACTGACTTGAAAATAGTGACCAAGGCACTAAAAAGTGACCTGCTACCAGCCCTGAATTAGGATTATTTCTCTTTATATCCCGAACATAAAAAGAATTTTCATTTGCATTAGGATAAATTTTTGCAGATCTGTTACTTAATTCTAAAACCTTCTTGGCATATAATAAAACATCAGATTAATCCACCTATCTGTGATTAGTAGCTTTCTCAAACAATGCATAGGGCGATTAGACCTAATATTATTAAAGGGTGTACGGAACAGGGCTCTAAAATGAACTCGAGTTTTGTTTCTCTCATATAAACGTGTTCAACGCTTCATTTCCATAACGCCTAGCTAGACTATCAGCAAGAAATGATAATGAAAAAGAAGCACGCTTAGAAGGAAACGCTGGCTGTGGATCTTCTCGTCGTTGCTTTGCTCATCGCTTTCAATGTAAGTAACGTCGATTTTCTAGTTAAACGAAACCTCATTATGGCTTTCAATCCCCCTTCACGAACACTCTATCACCGCTCTTTCAATTTTTTTTAGATAAATATGTGGATGGCAGATAAATTAAACATATTACGTGTAATCTTCAAGTGTTTTCACGTGAGAAATGCTTTAAATATGTAATTTCATTTTCCGTCATATACGTCATGAAACCTCTGTTGATGTGTTTCATGAAAGAGAAAACTATCAAAGTCGAGCGCTCTTTCGCTCATCCGTTTCACCAAAGCTTGAAAGGAAGACCAATGGAGCGACGGGAGAAAGAGAGACAAGCGATTGAACATTTGTTTGTGCACGCCGACTGAGGTTCTAGAATGCTGCTAAGCTGTTCGACTTTAACAGAAAAAGAAAGCCAGCAGTCCCTTCGTCGCATCGATTTGATCGATTGAAGCTGATATTGTGACGCCCTGGTACGGAATCAAATTTTTACCCATTGGGTATTTTCTATTGAAATTTTGGGTGAAATGAGTTCAATGTGTATTGTTTACAAGGTGTAAGTTTCACTAGCAGCTGTGCAATCTTTGCGAAGAAGGAGTCCGAAGAACAGCAACGGAAATCCGGATCTCTCTCATCGTGCCATCAGTAGGAAGCTGGGAATGGTACAATTTACGGTAAGCCGTGTTTTAAATCGGTACAACGAACGTTTGACCGTTCGGAAGGATGAGACTGGCCGAAATGGATCTCCGTATAATCAAGGTGGCCAGTGAATTTTCATTTTGAAAATCCCGGTTTTTTCCCGGTTTTCCCGGTTCAAATCTTAAAAATTCCCGGTTGTTAATATGCAACAAACAAAAAATTTACTGAACGGATAAAAAAAAAATGTGATTTAAGAAGATTCCCAAGATTCTGGAGCTTGAAATGTATGTAGAGTCTGAAACTAGAACTTTTCTTCAAAATGTGTGATTAATAACATGCTTCGTGATGCAAGATTTGGAGAAACAATAATTAAAATGTAAAATTTTGAATTTCTTTCAAGATCACAGATTTGAAAAAAAAAAATCATACTTATCAGTCGTGGAGTCATAATTGTCACGCTCTGAGACTTGGAAGCATTTTAAGGGTTGTAACAAATTACAAAACAATCTGTATAAACTAGCTGCCAAACCCTCGAATTTTTAGTAAAATTTAAAATAATTCAAAGTGTTGATTACAAACAAGTATTGAGAAGCATTCCCACAGTTTTCGAAGGAGAAGAGCAGATTTCCAGAATTATTCTGACATGAAATCTTTAGAAACTGTTAGATGAATTTGGAAGGATTTCTTTGGAGAAGAATGCAAGTTCTAAATTAAACTGTTATGTAATTTTAGAAGATTTAAAAAAGAGTTGTGAAAAACAAAACTTTGCAGAAAATTCCTACGTGATTCTGATGAGATTTGTATGGGGATCGTGAGGAAAATGACAGATGAATTTTAAGAAGAATTCCAATTATGATCAGAATTCAACAAGAAACAGAGTTCTTAGAAATTTCTGGCAATAATTACAACCCTAGTGCGAAAGATTCATCACATAACTCAAACAAAATTGATTGCATAAAATTTGCTGATAATTAGAAAGAAATTCTTTAAAATACTCCAAGGAGTTTCTAAATAAATTTTCGAAAGATTTCTGCTGTTTTGAATAGAGTTAAAAGAAATGTTTGAAAAGATTTTCAAAGGAATCAAAGTCTCCGGATAGGCTCAAGGGAATTATATGAAGGATTCCAATTAAATTCTTAGAAGGGGTTGGAAGGAAATTCCTAAAAGTATTCAACGGTAATTATTACGCGGAGTGTTTTCTGGTTTATTTCAGATTATTTTCAAGTTAATTCAGAGCAGAATTCCAAGTTAATTATGGAATTCATATCATGAGAATTTTGAACAACGAAAAATTAAAACCCCGGAAAATAATAATTCAGTTTCAGTTTTAACAAATATTTGTTTCCAAACTCCAGCATCTTCAATATTTTCTTTTAAGAACCATGCACTTTACATCTGAAATTAAAACGACAAAAATCAATTTGCAATATTACTGAGTGATTAAATTCTAAAAATAATAAGACGGTAAACTGAAGAAAATTATGCAGCCAATAGAGCAAGACATTCATTTGCTAAAGGATCACTCTGTTTTAATGGATTTTTTTTATGAAATTCTGATGTAAAAATTTGTTCCTATGATATGGTTAATTTATTTTCCCGTTTCTCTTGCAGAATTCCCGGGTTTTTCCCGGTTTTCCTTGTTACTTTTCAAAATCCCGGATATTTCCCGGTATTCCCGGTTTTCCCGGTTTGCTGGCCACCCTGGTATAATGTAAAAGATCACAAGCGTTCAAGAAGAATCCAAACAGTTCAGTTAGATAAAACAGCAACAAAGGTTATCTTCCATTTTATTCCACTTAATTAATTATCCATGACAGATACGTTTTTCGACTACAATGTGCAGTTTTCATCAGTGTCATTCCCACTAAAGAACTTATCAAAATCTAACCCCCTGAAGTACTCATCCCCTAGGTAAAAATGTCAAGATCACAGGTATAACAATGAAACTACAATGTGTTGAATCGGAACCTACCTAACTAATAAAAACCAAAGATTTAAGTAAGCTAAAGGAGAAAAATCTATAAAACTCCCTAATAAGGAAAATCTCTAAAGGCTTGGTAGCCATCATAATGAAGTAATGAAATGAAATCATTACTTCAGTTCAGTTAGAGATATGGCGAAGAAACTGCATTTAAGCAAAATTTTCGTGCGAGATGCGAAAAAACGTGAAGGACCACACACGTACAAAGTCCAAAAGGCACCGAATCGCGATGAACGACATAATACCACGGTAGGGAAATCACGTGCAAGGAAGCTCTACACCCAGATGTTTACAAAACCGCATTGTCTAGTTATGGATGACGAGACGTATGTAAAAGCAGACTTCCGGCAGCTTCCGAGGCCCGTGTTCTTCACTGATCATCACACACTTAGAAATTATCGCCGACTTCGGTAATTTTTACCGAAATCTGAACAGCTGAATTGTTCTGTAAAATTTACGCAATTCAATTCAATTGCTTTTCAGCTACTTTTAAACTAAATCTGACTAAAATGACAAGATTTGATCATTTAAACAAGGCTGAACATGTTTTGAAATTACTTTCAAGTTCAATAGCCTTTAAAATGAAGGTCAAAGTTTTACCGAACGTTCAGCTGTTCTGATTTCGGTAAAATTTACCGAACACGAAAACAAAATCTTAGTGTTCATAAGTTCGATGTCCCTGAGGACGTCAGAAAGCAGAAGATGTCAAAGTTTGCCAAGAAATACATGATAAAAATACGCTCGTGTGGAAAGCGGAGCACTCCATTCATGACAACTGGGAACGATCAATGGGCAGGTATACCTTAAGGAATGCCTCTAAAAGCGTCTACTTCGACTTCTGAGGTCACACAATGGTCCTACGCCTTTCTGGCCGGATTAAGCCTCGTGCCATTACTCGAAAGATGTTCTGGCGTGGTACAAGGCTAAGGAGGTGAATTTCGTGCCGAAACATCTCAATCCCCCGAACGCACCGGAACTGCGGCCAATTGAGAAGTACTGGACCATCATAAAGCAGGCACTTCGGAAACACCCTAAGTAAGTGAAATTAGAGGAAGACATGAAGAAAAAATGGATTTCCACACAAACAAAAATTGGTCCAAACGTTGTACAAGATCTTATGAGTAGTGTTAAGAGAAAAGTGTGTGCATTTGGATATGGCAATGAAATTGAATAAAACGAACATGGAAAAAGTTAATAATATGTTTTCTTTTATTCCCTGAAAGTTTGAAGATGATCGGTTGAATGGGTGAATCTTGCCGAATCTTTTCTTGTGATGCAATTTGATTTCGTACACCCTTTATTGTTGTCATACTAGGCGATTTTAACAAGAGATTTGATCTTACGTGCCCTATAATACCAGCGGTAAAAGAATCTTAAGAAGGTATGGGACTGGCAAACTGATTTAGCTTTAAAGCTGAATGTCACAGGTTCAAATTTCATCCTAGATAAGTCACGAATGACATGTTTTTTTTTCTTTCAATTTTATCAAAGCAAGTATACAGCTTAGCACTGAAACTATCCTCCTGTCGAAGAAGGGAGCAGTATAGTGTACTAGTGGTAAGGGGGTGATCTAACTTTAGTTTGAAATCTTATGACCAACCGGTAAATGTAACTATGTCTATTACAGATTTGCATGAAAACTATGCTGAATTTGCAATGTTGCGCGACATGAACAGATTCTGTAATGCGGTCACCGGAAGGTTTTTAAAATAATTTTGTAATTTTCATGTCAGCTCCATTAAAAGTCTATAGAAAGCCTATTGGTAAAAAAAACCATGAAGAAAGAGGTGACACATGGCATGTTTTGGTGTAAAAATGCAATTTTTCCCTACTGTATACAATAATACATTTAAAGTCCATAGAAAGCTTACGGATGAAAAACCACGAAGAAAGAGGTGTCGCATGGCATGTTTTGGTGTAAAAATGAAATTGTACCCTACTGCAGGTTCCCCGGGAGTACTTCGGTGGTTCCGGAAGTGGCCAATGTAAAGTCTTTAGAAATCCTACTGATGAAAAAGCATGAAGAAAGAGGTGTCATACAGCATGATATTTGTAAAAATGAATTTGTGCCCTACTACAGGTTCCCTCGGTGGCTCCGGAAGTGGCCAATGTGGTCAATGCTCCATTTACAGTCTATAGAAAGCCTATTGGTAAAAAAAACCACGAAGAAAGAGGTGTCACATGGCATGTTTTGAGTGAATGAAAGAACTGACCGCACTCAGAACCCTCCCTCAGGACCGATTCCAGGGAAATGGCCATATCTCGGTTGTTTCTGAGCCGATTTTAGCTCTTGGTGCGTCATTTGCTTTGGAAATGGTTCTTTTTTTGGTGTGTGTGTACAAAAAACAAATTAGTAACAAACACCCTGAGAAAAACTTATCACAAATTTAGCAATTTAGACATGCCCTAAGGTAACCCGGAATATCTCCGGTATTCGGTAACCATGGTCACTTTCATTGCCCACCATAAAATTTGATTAGTTTTTCAGTCGAATGCTTCTTGAAGATTAAAAATCGAACAATATTCAACGAAGTTACAACAGTTCAAAATTGGACAAAATTTTGCTAGTACCCTATATTTCTCACAACCCCTGTAACATATGCATAGGATGTAATAAATCCAACCTTGTATTGGATGGAGCGATTCGTTTTGCATGTATTGAATCATGATAACAGCTATCTTTTTTTTTGATCCTGTATCGCAATTTGCAATTGTTCCAGCTGTAACAAATGACCTAACATTTCTATCTAGCTTCTACCAATAGCCCCGAGCGCAGGTCCCAGCGGAGCTTTACATAACATGGCTCATTCAATTTCAAAAGCTATTAAAACCCTTTTTGTTCTCCCACCCGTGTCTCCTTTATTTGCTTAATAGCTATGCCCTGTCGTTTGTACCAACCCAACACAGACAAAGTACGACGGTAGTAAAAAGCGGAAATTACTATTTATTCTCATTAGTGGATGGGCATAATAAACGGTCAACTGATAAAGATTAACCGACTGCTGACTGCTGGTGCTGTTTGATCAACGACATGGGAAATATTTTAAACTTAGTGGGGGATAAGTGTCATCCAGAAAGCGAAGATTTGTTGAAACTATTTTTCTAGCAACATAAAATCCTTTTTCCTGTTGTGAAGTGAAAGATAATTGCGTTGTGCTCTGATTTATTCTTGCCTTCTCGTATCGCTCCAACAACTTAGTGCAGTGATTTACCGGACGTCCTTTTCACTTGAACTGTGGGTTAGCAGGAGAAAAATAAAATACAAACTGGTACTCAAGGCTTTAACATTGCGCTTTATCCTGTTTTTCAGACCTACCGGTACGCCCACTGTGTCCTAAGTGGTGGCCGGCAGTGCAATTTTCCGTCGTCGTCACACCGGATAACACTCTCACGAACATTCACACCGAGAGAAACAAAATGCATCTACCCCCCAGTGAATGAGAATTTATGGCGCACCTCTCGGCAACATAGTATTTCATTGTCCTCTTCTGTTCCCTCCCGCAGTCCGCTCCCATCAACAATCGTTCCGGGAAATGCTTATTTTTCTGTCCTTGAAATTCACGGGAAAACCATTCTGAATTTAGCCATTATTCAGACTATGAATAGGGAAAAAGTGCAAACGAGAGTGCTTTTCACAGTAACGGAAGGAAGATGGGCACACACACGACGTACACCTGTCGACACGTGCAAAAGAGCTAGCTGCGGACTATAAGGTACATGATAACGGGTTGGTTTCCGAAAAATTGGTTACAGAACGAATCGTCTGGAAAATTCTGAGTGTTAGTCGGAATTTACTGTGTTATTTTCGGTCGGTTGTTTGTATCAGATGGGTTGGTTTAGCAACAACGCCCACGTGCCACACATTTTACCTGTAGCAAGAAAGGTTCGACAACGGAGCACGTAGCTGCTAGGACAACGGAGAACGTAGCTGCTAGATTGGTTTCAATTTTCGTCACAAGCCGGCGTAAGTGGCCAAGCGCTTGAGATGAGATTAAAAACCTTCGTAATGGATGAACGGAAAAAAATATATGATAAAATCAAATTACGTTGCTGCATCCTCCAATTTGAAAGATGCTTTTGCTGTTTGAAGTCTGAGTATGGAAGCGATGAAAGTGCGACAGGTAAATTAGAAATTTGATTCGATTGAGATTCCTTGAAAAAGGACAGGTTGGTAAATATGGTATATATCCTATTGCTATCAAACGAAGGTTTTATATTTGTTTGAATTTAAAGGAAGGCAAACAATACGGACTTAACGTTTTTTACCCTATTTATAAAGCAGCATTACTACTGCACCTTACGGGGGAAACGGAGGATTCACTTACAATTTTGTATAAAATATATACATACTAGAGCGTGGTTCAAAATATCGATTTTGTTTATGTGGTTTATATGTTGTTTTGAGAATTACTATGGTAAAAGTTAATTTTTTCTTCTTACCGCAATTGTGATACAAGGAATAGTTTGCTTATGTGAAATTTTCCCAACTACTACTTTGCTGAATTAATTTCTAATTTAATGAAAATAATTTACACCAAGGACCAACAATCATCTGATGACAAAATTGATCCTTCTCTACAGCCTGTTACAAGAATGTTAATTCTCGTAAGATACATATACAGAGGATATAAGAAATCCATACTAATATTTGATGTGTTTGGTTTGCGTGTGACTAATAATCGTCACTGCGCCAACTATGAACTAGCCTATTTTAGAACTACTCGAGAAAATCAAATACGATTAACCAACATAAAAGTACGTGTTAACTGGTGTAGTTACTGTACACACATTAATTAACTTAAGGTGAATCGCTGTAACATCCTTATTCTCGGAACCACTTCGGAATTTTAAGTGCACAAATAACAGCTTCTACGATACGTGCAACATTCAAATTGTTACTCCACGTTAGCTGAACTGCAGCATACATGAAGTAGCAATTTCAGGTGAAATGAAGCACCGATTTCCGAGATTTGTGTAATTGAAAATTCGAAGAGGAAGTGCATGTATAGCCTACGTGGCGGCCATTTGTGGACTCCACAAGGAATCACCTTAAACATCTATTACAATAATAGAATTTACATTTGAAGAGAAATGGAGCGTCGAATATCCTTATAATATGCCGTATCTGTACTTACGAATATTTGAATTGTTCCATGAATTGATTGTCGTTACCTAGAAAGAAAACAAAATACGAATTACTAAAATACTCAACGAAAACAACATTTAGCATAATCCCAAAAAAAAAATTTCAAATAGCCGTAACCAGCACTGTAGTAAGGGGTTGGTGGTTGGCGAAAATGGTCCCGTCAAGGGCGACAAGCCCAAAGGTCAAATCCAACGAGTTTCTATTTCACAACTTTAGATTAAATTGCGATAATTGTCATTTAATCGATGAGCGATTCAAATTTTCAGAGCCCAAGGTAATGTTATGAAGTTCAAGATCTCGAAAGATTTCAAAGTTTCAGAATTACAGAATCAAGAAAATTAGGAATTCGAAGGCCGCTATGCCGAACGCTATGGAACTGAATGAAAAGTGAGAAATTGTGCTTCGAAATTCTTTTAGAAATGTTGAGCTTGTCAAAAATGTATGTATTGTAAGTAGTTTTCGACCTTTGTAAAATTTCCACGATCCTATATTTGAAAAATAAATCAAGATTTGGGCCCTGAAAAATGTGTAAGGCTTTTGAACTCAGATTGAACTTACAGGAGGAAATTTCAAAATAAATTCTACGAAAGTTGGGCTAATTCCTAGTGTGCTTGAAAAGAACTCTTGACATTTCTGTACACTATTCTTAAGGAATTTCAAGGAGGACTTCAGTTGAATTCTATGGAGAATTCCAATTACATGTTAATTCTTTAAGTGAAGATAGTTTATATCGCTGTGAAGCAACTGTAAACTCTAGAGGGAATTTATATCTGTAACTGAAACCAGTTCGATTTTGTTTGCTAACCTGGTGTCATATTTAATTATCTTAAAGATAAATCGTGCAGCTCAAACCTTTGTAGGGGTAACATCATCATCATCATCAAATACTTAGAAAATGCTGAAGAGAATTCCAAGGGAATACTGATAGCAGTTTTGAGTAAGATTTCAATGTATTTCTTACTTGTAGCTTCACAGAAGACTTCCATAAAAATTGAAAGGTGAGTGCTAAGGAGAAAATTAGCAGAACAACGGAATATTAAGGAGAATTCAAAGTGAATTCTTAAAATAACTCTGTGGATAATAACAAATAACTCTGATAAGAAAAGGGTGTCCACGATGAAATTGCCACACTATGAAATTGATCTAACTTTTTAACCGTTGGGTAGAATTTAATGAAAATTTGGGTGGATTTAGTTTATAGTGCATTATTTACATCCTGCAAGTTTTTAAGTCCTGTGATCAAAACTCACGGAAATGGAGTCGAAAGAACAGCTCGTGCGTGATAAAATCTTGCGCATTCATCACGAGAACAAGGATCTCTCGCATCGTTCCTTCGCTAAAACGTTGGGAATCGCGAATTCCACGGTGTCGCGAGTGATTAAGCGGTTCGAGGAACGGTTGACCACCGATCGGAAGCCCAGAAGTGAAGGAAAAAGTATACCAATACAACACCAAAAATCACAACCGCGTAAAGGGTGATACGGTCAAAATTTGGTCAAGGGAAAACGCGTGTAAATCGGTGAAATCGTTTATTTAAAAAATCAAATTAAATTTCTTTTTCAAGTTCAATTAGTATAAAATTCAGGAAAAATATTCAGTTAGGCTTCCGCTTTTCCAAATCCGAATTGCCGGGCCTTACGCTTGACCCCTGCCATCAGATTTTGTACAGCCACCTTGTCCACCTTCTTGGCCGCAGAAAGCCAGTTTGCCTTGAACTGCTGCTCGCCCTTAGCAGTTTTTTGGTCTTCTTTAGGTTCCGCTTGACAATAGCCCAGTATTTCTCAATTGGGCGGAGCTCTGGCGTGTTGGGAGGGTTCTTGTCCTTGGGAACCACCTGCACGTTGTTGGCGGCGTACCACTCCATGGTCTTTTTACCGTAATGGCAAGATGCAAAATCCGGCCAAAACAGTACGGAACAACCGTGTTTCTTCAGGAAAGGCAGCAGACGTTTATTCAAACACTCTTTCACGTAAATTTCTTGGTTGACAGTCCCGGAAGCTATGAAAATGCTGCTTTTCAAGCCACAGGTACAGATGGCTTGCCAAACCAGATATTTCTTTGCGAACTTTGACAGTTTCATGTGCTTGAAAACATCTGCTACCTTTCCCCTTCCTTTTGCCGTATAAAACTCCTGTCCCGGAAGCTGCTTGTAGTCGGCTTTGACGTAGGTTTCGTCGTCCATTACCACGCAGTCAAACTTCGTCAGCATCGTCGTGTACAGCCTCCGGGATCGCGCTTTGGCCGTCGTATTTTGTTTATCATCGCGATTTGGAGTCACTACCTTCTTGTAAGTCGATAGTCCGGCTCGTTTTTTGGCTCGATGCACGGTTGTAGACGATACACCCAGCTTATTTTCGGCATCTCGGAGAGAGAGGTTAGGGTTTCGCTTGAAACTACCGGCTTCCGGTTTTCGATTTCCCCCCGATCCAGACTTCCTGGCTGTCGACAAACGTTCCCCAAACACTTTAATTACATTTGTAACGGTTGATTTGGCAACTTTTAGCGATTTTGCCAACTTTGCGTGCGAGTAGCTCGGATTTTCGCGATGCTCGAGCAAAATTTTGATACGCTGCTCTTCTTGCTTGGACGGCATTTTGACAACTGAAGAGTGAATTCCAAAATCAAAATAGGAGCAACATTCTACACACACACACCTTCAAAATGAGGGGTGTTCAGGTTTTTTAAATGCAAAATTGAAAGAAATACGTCAAGTTGATATTGACCAAATTTTGACCGTATCACCCTTTAGTTGGGGCCTTCAACCGAAATCCGAACGCCTCCGTTAGGGATGTGGCTAAGAAGCTGCACCTAAGCCGAAGTTTTGTCCAGAAGGCCAAAACTAAGGCTGGGCTTCGAACGTTCAAGGTACAAAAGGCCCCTAATCGCGACGAGAAACAGAACAAGTCCGCCAAAACCCGTGCCAGGAAGTTGTACCTCAACATGCTGACGAAAGTTGAATGCTGCATCATGGACGACGAAACATATGTGAAGGCCGACTTCAAACAGATCCCCGGCAACCTGTTTTTCACGGCCAAGGATAAGTTCAGCGTTCTGGAGCATGTCCGCACTCAGAAGATGTCCAAATTTGCGAAGAAATTCCTGGTTTGGCAAGCCATCTGCACGTGCGGGAAGCGGAGTGCACCTTTCGTGACCCAGGACACGATGAACGGACAGGTGTACATAAAAGAGTGCCTCCAGAAGCGGCTGCTTCCTCTCCTGAAGGCCCACAACGTCCCAACAATCTTCTGGCCGTATTTGGCCTCATGCCACTACTCCAAGGACGTGCTGAAGTGGTATGCGGACAATAAGGTCAATTTCGTGCCGAAAATGTTCAACCCTCCCAACACTCCGGAGCTCCGCCTCATCGAGAAGTACTGGGCGATTATGAAGCAGCACCTTCTTAAACGACCTAAGGTAGTGAAGACAGTCGAGGAACTGAAGAAAGTATGGGTTTACATGCAAAAAACGGTTGATTCACAGGTTGTGCAGAATCTTATGGCCGGGGTAAATAATACGAGTAAAATGTAATACGAGTAAAATGGTAAAATGAAGTTTAATAGTTATCGGATCGGATGAAAACTCGAATTTTGCGAATCAATTTTGTGTGTGGCAATTTCATCGTAGACACCCTTTATATTAAGGGTATAACAAATCTGAGATAAAATTATGGTGAGAAATTCATGCGGATTATCGTGAGAACACTAATATAAGTGTAGAACAAATTATTTACACGGAGATTTCCTAGAGGAGATTTCTAAGGGGATTTATGTAGAGAATTGATAAAGCATAAGATTATTCAGGGTAATCCTGAAGGCAACTCACAAGATATCTTAAGATGATTCTAAGGAAATTTAGGAGAAAATTCCAGATAAGAGTTAATTAGAAATCTAGAATTTATTTAGGAACATTTTTTACAACGTCGGGTACATAAATTCAGGTTCAGGATTTGGTACATATCAAAATTCATGCACAGCAAAGTACATAAAACAGAGTATAAGAAGTTAACAGAGTTTATTCAAAATATATACAAAAATATGTCTAAATCGCCACCAACTTCCCGGTTCTCCCCGTTGAGTGACCACCATGGTTTCAAGGGACAAAGTAAGAAGATTCTTAAGATGAATGTTAATGAAATTTAGAGAGCATTCCTACTGAATTTTATAACAATGCTTGGGGAATGCTGAAGAGAATTCACATGACATTTTCATGTGAAATCAAATGAATCTCTGGTAGCATTCGAATAGAATCTTCTTCCTTGATTTGTTTTCCGTCAATCATGTTTTCCGTGCTGAGCACCAATGCTACCGACGCTAGTGAGGCAGCTCCCACGCCTGGACCATACCTATCGACCCATCAACTCATGAACCGGGGACCAACGGCTTTACTTCTCTTCCGAAGGAAGGCGTGATCAGAGATGTTATGCCTCAGAACATCCCAGCGGGGCGCCGACTGGGATTGAACCTAGGTCTGCTGGGGTGAGAGGTAATCACACTTACCACTGCACCACCGGCGCCACCTATTCGAATAGAATGTTGAGGATGATTCCAAGCATTGTGGAAGATTACTTAGAACATTATGACTCTCCTCTAGGGAATTCATAGCCTAAGTAACAATTTTGGTTTTATGCGGGTTTTGTAAACCATGATTTAGGCTTGTAGAATACTATAAAAACCTTTATAAAGCTTGAAATGCTACTTGGGAGGTTATCTCTGAGGAGGATTCGTGATAATTCTGAAGGATATGGGGTAACAATTAAGCAAAATTTACAGATAGTTATTCAACATTTCAAGTTGATTGGGGAGAGTTAATAAAATATTAATTATAAAAATAAGGAAATACGAGAGACCATTTCAAGATTTTTATTGGGAAATTTTGACAAAAACTGTGAGAAAACTGTAGGAATATGCAAAGTGAATTCTTGAGCAAACCTGTAAAGAACTCCAACAGGTGATTCAGACATAATAAAAACATACAAAATCCGGTCTAATAAAACCTTGCAGGTTTTAGGCCTTAATTTTGTTTTTTTTTTAAATCTAGGGCTGATATTTGTGATTGGGTTAAAATTGCGGCTGATTTTAAGTTGCCGATAATAGAACAGATTAACGCGCAGCTCAAATGGATAGGTTGTCGAAGAAAAATAGACTGCCGACAATAGTCACACACACCTGAGAAGTTTGGAGCGTTGAAAAATCGACTTCAAACTGTTTGAACAATTATGTCGATTGAAAGAGATAGAGAAGGAAGCAGCATGGAGGGAAGGGGTGGGCAAAACGAAGTGAAGTGTAACGATTAGTGGCGCACTCAACAAAGTTTTTAAGATTCTGGCATCACCATGCTGTACTTTGAAAAATGTTGGAGATTGAGAACTTAAAGAAGACTTTGACATTTAAAGAATTCTGATTCTATGAGAATGATGCTGATAATACTAACTCTGCGACACTGACATTTGTTTCGAGAAATCAGAAAAAGAAAAAAATGTATATCGAACAAAGCTCAAATGTGGCATCCCACAGGCTTAAAAAAATACTCCCCTCTATTTCAAAACTTCACGCTTAATTTTTTTTTTTTCCTTTGGTTTGTTTTTTCCGTCGATCTTGTTTTCCGTGCTGAGCACCAATGCTACCGACGTGCCAGGAAGGCAGCTCCCACACCTGGACCCTACCTATCGACCAATCAACTCATGAACCGGGGACCAACGGCTTTACTTCCCATCCGAAGGAAGGCGTGATCAGAGATATTATATGCCTCAGAACATCCCGGCGGCGCCGACTGGGATTGAACCCAGGCCTACTGGGGTGAGAGGTAATCACGCTTACCACTACACCACCGGCGCCGTCACGCATAATTTGATCGCTTAAAATAGGAATGGGAGTCATTTTCTAGAGCGCAGCTAATTCTCAGTACGACGCAGGCCAAACTGCTTGTTGTAAGCAATTATTCAAACGTAAATTTGCCGAAACTATTAGCTTACCCACGCAATTATGCCTATTTGACAATTTATCCTTGAATTAATACCAATTCTATTCCAAGCAAAAAAAAATGATAGGCTAATTTAAGAGCATGTGGTTCGCCCGAATTTTACTGATAAAACTCTCTGCCGAACTTTCAATCAGAAATGGAACAATACAATAAAATCAAAACAAGTCGCATAATATCTCTCTTCGACGGCGACATTCATGGGATAACATCGTGGGAGTACCCGCGTTTCATACCTTTCATATGCATCTTCTGTCGTTTCCGACAACAATATATTGTATGTGCTTCAATGTATTCTATTCACATGGCGCTGGGACTCAGTTTCCGACAACTACTAACAAAGGTTCATCGGGATAAAGCATCGGAAGTATGCCGCTAGGAATTAATTCTGAATAATAACATGAACCCGACCGACCTGCTTCCGATTTTGTCTTGTGGGGGTGTACACTGATGAAAATACTTGGTAAACTAATAAGAGCAAATTGCCAATTCAATATCTCATGAATTTTTCGACCGTGCTGCTCAAGCAAAGCTATTTCATGGATTGTTTCGCCTCTTCCGGCATTGGAAAACTGTAGAGCTTAACCCCATCCCCGCACTAGACCGGGGTGAAATGAAGTTATGAAATCGCACACATTCCATCCAAGCGCGCTCACAATTCGAATCGCAATTTATGATGAACGAAACCGTAAATGAAACGCAATCGAAGAAATCATAGCCGTGTGCGATAGTATAGATACCGAGACAGTTCAGCCTCACGCTATTATTCAATCAATTATGCTTGTTGATTGTTCGTGATAAATTTCCAGTTGAAGAGGAACGCGCTAGAAATTGCGTTCTTTTACCCCAGCGCTCAGAACTAATTCAAATATTGGACTCGAAAGACACACGAAATGAAACCTTCCCCGTTGGATTCGTCTATCACTGGAAAATCCACACCATACCAAAATCTGAGAATTGTAAATCCTTCCACATCGCCAGAAAATGCGAACAATTTTCCATCGCCTGGGGAAATTGCTGATGCCCTTTGACATTTTCGCCGATAGGATCGTGCTGTTTGCTACATTGTTTCAGCCTACCCAGCTCAGCAACGTCACCTCAGACGAGCGAGAATTCTCCACTGTGTATTTAAATCACTTGAAGCCACTTAGCATAAATTTGACGAATCGAATGAATAACGAAAAGAAACAGCGAATGTGAATAAGATTGTGCTGGATCGAGAAGATTCGTTCAAACCGGGGTGGGGGGCTCGGTGGAAACAATTGAGCAGTGAACGTTGCGGTTTCAGCTCGCTGAGTTCTGGTGCAATGCTACGGTCGCTGCTGAATTGTGTATGACATTTAGTTTGACATCGATATCATTCCCCACGAAGAGCGGGGTTTGCTTTTCACTGAAAGGAATGAACTTCGCTCGACTTATGTTTCGAAAAGTCACAAAAGAAGGTCAATCTGCTGTGGTATTTTGTTGCTCTAAATTATAGGGGAGAGTGGACACGCTTGATTCCCTGTTTCAATTTTGGATATATCTCAGCGGAAAAAAATGATACTCGATGCGGTATCCTCACCGGATTACAGAGAAACATTGTACGTAACTTTATTAATACTTTGAAGCCTCCAAGTGATATATAAAATCTCAAAAGAACCTTTTTTTCCCGAAAGATGTTCAAAAACACAATTTTGACAAATTGGTAGTGACGTGATCACTCTTTGATGACATCGACAGAGAGCATGCATAAGGGCGTATACGCGATTATCGATTTTCTCTTTGCATTGTTACCGCTAAACGAAACAATGTTCTAGAATTTGTTAATGCAGGGTTGTAATAGGTTGTATTGGCTATCAAAAGCAACAACAAACGCACCGAGAAACGTTAAATCTAGCGAGTTATTAACAAAAGAGAAAATCGACGAAGAGAATCGATCATCGCGTTTACGCCCTTATGCATGCTCAATATCGACATGCATGTTTGTAAAAGAGAGTGGACTCAGGGACGTTTTTTTTCATTCTCTCGAGGCTCTGACATGGTCTATACATTCCTAAAACTACGTTTTTCTGAAATTTTCCAGGAAACGCAGTGTTCTGAGTTCTTAACTTCGAATCAAACTGAACAAAACATCGGAAGAAACAGCACCAATTCAAAGATTATTATTGATTATACTTATTCAAAGCTTTGAGCTGTGAAAAATAGATTCGTTGTTTTGGTTGACTATCCAAAAAGTTATTTAGACTTTTCATGCTGGCAAAAAAAGTCTTAAGGAGTGAGATAAGAACTGCTCTCAAAAATATATACGCTCTACAATCTGACGCAAATGCAACCAACATTACCTAAACAAAACTTTTCTGGATTTCGAGAAAACAGGGAGGGGGTCAGGTGTGTCCAGTTTCCCCTATAAATACCGGTTAATTGCATAAGTTTGTTCCCTGAGGATGACCGTACCATCTGACTTGGTGATGCTGTTCATGGTGGCCAGCTATTTACCCATAGCAAACCAGAGAAGAAACTTTTCCCTCCACACAATATTTGGGTTGGACATTTATTCCCAGTATTGTCAGACGGATTACACATTCGCAGTTGATAAACACTTTACCTGATTGATTGGCTGTGTGTGACATTCCCGCAGCCATTGCACAAAAGAAAGTTACGTAATCATATCGATTGATCAAGGGAATACATTGAATGCCACTCCGTGTGATGAAGTAAATAAATTGGTATAAATCAATTTGATGAATCACAAATATTGACATAGACAGAAATGCCGGTCGCTTTTGGTTGGTCCCTTGGATGAAAGCAAACATTTCCTTCCCACGAGGTTATGCCCTTCACATGTTATTCGAATCTATGTGTTACAGTTGAAGAAAGGTCATCTCACCTTGCGAACTAGTATACATTTTTGTTATTGGAATGATTAATTTGTAAGAGTAAGAGTAATAAAAATCTATAATATGATTGGGTTTTAAAGAGTTTCATTAAATTTATAAAAATGTTGAAAGATTCGTTAGAATTGAAATAGAAAAAAGGATTTGAGTATGCAGGGAATCGTTAGTTTCTTTTTCAATTAGTTTATTTATCAACGCTCAAATGTCTAAGAAAGACTCCAAGGAGCCGACTAACAGCGAATAATTACATGTGAACCGTTTTATTCGCCAAACCCACACACCCCTAAAGTGTCTACGTGGTTTATGAACAACCTTTATGGCTGCCTAAATCATAATACTGTTAACTGTTAGAACGCATGATCAAGAGATTACTAGTCAAATGAAAAACTGCTCGACTTGATCCCTGCCGAAAATTTCAAATACCTATCCCGTTTTTGTTCAACCATCTTATCTTATGATGAATTGCATAACTTGGCATACACAAGATTGCACAATTTAGCATACAAATTGCTCAACTGTGTGTGAATTTTCACTCAATTGAGGAAACAAGAATTTTCTAGAGCAAGACGGGAGAATTAAATTTCACGTGGGCATAGATGTTTCTACGTACGATGTAGTAACATAGCATTGAGGCGAAAATTTATCATTTTTATGTCACAAAAAGAATCGCCACAAACATCTGAGCTGATTGTGTGCGAAACAGTTATTTGGTACGAATGTGTGTTGTACGGTTCAAGATAAAACAGTTGAAGAAATTTAAATATGATAATGACGATACTTACATCACAGACAAACAGACATAACACATTGAATATTTCTCACTGTAAAACATCGTCGCTAAAACATTGCCGCCATCTGTTGAGTACACTGTGGTAGACACTACACTGAACAGATGGCGATAGTGTGTAAACGTCAAACGCAAGGGAATTTACTATGCGCGCCACAGGGTGCGGTACTACCAACTGCGATACTTTTAACATTGTCCGTTAAATGCTTGTTCGATGAACGACTTACGAGAAATATGTCTGTTTATCTGTGCTTACATTAAAGCTTTTTGAAAAAAGGCACCTATAACCAGCAATGGGCTCCTCTTAAAGCATGACCTGGTTGATTGTCTATTCCGCAGCCGTATTCGCATCATTCAAGTTGCACAAACTAGTAGGTGGTACAAGTCCTAGTGAATGTACGAGTGATGTAGGCATCCAAACCTAATAGGCGGCAATTTGGGATTAATCACTGCCTCTTAAAATGGAAGCGATACAACCTTCAATGATCGAGAACTGTCCTGGCCATGTCTTTGCAATTGGTGGGAATGGGAAGGATGGTTACACTTACTTAAGAGATATGCAGAGACCCCTCATGAGTATCATGGCTGAAATGTCGTTAGTAGGTAGGGTCAGCCATAATACGATACGTTTAATAAACGGTATTGGCTATTTATCAAAGCTGCAAATATATCAAGTAGACGGGCCTGGCATTGAACCCATGACCACTGATTGTTCGTCTCCTTCCAGAAGTAAATGCATACAGCCAAAAAATAAATCAGCTATTGCATAAAAAAAACGCCCAAATATTAAGAGGAAGAGTCCGCTCATTATCTACGAAATGTCAACAGCAGGAAATCGGCATTTCTGCTTTTCCAGTTTAATCACTTCAATCGGGTGTAGGAACAGTCTTCACAAATCTCCATTGTTTGAATAAATGAAAATTTGCTATAATTTCCCATTTATTTTTTTCCCTATAAACACAATCTCTGAAGTTCGTGATCCCAGGATCGACAAGCTGTCTATGTCTAGGATCATGCAAATTATTTTAAACCAGAAATATTCCAAGGTTTGAAATCAAAATCAAGGTCTTAGTTGATCTTTGCAGATTATCGCTAACAGAGATACGGGTTGAAGTTTTTTTTCACCTCTGTGACCAGTAATTTGATCTATTGTAGTATATCTCGTGTCTTTAGTTTAGTGCATGTCGTATTACTCCATCACTATTGAGAAATGATGAAGTATTCGATTTTTTACAGCTCGCATTTATCGCATGGATCCGACTCTAATAGAAAGGTCCCGCTATTTATACCCTTCGGAGTGTTGAAACACCCTCCAAAGGCGCGCCCCTTTTGTCAGTCAAAATTGGATTCCTTTGCAACAAAATTAAGGAATGACACCGATACTGACCATGCATCAGAACCCTAGTCTTAACCACTTTAAACAAGGGAACACGAATAGACTAACTAACTCATTTTTTCCTTGCTTGAAGATCATCCTCGGTGGACAAAACCGAGTCTTGTCACTATCAACAAGGCATAAAAAGTAACAAGGACTAAGATGTGTTCCTTTGATTACTGAAAAATCCTGTTCCTCTAGTTTGAAGTAGTCAAGACTAGGAATCGGTGGTAGATCTTACATCCCGTAACGTACCACGAAAAGGTGATCTACCCACGTTACGGGGTAGATACGGGTTGAATTTGAAAAGCTAGTTACCATCGTCCCCATGATTTAACAAGCCTGCTTGCAGATGAAATAGAACAGTAAACAAAAAATCCCGAAGGTGTATTATCACGGCGTATCACCAGTGTTGGCAGTTCAAAGGATGGAAGATCCGGGGGGTAACATGTAAGAAATTATCAGGGCGTATGATTTTTTATTCTCAATTTCACGACAAAGAAAACTTTTTTTGAGTTTTTAGTGATGCATGATGATAGATAACACTATTACTATATGTAAAGCTTATAAAATCATCCAGAAAATGGAAAGTCGTGAAATAGGATTAATTTTTAGGTTATCAAAATTCGGAAGCGATTTTATCGATATGGTCATTTTAGAGTTACGCCCTTTTCAAATGTTAGTCTAGTACTTCGATATTTTAATTTTATCGAACCTCTTAACGGAATCCAGTTATGAAGAACTTAATGAGTGTGTTGATTTATTCCCTTTTAATTCCGTAATAATTGCTTATATTTTGACTAACAGATACGCATATTCGGTAAGCGTGGTGTTGAGTATAAATACTATAGATTCCATAGATAAGCGGAGGAAAAGTATAATGTAGCCAAACGAACTGTCAGTTAGTGTAGCCAAACGAGCATGACGTCATCATGGTGTTGTTTGAGGGAGAAGTGTTGTAATATTATGAGCACAAAACGCTTTCCACACTCCACATTCTTATTTATTTCGTGGGCAACGAAAGAAGGAAAGATTAAGCAAACCATTCCTCGATACATTGTTGCAAAGATTTTCTTTGCACTTCATTTTGAACTTTTACGCACGAAACAAAACAAAACTGCACAACGAAGAGCTCTATGATGGTATGAACTTGTTTCACGGATGCCAGTAAGATCATTTATTTTCCATGGTTGCCAAAACAACTTTTTGTGCCTCCGCTTATCCATGGAATCTATAGTATCTATAGTGTTGAGTACTTGGCACTGATTAAGTCTGCAAGTAGTAGACGAAATTCGCGTATTTGTCAAAAGATGAGCAATCATAACGGAATTAAAAGGAAATAAATCAACACACTCAAAAAGTTCTTCAGAAAAGAACTTACTTTTGGGTACTTTTTTATTTCTGTGTACATTCATAAATTAAACAAATCTAGAGTAACATCTGAAACAAACCAGAAAATGAATTTTAATTTTTTTCGCTACTATTCAATTCATGTTTTTAATAAAATTGAAGTATTGTAGGCATTTATATTGTTCACAATAACAATAGTAACTGTATCCAAAATATGCGAAAAGCTTTCAAAAATATATGAAAATCGATAGCAATTTAATTTTATAAATTAGTAAGCCTTTTGTGAATCTTTCAATGGCCGTTATGCTTGTCATCAGAAATGGTACGCCCTTTGCTAATGCTTTTCGCAACGTCAAATAAATTCAAAACAAATCATCGACCCTGCCTCCAGCAGTAGGGCCTAGCTTTGGTTTGAACATTTTCAATCATCGGCCCTTCTACGTCACTAGGCTTATCAATGAAATTAAATAAATCTAGATAGAGCTGGAATTAGGGCCAATGTCGCAATGGGCTTGTACTGAGAAAAATGAATCTGAAGTTTTGAACAAAAATAATTAAATATAATTTAAACTATAAGCCCATTTCTAGAAATGAACTGTTCCTAATTATTACATTATTGGTTAGCATTATGATGGGATAAATAAAAATATTATTATTTTTATTTACAGCTCGAAAAAAATGAAAATGTTGCATGCGCCCTTTTGATTTATAGTATCTTGTATCGCCCTGAGGTTATTCGCCCGGCTGCGTTCACAAAAGCTATTTCGCCCTATGTTTCGCCTGCTAGTTTTTGACATTGTCTGTTTCGCCTCAATGTTTATGTTATTTTTCCTGATGGTTGTTTGTTACTATCAACCTTTTGCAGTTTGTTGGATTCTAGATACATTTATGTGCTGGGGTGTTTTCGCTTATTTCGATCAGATTAACAATGTTTTCTTTGATTACCAACCGGTAATTGCAAGTAGTAGTGAAAGGATTTAAATTATATCTTTCGCCTTGTATTGAGAAAATATGTCTGTTTCGCCCCATCTATATATATGGGAGGAAGCGGCCTTAAGAGCCAACTCAATTTGTAATAAAAAAAAATTGGTTTCGCCCTTATGTTTTTTGCGTTCTTTTTAAGAATGTACATTATTTGTCCAAAATTTTTTAGTATCGTTTTGTAGTATTTAAATAGTAGTATAACGTGATGTATTAACCTCAGTTTGTTTACACATGCGACATTTGCCCTTATTCCAGCTATATCTAGAAATGTCAAATATCAAATCATAAATTAAACAAATATCAAATTAAAAAGACTAATTTCTGTGTAAATTCAACACACATGAAAATTCCTGTTTATTCTTGATCCGACAACAGCTCGTAGTGACTAATTGCTTACAACTTGAGATATTAGCTTTAGAGATCGACACCGTCTTCAACCAAGTTTTTCATGTTCTCAACTAGAGATGGTCAACAGTTCAGATGAGTATTTTCGCTTTAAATACATTGACAGCTCAACTAGATAGAAGGTTGTTTTCTTTGGCAAAGCTGTTCAGATGAACAAGACTAATTGGATGGTGAACAGTATAGTATAAAACTTTCTCACCAGGCAGCGCTAGTGTAGGTTGTCTTTGGCAAAGCAATGTTGAATGGTGAACAGTTCAATTGACCACTTTGTCAAGCGTTAGTTTTGGCGTAACTTTCTACCAGCGATTTCACAAAACTGGACCAACTAAATTCTATTTTTTTATGAAACTCACAAATGTTGGCTACTTTTCTCGTGGTTCTAGAAGAAAAAATCTCAAAATAATGTTTTATTTCAAAGTTCGAGTGGTAGTAAACGTGATTTTAACTCGTGTACACCAGGCTTGTTATTTTCTCACAAATTGAGCGCAAAGAGCGAACATTACAGCTTATCAAATTGAGGAGAATGATTGCACAGCTTTATGAAAACATATTCACATTGAGGCAAACAAAAAACGAAACGGAGAATGATTGGTGCGCTTAGATAAAGTTACTTTCCAAAACGTGCTCTTTAAATGAATAACTTTTGAATTTGCTCGCGGTTGCGAATAGCGTAGAAAAGTAGCAAAAGACAAATAAAATAAAATAAATACAACCAGGATTTGAGCCAAGGACTCTAGATTATAAAAGTTTGAAAGAGGAAAGTCGAAGCAAAACGGAGAAGAGCGCATGATATTGAAAACTGAGTGAAGTTGGAATTTTCCATTTATTTATTTCTGCTCTGAGGTGGATCGATCCCTGTTGTAAACAGCCGCTACATTTTTTGTTTTAAAAATGATTAAATTATCTGTGATCTATCTGGGTGTATTTTTTTAGCAACCCATTTGTGAACAGTTAGGCTATTCTTTTTTGAAAAATTACTAATCACGTCACGATTCAAAACGCAAGAATATTTAAACAGATCATTATCCAGTTACTATTGTTCTTAATAATAGTAACTGGATATTTTCGAAACTGTAAATAGATAAAATCAAAATTTACGAAAGTGTAGAGTTTAGGTAACCATGTTGTTTCCAATAATAAAGAATCGTGGTAGTTGTTCTGATCAGTAATTTTATTCGAGGTTTGCCAGGCACGGATGAGCACAATTCTGTTTCGATTCTATTTTTTACACCAACTTTTTAAAATTATGTAATACAAAACTGTTTTAATACGTAAATTTTCTTTACACAAAAAAGAAAAAATATGTTTTTTTAGATTTTCTTTATTTTTATTCAGTGTTTTTAGTAAAAATCAAAACTAACTTATTCACATAAAAATTTCCGTTCTCAAACTCTTCGTACATCATTCAAAATCCAAAAAACTTTCCAATCGAGCAATCCCAACTGCGTAGTAGTAGGAAATGGCTCTCAATTTCCATCCTAAGCAAATTTGATCGAGCTTTGATGGAACTGTTTACATAACATGCCTAACTGTTCGCTTGCATGCCGGTCCCGTCCATCAGGGAATGTCGAGTCGCTTGACACCCTCTCATTCGAAAGGTATCCAAAGAAGCAAAAAAATAACCACATAACGGTGAGATAGAGCACATGCACGTGGTTGGTTGCTTTTTTTTTGCTCCAAAATTCTAAAGCCCCGAAAAAAAGGAGAACGGAACGGAAAGTGTTTCCACTTGAGAGCTCGCTTATGCATTCGATTAGAGTGCTAATTTCGATGAAAGAGGGTACAACCAGTGAAACAGTTCTTAATTAATATTGGTTCGGTATTTGTTTTTGTTGATGGTGGTTCAAGTCTTTTTTTTTTTGGGTTCGCACCATTCGTTCCGCTAGGTAAGAAAATGAGTATTCCTATCTTTTCTTTGCATTTTGCTTACTTAGGCACTCAAATTAAATGCAAAAATTAAAGTTACATCCTTCAATTATTCTAACGAATGAACTGAAGTTGGTGCTATCAACTCGCAGTACGTTACACGTCGTGTGTCGTCGTGACGATACCAAATATATCTCCAGCTTAAATGTCACACATCAGAAATCTATCCAACATATAAGCCTATGATGTATAGTAATGCAAACAAAAGCATTGTAAGTTATTGTAAGTACCCCAAAAGCAAACCAATTTCGAGCTGTCAAATTGAACCAATTGTTTACTCTCACGGTGTGCCGAAACGGATATAAGTATTGCAGTCCATCAATATTAAAAATGTTCAAGCTTATCTCAAATCAGTCTATTAATAGTGGAATGTAGTGATAATATAAGCTCCTTTTCTTCAAATATATCAAAATAACTTTCAAAATAGTTTTCATCAAAAATTTGTTCATTTTGCTTCTCTCAAGTCATTCACGCAACGTAAAAAAAAACAATCCAAGAGTCACGATTGAGCTTTACGCATAATACTGTTGGCGATGGTGAAGAATAACACTGCCAGCATTGAAAATAAGCCACACCGTCATCACCCAGGTTTACCCCATGCTTGGAATAGGGTCTCGGGAGGGGCCGAAGCCGTTCTCCACACTACCTTAAAAAAAAAGCTGTTTCGTTTTAACCTTCAACCTCAGTCGTAATTTTGCTACATTCTACTGCGACGGTATAAAAAGTGTAAGTAAAAGCGACAAATTGCCTTTTGGAGCCAACCGAGTTAAGGTTCGCCGAAGTTACCTCCGCGATACAATATCCATGCGTAAGCGAAAATAGCAGCAGATACAGCGACAAGAACAAACAACAAGGAGATTGACATTTACGTACATGGGTATATTACGTCGGTTAGCATTTGATTTGAAACGGGAGACACTCTGCGCTGATGGGAAACGTGAGTTATTTTAGGATTTGAGAAGAAAAATAATGGGTTCAGCGTCGTTCGTTGTTGATAAACAACGGAGGAAAAATTTCCGTCGAATTTCACTTCACGATACCTTGGCGTTCGTTTGTGTGATGTGCATGCCCACGGTCGATGCCGTCGGTGGAATAGATAAGGTATAATGAAGAAAGCGAAGGACCGCTGGGATTGAAATGGTTGATAAAGGTCACGAGAATGGGTTGTAAAACGGCGGAGAAGAGTTTTAATTGGTATTTGCATGCTTATTTTTTTGTAAAGGTTGCAAAACATCAACTGTTGACTAAAGAATCACGCTTGAGGTGCTTGTAAATTTCGTCTAGGCGGTTAAAAATGGACGTCAGTTTTCCTGGCGGATACTTTTTACGTGTGGTTGATAGAAGTTGTTAGGGATAGCATTTTCAACAAAATATTAATTTATTTACAACCGGCATTATTCAATTCGGGGCCTCGCTTAGCTCAGTCGTTAAAGGCGCAGCTACAAAACAAGACCATGCTGGAGGTGGCTGGTTGCGATTCCCGGTCCGGTCTAGGAATTTTTCGGTTGGAAAATTTCTCGACTACCCTGGGCATAGAGTATAATTGTACTTGCCTTGCCACACAATTATACTAATGCAAAAATGATACAAGCATCGAAAGCTCTCAATTAACTACTGTGGAAGTTCATTTAGAACACTAAGCTGAGAGCATGCAATAAGCTAACATGCGATAAGCAATAAGTTTGAAATGCGAAGAAGAAGATTATTGAATTTACGATACACACTGATATCTCGAGCTGTATTTGACAGGCGCACATCCATTGCTCTCAACCAATGCGATAAGCACAAAGTCCGAAGGTCACGTCATGATGAAATTGCACTATGTATGTAGGTGGATTTTTGATGTTTACCCGCGGCATCAGTAATCTGTTCAATAATGACTGACAGGAAATTGGAAATCGTTCGCTTCACGTTCGTCTGCCTGCACTTCATCTGGTTGTAGGTTTACTGAGCAGAGACGACCATGGAATTGCAGACCGAAATCAAGAAGCTAAGGAAATTAGTAATTGGAGTTTGAGTTTTGCTAAAACGGGTTGCACAAATGTTATGCCCTTGGAAATAGCGTTTCAGTTTGATCTTGGTTTCTTAATTGGATTATTTTTACCCTCAGCCACTATGCTACCTACTACCTATTGATATATTTAGTAGCTAAACAAATTTCATTCGTCTATTTTTGGCTAACCACTTGTAACGGGCCGCCCGGCGCATACAAGCATCGTGTCATCGTGGAACAAAGGCCGGAAGTGGGATTGAGTGATTTTTTTGGCATCATCGTCGTCAACTCGGTAAGACGACGAAAAAGTGCTGGGAATACAACCATAGCATTTCCGAGAGCTCTCCAAAGTCAATGGCAGTAGCTATAGTGGGGAAAGTAATCGAATAAAAAGCAACAACAACCAACGAAGAATGCTTCAACATTCTACTCGAACTCTATTGTTCGTTGTGTTCTATAAAGTTCTGGTTACTTATAACTGGACTTTTCTTCATTCACCAGCATTGAAGGTGATACGATTGGCAGAATACCTAACTTACACTGCCATCATTTAACTTCACACGACACAAAGCAAAATGTAACTCTATTACACAGAATCATAAATCCGTGCTTGTCACAGATTGCTCGTGCAAATAAGCTTAACAGAAAGCATCCAAGACTTGAGCAAACATCAGTAGCAAAGTTTTACAGTGCTCTCTCCATGCTTTCTCTAACGAAAATGACACAACAACTCCCACGCGCTTCCGGCCAAAATCCTTCTCGAAGGAAAACGTCACAAGCAATCCCATTTGTTCGTTGCCGACGGGTTCCATTCGATGACGAAGTATGTACGTACGCGAGGATAAATCCAGCATCTGATCCAACAACGCTGTAAATCGAAGGGAAACTGCCAGAAAGAAGAAGCTAACCGTGACCCTCAAAATAGCGCTGCTAAGCCCTGCGAAGGATAGTGACGTAGTAGGTGCTGTAGCACAGTGATGAAGGCCACCGGGATCGGGGTGATGCTGATATGCCGGAAGCGTGGAAGCACCAAACTCAATTGTGCGCATGAGCCGAAACGGGGAATTGTTTGCTTTTGCTTCGTTCGCCTCTGTTCAGTTCAGGCAATAATGTAACTAACCGACTTGGTTGGACTGGGAGGCTGTGTCGGATATCTGATATTCTGTGCACTACCGGTCTTATCGATAGGAACGTTGTCACTGCGTTTGATGGGTATTGGAGATCTTTGTGGCTTTCAGGAGAATGTGGTTTATCGTACAATTCAACTAATTACACGTTATATTTTTTGAAGGATGGCGTTATTACGTTATTGATTTAATGTAATTTAACTATCCGCCCCGGGGGACATCCATCCCCATGCCACACGTTTTTGGATGTGTCTAATTTTACATTCACACCGCCCTGATTACGATCCCTCACATCGACCGGCAACGTTATCGAATCTAATTTGCACAAATTAAGCGCAAATTGCCATCGCTGGAGGCCTGAAGGCCCTGCATACCTAACTGCAACCGATTACCCCTGCAACATGTAAAACAGTGTACAAAGCTATGACCGACAGACGCACAACCACAGGTTCACGTCTCGATCTAAATATTCGTCCGTGGGCAGCAGTCGGTCACACTGCTGTTTGCCTGTATCCAACACTGCACTTGCAATTTCGTACCCATCGAACCGATGAGCGATGCATGCTTTAATTAATTATACCAGCTCCAGTTTCATATCTCCTTCATAGACCCGGACCGCAACCCTTTCTCGCGTGATGAGCGGAATTTTCCAAAGTTGCGTTTGAACGAAAATCCGGCAACTCGACGGTCCCTCTACCGAAGTAGGTATTCTGCAAACGTAAATAATCTGCTCGACGAATGAATGTGCACTGCTGTGGAGAATCAACCGTCGTCGGATATATGGCTTCAACGTGGAGACAGATTGTTTGTTGTTTCTGAAAGTGGTTCGCCTCTCTGCTGGAAAGTTGAAAGAGATGGGAATGCTACTGGCACTTCAAGTAGTCGTCATAATATAGTAATCATAACAACCCACTCGGCCCGTCTCATCATCCTCTCACAGTTGAACGCACGCTCGCCTGCAATCAGACAGAGTAGTTCGCAAAGCCGTGGTGGTGTTTATTTCGCACGGTTTGCCGTGGAAAGTTACTCGTCTGCTTGTCATACAGAGTCTACGTCGACGTCCACGTCGTGAGCAGATGCAACGAAAGGAAGCATCACTTTCAGAATAATTTGCACTGCATTGAAATTGGAGAAGGCTTTTGAAGAATACAGGCAACGCTGACTCTGACTAGCTTAGTCCAGTTATGGCAGATTTCTTTGAGGTCAATTCGTTTGATTAGAGGATGAACATTTCTGCTGGTGGATTTATTTAACTTCATCAGTCGTTAACAGTTTGAAATTCATACGAAATCTGTTAGGATCTGAAAAAAAAGTTCAATGTTAGAAATCATTTTGCGGTTCGGAATAAAATATGGTTGAAACGTAAACCTTGATTTCATGCAATTTGACAACGCAAACTAGAAAACGAGATTTATTTAAACATAATTTCAATATTTGAATAATTTGTCGTATGGATTATGGATAATTCCCCGCTTATTCCCGGTATTACTGGTCAAAATAAAACCCCGATTTTTTCCGGTTTACCTGGTAGAGTAACCACACTGTTCTTATCAGTGGTGCCAGATTTTTTCAAATCTTCATCTATATTGTGAGCTATACTAAATTTTTTATTAAAATCCTGTATATACGTGTATATTTTTCCGTAAATCAATGATCTGCATTTAGAGATTTCAAAAGAAATGAAAAATAAATAAAATGTTGATCCATTTAAGATAAAGCCATACATGTAGCAACACTGCCTTTAATATATGACCAGCCACAGCAGTTGTAGACCCTCACTCATGATAAAATTTAAAAATTTAGATATCGACATTGGAAAACAGCCTTGAATTTATTTTTTAATAAGGACTTAATGCTGCTGTTGCACTCTTCGAACATTTTCAGAGATCCAGAAATTTGCTTTCATTTCTGAGTCTTCAGATTTTTCAGAATATTGTCTAGTAGACAGTTTTAAATTTCCCGGCCATTTTAGTGAACCTAGTTGTCAAATAATTTAAGAGGTAAGTCCACCGGACTCAATAAATAATCCTGCTTAGGCTTGTCTGGAGAACTCAGATGTGGTATCCGATGTCAGTGTAATAGGCTGTCCGGAAACCACGCGATTTCAAAGATTTAGGAAACCTCCCTCACCCACGTGGACAATCATCCATATATTTTTTTATAAAATTATATGAACCGGACACTTCTTAAACCTCTTCTTCCTTTTAACTGTCCACTTGGTATAAAGACTTCATGAAGGATAAGTCTAGACAACATTCTGGTTAAAGACAAGGTAGACAAAAATCCAGAAGACTTCGAGGCCAAATGCAAACTACAATAAACTAGTCCGGAAGACCTTCGAGAAGACTCTTGAAAACCCTCGAAAACCCTCTTCAGTAAGTCCAACGGAAATCGCTAACAAGGATAGAATAAGCAATCCGGCATGCGCTAGAATGAGTACCTCGATTAGCAATTAGAAAAGATGTAATTTCGGTCCCTCGATAAAAGTCCTTGGAATGAGATTGCTTCATCACTCTGGGTCACACTTGATCACAGCATAATTCTCTTAATTTGAGTGGCAATTCTACCTTGTAAATTTCACAATAAGCGTAGTTATCTAAAAATCTAGAAAACATCGTCGAATGGGCGCAGAACAGCGACAGGACATTTCACCTAGTTCGTCAATTGTTTTTACTTGCTGAACAGAAAATCGTGAGATCAATCGCAGGCTCTGGTCACATCGCTTGCTCATCGAGTTCTGCATGACAGTTACCGTCGTCGGCGTCGCCGGCTTTGAATGGTTATGACAACAGCTCATCCATAAGAGATGTGTTGATATGAAGGGCTCGGTGGCCTGGTGGTGATCATTATTGTTTACTAAGGAGAAGCTCATCAGTTCCATCCTAGGCTCCATAAAATTATAGTCAGAAATGTCGGTTCGCTTTGTTTATTAACATAAGATAGAACGCAATAGATTTCGGTACTTAAGAGAAGAGTTGTAAACACGGTACAATGAGAAGTATGCTCATCGGAAATCATTATTCAATCCTTCCAGAGAGATAACAAAATCGGAATGGTTTCTTTGTTGTCATTTTCCAACTGATGTTTTATTTCACGTAACATTCGTTGAAGTCGCCGTCGGGATTGAACTATAATATCAGCAACTCGATAGAAGGGGCTCGATTGCCTAGTGGCGATCGTTTTTGCTTACTGAGCAAAAGATGATGGGTTCATTCCCAAGCTCCTTCATATTATAGAGTTGTTAGTGTCACAAAGATACAATGCAAACAAACGATCTCATCACTTACCATGATGAATCCTGGTTCTCTACCTTTTCCACTAACATAAATTCCCATCTCATCTTCGATGACGGTAAGGACTTGGCCGGTTACGTTATTGGTTTTGAAACTATTGTTTCACCAGAATTTGCACAATAAGAATGGAGCCTAAGGTTAATTTAGATGATGTGTAGATTTCGTTGGATTTTGTCAATCACGGAGTAGCAACTACGAGTTATACGGTCATCAATAGTCATACTCAAACATGAGCAGGGAACGTATCAAACTCGTCTCATGTACTGGTGATTCTTATGTGGATCACAATTTTACGTAAGTATTTTTTTGTGTTATTAAAATTGTGATGTATTTCTGAAACGCAAAATATTTGCCAGGGGTTAGGCCAAATTTACATCCCGTAGCCCTAGATCCACAGAATTATAGAAGTAAGTACAATGAAGATCTGAAGGATTACTAGTATAAATACTTCTAGGCCGAGTACACAGGATTATACGAGTAATACCGAAGAACCAGAACAAGAAGAGCCGGTCGGATTTAACTCACATTCTAGTAATACTGTACTGCCGCTATTCGCATGGCAGTTCTGTTTCCTGTGGAATTCCTATTTACATGTACGTAAGATCATGGCCTCAAGACCTAAAAACCCTGTATATCTTCATTCTGTAATGCCATCTGAAGTCCTCTGTAGACTTCCAAATATGCCCTAGACATGGAGACTAGCAAATCCCGATTAGCAATTTTCTGGAATTCCTCTGAAATAAATTTAAGATTCACTCTGGGAGTCTCTTCATTACTTCATAATAAGCCATGTAATCATGAAATTCATCCTAAGATTCTCTTCGTATTTTTAATGATGATTATTCCAAGATTTCACTAAAACTTAATTCAATTATTCTTTTAAAAATTTGTTTAATTTGTCTTCGATTTCCCACGCAGCTGACCCCAGAATTGTCTTGAATTTTTTTCTCAGAATTATCTTGGAAATCTCCTCTTAATTCTTCACAAAAATTTACTTGGAAAAGCCCTTAGCATGAAGAAAATCTTCTCATGCTGTCTTTGGAATTATCTTAAAACCCTTCTCAGAACTCCATTGGAACTGCACGCTCAAAATTCGATTCTTTTGATATATTTCGTGGATTCTGAGTGCTTCTAAATACTATGAATTCACACAATTGACTCTCTTGGAAATGTTCTCTGAACTACCCTGGTGTTATTCAGTGGCGTCGCCCTAACCTCAATCTACCTGTTCAACAATTCTCAAAACGTAACAAACAAAACAATATTGGTTTCAATGGATACAAATCAGTGAAACTAGAAGACCCTATGCCTTTTGAAACTGATTTGAATGTAAACATGACCCTAAATAACGTTTTCAAAGTTGTTGAACAGGTAAAAAGTGAGGTTACGCGACGCCACTAGTGTTATTTATTGATTCATTCTGAAATCTGTTTTTTGATTCATCTGTGAATTCTGTTAATAGTTATTCAAAGTGATCTATTCTGAAAATCTAGTCCACTTGGCTTGAATTTTTTTTCAAGGTCAGAATTTAATTTTTTTCGAGAGGGACAAAGTATATTTTTCCCGATTTTCCGGATCACTGGTCGACCTACCTAGACTAAACAAGTTTAGTTTAGATTTCTTTATTATCGTGGGCTGGTTCGTTTTCTACCGGTCCCAGAAGTTTATCGATACTCTTAATCGCAATTTTCTGGATTACCTCTAGACGTCCTCTGAAATCCCGAAACATATAAAATAAGATAATAAAATCTGCTCTCAGGCTACAATTTGTAGAAATTAATCATTATTGAGGCTTCCAGGAAGTTTTAGGACCCGGAAACGACCATCGAAATAAAATAATTTTTAATTCACTGAAACCCATTAGACCCGTCACCCGAATTTACCTTTGAAACCCAGAAGATCATACCGCAAAGTCCCCTGATGGCTCCTTTCTTATAATGCTCTAGACCAGACTAAAATGCGGACACAAAAGTTCATTGGAACTATGGCAGCATGGATTTGGATTTCAAGTCTTCTGACATCTTCTAAACCTGTTATTTAAGTTCATCCAATAAAAGGTTAGAGAACTTGTCGTTTAATCAAAAGAACCAAATGGAAATTGTTTTTAAACTTCCAAGGACTTCACAAATCTCACAGACAAGTTTAGAGAATTTCAAGTATTTGGGAATGTAGTTCCAGGAGACTTGATGGCAGGTTTGCAGACTTTAAAAAGTTATCTTGTATTCTGTGGCCAAACAAAGACGAGCGGGGAGGGATTCAGAGAAATGTTCTGTAGATGAACAGAATGTCCAAGTTTGAATTAAATGACACATTTATCTGAACTTGATTATTTTTTTCCGAAATCATCCCTGTGGGTATTCTCGACTCAAACTTGAAGTTCAGCGCTCCTACCGTCAAAATCTTCTGATGATTTCGAACTAGTAACTGGACATGTTCTAGAGAATTCTGAAACTAGTTCGCGAGGTCTCGAAACTTAACGCCAAAGCCAACTGAAAGCATTTTACCCTGACTGGTCTCTTGATAGAAATCCTCTGAATTCATCAACAAAAAATATCCGGTTTGACCCTCTGAAGTCTCTCGAAGATACAGAGATTTTTTAAGGAGAGGCCAGAGAACTTTTACGCTAGATCCAAAGAACTTTTGATGTATGTTTAGCAGCGAAAAAGGTTATCTTCAATTTAATTCCACTTTATTAATTTTGGTATCCATGACAGATACGTATTTCGACTACAATGTGTAGTCTTCATCAGTGTCATTCCCACTAAAAAACTAAAGAACTTTACCCCCTTATGTACTCATTCCCTCCTAGGTAAAAATGTCAAGATCACAGGTATAAAAATGAAACTACAATGTGCAGAATCGGAACCTACCTAACAAAAAAACCAAAGATTTAAGTAAACTAAAGGAGAAAAATTTAGGTTCTTTAGTGGGGATGACACTGATGAAGACTGCAAATTGTAGTCGAAATACGTATCTGTTATGGGTACCAAACATTAATTAAGTGGAATTAAATGGAAGATAACCTTTTTTGCTGTTTTATTTAAAGCATTCCGCTAACAACCCAATTTCATTACTACGTTTAGACACATGTTTTGAATTAAGATAACTTAAAAGTACACCTAGAGTAAGTACACGGCTTCCAGATAGGAAACACTAATTGGAAGATCCAGAATCGGACCTCTTTGAGGACTTTTCCTTTGGTTTGTTTTTTCCGTCGATCTTGTTTTCCGTGCTGAGCACCAATGCTAGCGACGTGCCAGGAAGGCAGCTCTCCCACACCTGGACCCTACCTATCGACCCATCAACTCATGAACCGGGGACCAACGGCTTTACTTCCCATCCGAAGGAAGGCGTGATCAGAGATGTTATGCCTCAGAACATCCCGGCGGCGCCGACTGGGATTGAACCCAGGCCTGCTGGGGTGAGAGGTAATCACGCTTACCACTACACCACCGGTGCCGTTTTCCTCTTTGAGGACTTGAAAATCAATTGAAAATAGGTCCACGTAAATCTACGGTAATTTCTTTACTGGATCAGTCTAGGTTGGCGTGATATGTGGCGAATCTCAAAGAAGCAGTTGAAGTTCTAATGAATGAATACAGTAATCCCTCCAGTTATGCAGTGGATGGTACCGTCAACCCACTGCTGTTTTTCGGCTGTCCTTCCACCAATTAGGCTGATTTTTTGGATGTCATTAGTGTCAACCATAAACTAGTTAACTAAACTAAATTGGTTGAAGGACAGCCTAAAAATAGCGATGGCTGGACGGTACTGCCCACCGCATAAATGGAGGGATTACTGTACTATTTGTATAATAATTTCTAGTCGAATATGAGATTATGAGCAATTTGATTAAGTTCAGTAGGATTCAACCTTTCGTACAGATCTCAAGTTAAAAAAAAATCGCTAATGGTGACTTTCATCTTCAATATTTCAACTACGATAAGATAAATCCTCATGACAACCAAAAGCTTCGTGGTGGAAGTTCCTGGCCGAAGATTAAAAACCCGTCAACTAGTTTGCAGTGTGACACCCTTGAATAATATTTATCAAAACATCAAAGGACATCTTCCCTCAGCAGATATAGCATTTTTATCCTACAACATAGTTTTTCCATCTCTGTCTAAGTGCATGCCGCGAAGCAACTTTCCAACGCTACTTCGCGCTATTCTTCCTGCCACAAGCAGATGAAAAATTATCCTACCAAACCACTTTGAAGCATAATTCGAGGGAAAAACTTTTCCGTTTCCTCCGGCACCGTCATCGTTGAGGTTGAGATAAATCTCCATTGAGATCATTCCACAATTTCGCATCCGGGCAGTGATTTAGACAGCTCTATCGATTTTTCCACTTCCAGCTGGAATGATGTGAAGATTAAAGGAGATTTGGGGATTTATTGATTTACGGTCCGACGCTTGAGCGATAACCAATAAGTCAACCACGGTCAATCACCTACAGCGACTCGCTATTACGTGTATGTGTCGCGATAGCCGGATGAGCCTTATTTGCGCATAAATAAAGCAACTGCATCGAACCAGTTTCAGTGTCGTTGGTTGGAATCGATCCAAAGGAAACATAGCGAAATTTATTTGGTGGTGCATTTCCGTCCCATTTGTGTGAATCAAGAGCAAAACTTTTCCTCCGCATGTTGGATCGATGTGGTTAGAGGCCGTGATTATGTGGGTCACAACTTTTAGTTGTTCTTCAATAAGACCGCGCCGTGAACTGCAATTCGCTTTATTACCGAAATAAATTTGGTAATAACTCCAACCGCCAACAACTGATTTGTGTACATTCTCGTAGAAGAGTTCTTTTCCATGCAATCGAAAGGCAATTTTTCAGCAGAATTTAGTGCTCTCCGAGTGGCATAAATAAATCGGATTTAGAGCTTCCCATGCAGCGTGCTATTGATTGGACTGAGTGGTAGGATGGTGGGGTACACTTTGCTGCAGTCGTTATGGAAAGAAAAGCTTTTAGTACAACTTTCCCGTAGTATTATGCCGCTCTTACTTTGCGTTTGTGTATATTTCCGAAACGATGGAGGTATTACTTCCGTATGACGGGAGTTAACTCTGGAGAATCGGAAATAGGATTAGTTGAGGATTGTGTATTCGTTAAGCAGTGGTATTGTTAGGAACATCGTTTCATGTTGGTTTAAGAGCTATGCATATAGTTCGATCGTAAGAGGATTCATATTCAATATTGATGTATTTGAAATAATATTTCATAATGTACATTTATGGATTTCGGGATTTCTTCAAGGAGGATTCGAGGCAAACACCATTTTGCGGGATTGGTTCGCAATATGCACATTCTGTTGTTGACCGACCACTACCCAATCACCTGCAGCGCTATAATGGACATTTTCAAGACATTGAGAGACCTACAATTCCATACTTCAAGTTTCCAATCGTTAGTCCGTTTTCTTTGTCTGGGTTTATGCCGGGTGTTCCGTTTCCGTATTTACATTGTTAACATCCTACGTTTGGCGTGTCTTTCCGTCGACTATGTAACTTATTTCTACTAGTAATGTCTTATCATATCACCAAATACGACCACAACAATCCCGCTTGACTCGTTGCTTCAATAAAGTAGGATAAGAAATCGATTTCACAATGTCGAAAACTGCGTTCAACTATTGGATTAGTTTTAAGATTTTCAGTCTGTTCGATCAAGTCGACGATAAGATAAGATAAATAAATAAATAAATACATTTTGTCGAGTATCATTTTGTTTACACAAAATAAAATTGTTAGCATATCTACGTATGACCCACATGGAATCTTCCACTGAATATTTGATTGAAATTTGATTGTTAGTCATGAAATGTGACGCAAATGCCTTTATTATTTATTTTATTTAGTGATGCAGCTAAAAGAATGTAATAGTAAAGAAAACTAACAACGAATGTCATCGAAATATTTCATGAAATTCGTCCAAAATCACCTCAAGAAGATATCATGGATCTATAATTAAGATGCCACTCAATTTTAAAGCAGAATCCATGTTTAAGATTTCAAATTCAAAACTCATTACAGTTAAGAAAAAAAAGTGCAGATCAGTAAATCAGTACACAAGGATCAGTACAGAGTAAGGTGAGGCAACAGTTCGTCTTAGGGTTTACGAAGTCTGTGCAAACTAGAACTCAAAGCCTCAGCAGTTCTTGATAATGTTTTCAATTTAATGTTATAGGGGAAATGGATGTAATGTCGGCCTAAATGCCCCTAATTTGGGCCATACATAAATTCAGCAATCGATTAATATCCATTAGTACCGTCCCAATGACGCGTTCATCTAGATAAAATTGATAAATAGTTGATTCTTAGAGATGGGCTAAATCTTAGATCCATAGGCCAACATTAGAGCCATTTCCCCTAGATAGTTCTGTTTCGGCTTAGCAGTCTTGAGTGAAAAGCGCTGATCACAATATGATCATCGCCAACGTTTCGATCCCAGCCTTGGGATTCTCATCAGGCCCTACGGTTTATTTTCGATTTCACGAAAGCCGCGAATTCCCAAAATATGGTATTGGCTACGAAATTTCCAAAATTCAGCGAAATTGTTTGAAAATCCCGACAATCAATCAATCTTTTCTTTTATAGCAATATGCATGGCAATGTTTTTTGTAGATGATCATGAAGTATAACAATAATATTGTGAGTGTCATATGGAAAGTAGTTCGCACCAAACAACGTGATGCGTGAAGGAGTGGAAATGTTAATTGCAGTTCTATTTTTTAATCCAAAAAACTGCAGGGATTATGGGATTTAAGAAAATTGCCAATATTGGTTTCAAAATTTGGTGATAGTCTTAGACTACGACATATTTTCGAGATTTGTGAATTATTAAAATCCTCGTGATCCAATATTTAAGTAAAAAAGAACCAAATTATGTTTTTCCTCTTTAATGTGGGATTGAGAAAATATTCAAAATATGGCATCTTGAGAAGAAAAATCTAACCCTGAAAAATGTTCAAGACTTTGAAACTTGCAAGCACTTTTGAGGATCTAACAGTTTTAAGATTTTTATAGAAATCTGCCCAGAAAATCTATGCAAATTAAAGAAAACTTCCCATATTGGTTTAAACATTTGCTAATAGTCTTAGACTACGACCTATTTTCTAGATTTGTGAGCTATAAAATCCTCGTGATCCTAGATTTATGTAAAAAACAAAATGTAAATTATGCTTTTTCTCTACAATCTGGGATTGAGAAAATATTCAAACTGTGGCATATCGATAAAAAAAAAATAATCAAGATCCTGACTTCAACCTGACCAATGTTTAAGGCTTTGAAACTTGCAAGAATTTTTAAGGATCTAACAATTTAAAGATTTTTTTTATAGAATTCGACCAAGAAAACTCATGGACATTTGGGGTAGATTTAAAAGGAATTGAAATGTTAATTAAAAAGAAATGCTGAGAAGGATTCATATAAAATTCCTATGAAAAAGTCCAAGGGAGCTCTGACCAGAATCCCGAATTTTTAGATACCTAAGAAATTCTGAGATGAATTCCAAGATATTTTTGGGGAGAAGAAAGGAAGTTCTGGATTGAATTCCTAGGTGATTCTGAAGCGAAGTGTATTTGAATTTTGAGAAGGATACCAGGTTCTAAGGAAAATTCAAAGAGAATTATAAACAGAATTTAAAGAACCAGTTGCAGACCAAAAAGGATAAATAAATAACAATTTAATACTCGACCTTCTCAGATTTTCCGATTAACGTTATATGTGGGTTGAACGTTAGCGCACACAGCTTTCAAAGAATGATGAATATTGCAATGGCTGGACTCACTCCATAATGTGCTTTTATGTATATTGATGATATCATAGTAGTTTCAGGATGTTCAGTTGACCACCATCTTGCTAACCTACGAGGAATTTTTGAGCGACTAAGGCTTTATAATTTGAAAATGTAAATTTTAGAACCTGGGGCATAAAATTACTGATAAAGGATTCCTTCCGGATGACTCTAAATTTGAAGCCATGACAAATTTTCCTAGACCTACCAACGCAGACGAAGCACGCAGATTTGTAGCTTTCTGCAATTACTATAGGAACTTTGTTCCGAATTTTGCACATATTGCAAAGCCATTAACCGATTTACAAAAGAAATGAACAATATTCAAATGGAATCCTGCACACGAGGATTCAAACACTCAAACAATGTTTGATGACACCTAAGATACTGCGCTATCCGGATTTTTCAAAGAAATCTATTTTAACCACAGACGCCTCGGATGTAGCGTGTGGTGCTGTCCTTTCTCAAATGTATGAAGAGGGAGATTTCCCAATTGTATTTGCAAGCAACGGTGTACCCCCATGTTTGTCTTTTTCATCAGAGTGTCGCTTAGTTCGAGATCAAGAGCACATTGCTCTCCAAACCTTGTGTTCACAATCCCTACAGTGCCATCCATTTGTTACTATTTGTTACCCCTAACTTCGAGATAGCCGCGAGTAATCGGTCCCCGCTTTACTAACGTTAGTTTTAAGTAATTTTGTTATCTAAACAATGAATATCGGCTCCGCAAAGCTACAGCAAATGAGTCTGGAAAAATAAACGAATTATTAAAAAAAAAATGCAAGCAAGAGTTTTACACTCGGAGAACGCAACAAACCAATCATCGAAAAGGAGTAAACAGCAATTCATTGGGCTATTAAATATTTTAAGCCCTATTTATATGGCTATAGGTTCTTGGTTCGAACGGATCTCAGACCACTAGTATATTTTTTCAATATGAAAAATCCTACTTCAAAATTCAATAGGATGAGAGTAGATTTGGAAGAGTTTGATTTTGATGTCGAGTTCGTAGCAGGAAAGTCAAACGTGTGTGTGCGGACGCACTCTCATCGTAATACCTACGACATTAGAACAATAGAAAAACTTCAAACATACTCATGGTTAAGACAAGAACCATGAAAAAGAAAAAGGCAACATTAAGTACATCTACAGATTCAAAAGAAGCCAACAGTAAGAGTGATCACCTTACAGCCTGGCAAACTGAGAATCCTTCTCAAACCACGAAACTTCTTAAACTTGGTTGTGAAGTGCACCATAATGAGTTGATAATATATATGAAAAATAAGGAATAATTAACACTATGTTTCTTATCTAGAAATGCTTACTTGTCCAAACAAACATTGGTCTACCTAGGATAAGAGAAATTGTACATAGATATAAGAGGTAACGACAATAAACAAATCAAAGAAGACCCATTGCAACCATCTTACAAAAACCATCCAAGCCAGGATGGTGGACGTTAGAAATCAGGATTTTGCTATCAAGATCCGCTCTCTCCCAGGTTGTGCAAAGCCCTTCTGGAAACTAACGAAATTCCTTAAAAACAAGCCACTGACCCTAGCTAAAGTCCCGGCGACCCAGTGGTTCATCTGATAACTCCTGAAGAGAAGGCTGCCGCGATAGGTCAACACTTCGTCAGCTCCCATAATCTCGGACAAAACATCGTTAAGCCCTCACGAAGCTGAGGTTGCTGAAAATGCAACCAATCTTCATCAGATTCCCAACATTTTACCCGAGGAATCCGAGATTTTTGCTGACGAATTGTTGGCCTATATCAAATCATCTAAAAACATGAAGGCCCCAGGTTTCGACAACATCCTGAATCTGGAACTCAAACACTTGAGTTCCAGATTATACAACCATCTGGCTCTGATTTTTAATCTGTGCCTCAGACTTGGCTACTTCCCCGTCGTGTTGGAAGTCAGCTAAAATCATACCCATCCGGAAACCTGGGAAGGATCCATCCTATCTTTCAAGTTATTGACCAATCAGCCTTCTCTCAGGGTTATCAAAACTGTTCGAAAGAGCGGTCTACCACCGGCTCCTAACATCTGCCGAAGAAAACAATGATGTTACTCAAGGAACAGTTTTGTTTTCGGAAAGGTCGTTCGACCGTCCACCAGCTGACTCGAGTAACAAACATTCTCAGACGGAACAAGTCTGTTTAGAAAACATCTGCCAAGGCGTTGTTGAACGCTTTCGACAATGTCTTATATGGCCTGGTGTTCAAATTGCAGCAGTACGGTCTTCCAATCTTCCTAGTGAAGATAATAAACAACTATCGATCGGACAGGACGTTCCGAGTCTTTCTGAATACCATCACATCGGATGCTTTCAAAGCCGGTGCCGGGGTTCCACAAGGAAGCATCCTTGAACCCATTCTATTCAACCTGTTCACCTTCGATATGCCGGCTCTCCCTGATGGTGGATCGTTGTCTCTGTTCGCAGATGACACATCCATCGTCTACAAGGGTAGGGTCATCGGAGCTCTGACTGTCAAACTTCAGAAAGGCCTGGACGTCTTGTCTGAATATTTCAACGGCTGGAAGATCCGTATCAACGCGGCAAAGACCCAGATCATCATCTTTCCACACTCTAAATCTCCCAGACTTGTTCCGACGGAGAATAATAAGATCTGCCTGAACGGCACAGTTGTGGAATGGTCGAAAGAGGTAGTCTACCTAGGCCTAACAGTTGACAAAACCAAAACCAAGTGCAACATCTTGATAAGATCATTTTATCCACTCAGGAGGTCTACCCTGTCTCTGAAAAATAAGCTTGCTGTCTACAAACAAATCATCCTTCCCGTAATAGAATACGGGATGCCAATCTGGGAGAGTTGCGCAAAAAGCCAACATCTCAAATTATAAAGAATCCAGAATAAGATCCTGAGGATGATCGTCAGTAGTCCATCACGGACTAGAAACTCTGAGGTCCACCGCATGGCTGGTCTTCAGACACTGGAGTTACGGAGAGCTGACTCCATCGCTAGGTTCAGAGATTGCTGTAGGCGATCCGATCAACAGATCATCAGACAATTTCACCAAAAATAAAGAGCTCTCCTGGCTAACCTCTTGCCTTGCATTAGCAATTGTAAACCACGTAACAAATCACAAATAAAGAAGAATTTTACTACTAAACAAATCATCTACATTCGTGTCTAGAACTCTGAGTAGCGGACATGCTGCTCGTTAATGAGTATCACCTGGCCTCTATATACGAACATAGTAAAGCATAATGATGTGTTCGGTCATTTTGGATCTTGTAATTTTTTTTTTCAAAATGGCGTCCCTGACATTTTTTAAATAATTTGTAGCACTAAAACGTCACTTCTGATCGAAATGAGAGAAAGTTGTTTTGTAATTTTGAGTAAAAATCAAAAAAAGTTTGTTATGTGTTACAATGTGTCAATTTATGTTTAAAGCCAGAAAATTCTTTCTGCAAAATTCTCACCCAGTTCACCCAGCAGAATACAATCGTGAATGGCTCAGCATGCAAAAAATAATAGGTGAGGAATCATCCACACTACTACTCTTAAAATCAGTTATGGCTCGCTCAATTCTGCGTTCAACGAAGAAAATAGACTGCTACTGCTCGTTTCTGACTTTGTATGCGTGTGCGTGAGTAGGAAATGCAAAATAACACGATTTTTCCCATGCTTGCTTGAACAACCATAAAATAATACAACCTATAATTTAAGTGTCCGTATGATGAGGTTTATTAGTTTTTCCCGGTTGTCCCGCTTACTTTTAAAATTCCCGGTTTTCCTGTGATAATAAAGAAAACTAACTAAAGCTAACTATGACACAATCCAAACTAATCTGCAGACAAATTTTTTCAACAATATCAACAAAGCAAGACATGTTCTTTCAGCGCACCGTTCAAAAGGCTCCCAAGTGGATTTCGCACAAAACCACAGTTTGACAGTCATTTAAAAATTATTTCTCAAAAAACCACCGCACCGCGTACATTATCATCTAAATCGCCAGACTCAACCCGATTATGTACCGAGAAGTTACTACCAGAAAAAAACCCACGACCACGACACCACTTGTCATACCTTCGTCTTGTGCTAAGACCCGTGTGTTGTCGGAAAAAAGGTCTCATTTCACTTGATTTCCGTCCTGCTGTCTACGACACTTTTTTTTCCGACAAAGCCAGCATACGATCCGCACGCACGGCCGCTGATACTATCTCAAAATTGAGTAGAGTTTTGCTCATTTTGGCAAAAACCGAAGTTGCTCAGTACTCAAAACTAATCAGTTCTCAATTAATTCTTCAGAACCGTGTTTACTCTGTGCATTAACCCCGGCCGAGTTTTTGCCAAAACTAGTAAAACTTTACTCAATTTTGAGTTAGTCTCACTCAGCGGCCGGGTGCTGTCGTTACACTTTTATGCGCCTTATACAACATACATGCTACGGGTTCTTGCAGTTCAGGTTCGGTTATCGCATATCTCCGGATCAATAACCTTATTTTTTCACCATCGTGTTTTCCTCCCGTTTTTCTATTTATGGATGAGTATGTCGGCTGATTGGCACAACAGCACCAGCAGCAACAGCAGCAACAGCAGCAACACCAAACACCGATTGGCTCTCTTTTTTTTCTCGGTTGCGTCTATCTGCTAGCTGCGTGTAGTAGTAGTAGGTAAGTGATGAAGCCAATATTTTTCATGAATCGCTAAATTCACCTCTTTTCCGCGAGGCGATAGATAACACGTCCACGATACGATGTTGTCTAGCATACAACCACATGCTGTGCGTGTGTGCGGGCGCGCACGAGTGAGGAGGTGTTTTTCATACTCTATTTTGCAACTCACAAAAGCTACAACAGCTCGGGAAATATTGTTCGAGATTCGCTTCAATAAACAACGGCATTAGCATCATCGACTTCGCGACGTGATCCACGTAAAAGAGGAAGTCGAGTAACGCGCACGTCCGCATAATTCTTCGTTATCGAAAGTATATCAAGTAAATGTTTGCACAAAAAGTTAACCGATAAAAAAAAGTACGACGGATAAACAAACGGGTTTTTTTTTTTGTTTTGCGGCATAAAACGTATTGTCCGTGCGGCGAGTTGTTGACAAGAGATGAGCGAGCATCCTTTCGTAGGAAATTTTGCAAAAGGAATACAAATGAGGACGGAACAGAGTGGCATGAGGTTGCAGCATATTGACGTAGTTTGTGGGTCAAAATCGAAGCATGTTGAAAATAGCTTGTACGAAACTTACGTTAAGAAGCAAGTAGTTTTTCGTTTTAGATTTGAAGACACATGGTATTCTTGAAGCTATATAAAATGAGAACCCAAGACGTTCGAACCAATGTGTTCAATAGATGAATTTATAGGGCTTTAATCTAATATCCGTTCCACGCATCCCGTGTAATAAAATCCAACTTCTTTAGATAAAAATTATCAAAATGATTATCAGTTGAAGGTCGTTAGAAAAAATCCTGACCAACAGAATTTCTTGAACGTACAAAGGACTTCATCTGAATTTTTGATTAGTTAAAAATCTCGAGAATAATTCCTGATGAACCTGATTTAGATGACTTCACTTGAATTATTTTCGATCAGTAGTAAAGGTCAAAATACACGGATCAAGTGAGTTGATTTAACTCGTCCCCTGTCTGATGATCGACGTTCAAAAACGAGTTGAAACCGAATATACAAAGTTGGACGACCAAATTTCTGGTTGTTCATCAGCAGTTCAAGAGGCATACATGGTTTGTAAGCTGTCGTCTTCACTGTAGGGTTTGACACTAAATGGAAGCCGCAACCGCAAGTCATTTTTCCTTGATTTGTTTTTCGTCGATCTTGTTTTCCGTGCTGAGCACCAATGCTACCGACGCCAGGGGGGCAGCTCCCACACCTGGACCCTACTTATTGACCCATCAACTCATGAACCGAGGACCAACGGCTTTGCTTCCCTTCCGAAGGAAAGCGTGATCAGAGATGTTATTCCTCAGAACATCCCGGTGGCACCGACTGGGATTGAACCCAGGCCTGCTGGGGTGAGAGGTAATCACGCTTACCACTAAACCACCGGCGCCGCTCAACCGCAAGTCGTTTTATTTTCCTTTGTTCGTGGGAGAGGCGGAACGCTTGCTTAGTCAGTAAAGCCGCAGTCTAAATAGAAACGGTAAAGTCTGACAGCTACCGTATCTAAGAATGAATTGTTTGTTTTTTAATATACAATTATGAAAAAAACATCTCGTTGCTGGACATCAAATATTTTAAAATAGTCTAAAATGTTAAAAAATATTAGTTACATTAAAACGCTGAGAACGGCTGGACTTAGAAAAAAGTTTTCATGTGCAAATTTGTCGAAAATTATGCGTAGAATCCAAATAAATTATTATTTACTAAAAACTATGCAATTTCATCAACTTAAAAAAATTAAGAAAAATTTATTAAATTATAGATTTTTTTAAGCAACTTACCAGCCTACACTCTGCACCAAATGTTAGAACATTTCTTCAGTTTTCTTGATAAAACAAATTCAGGGTGTCCATTTAAATCCAATTTTCCAATTCCCGGTTTTTTCCCGGCTATTAAAAAAAAAAGAACCAAAAAAATCACCGCCGCCTTAAACTAAAAAGGCATTAAAAATTAACTGTTTAAAGATAATCATATTTTTTCAGCAGAATTGCTCTACAATACGTCAATTTTGCAGAAAAATATGAGATAAGATTTGCATTAATATGTTGTTGATCTAGATCTCCAAGAACTCATGGAAGCATGAATTCGTATAAAGCAAAGGGTCTACAGGCAAAAATTTAGCCTAAATGTTGTTTTGGTATGTTGAAAAAAGCATAAATCAATACACAATATTGAAAATTCTTAAAATCTTCCAGGCGTTTAGATCTTGAAGTTCTTTATACCCAAAACATTTTGTGGGATACAAAGATGTGTTACCAAAATATTTAAATTGTATTGGAGATATTGTACAGGTTAATAGGGTATACGTCCCTAACCTCGGTCTAATATGCAGCCATCGATTACGTTTTTAATCATAACTCATCAATGAATTTACCTGCAAACGATATTCTACTGCTAAATGGTATGCTTAGATATGCTTATCATGTCGTTTGCTATCAGAAACCACGAAAAGTTGAAAAACTTACTTTTTTTAAGACAATAACTCACGAGGGAAATGTATGTAATATGGGTCTATTGTCCCCAAATTGGGTCTATTTCCATATGCAACTTCGTCCTATCTTGTTTGATCCTCAAAAAAACGCTCTTGGTAACGTTTTCTGATGTATTTTTTTTTATCACTATCACTGTTAACTTAATGCTCTTCATTCCTCAAAACATTTCTTAGAGAAAATTTTACGAAAACTACATTAAATCACTCAATTTAAAAATTAAAAATTAAAAATTTCGCTTATCGTCTTTTGACCGCAGAATATCTAAATCAGAACATTGTGATGTTCATTATACAGGTTTGGCAGAAAAAATCTCCCTTCCTGTTCGTTCCTTATCATCCAAATGCAAAACAACATTGTTGACGTTACTCTTATTGCTATATGCTGTCAAATGAATTTCATGGGCCATAGTTAGGAACATAGAAAAGAAATGTGTCCCTAAAGTTGGGTCCATGTTTTACTTGTGAAAACGTTGTTAAACAATTAAAATAAACATAAAATATTCAAACAGCAACTGTAAGTTTTACGTATAGTGTGTATTATCAGGTAATTCCAATCAATAAATGCCATAATCAGGCCATTTGATGATCGTCAGTCAACCTTCCCATCTTAACCTTATAAGTCATGGCGGCTAAAAACTCCGAACATTGTGATATTCTCAACCAGTTTTATTACTTACGAGAGCTGAAAATGTATTGAAATGTTGTGATATAAATTGATTTGTGTGTGGTACACATTTATCAACCATCAGTGATCAATATTTTCCTTATTTTTTGTGTAATATTCCTTAATTAATTATTTATTTGCGTGATAGGCCGAATGAAAGGACTAGACCCACATTACATACCGTAACCCTACATATCTTGTTCGATTTTCACTTTTGAGCTTTTTGATTCTCTATTCGAAATATAATTTAAGATTATCAATACGATTATTCGACTTAATGATAGAATAGGTAAACCTCCGGGAAGCCCCATAATATAATTGCCTAAGTAACAATTTTGGTTTTATCATGGTTTTGAAAAAAGCCTTATAGGTTTATAATTGGAATTGACTTAAAGACCACATTGAAATCGGAAATGTTGCTTGTGTGGTTTGGAATATTAGGTTTTTCGAAATTCCTGGAGTTCAGATCTTTATTCTTTTTGTATTAATTTATATATTTTATTATTATATATTCTTTATTATATATATCATATTATTATATATTGTAGTATTATATATTATATTATTATATATATCATATTATTATATATATCATATTATTATACATTGTATAATTATATATTATATTATTATATATTATTATATATATAATAGTAACTTTAACACTCATTGATCATTCATGACTTACCCCGGTTAGATTTATCTCTAAAATAATCAAGTACATTGACTTCAGCGTGAGAGGTATGGATTCAGATCTTTATATTTTAAAGACTACTAAAGGTATTCTACGATATCCTGACTAATCTTGTATACCTGATTAGCACAAAGTGCAGAAATTATTTTTAATTTATCTCTGGACCAATTATCTCATGATTTTTTTTAAGTTCGTTGATTGTGTACGGTGTCGAACATTTGCATGCCAAACATGATCGGGTATGCAAGGAGTTTGAGATCGGACATTTTTTCTAATTGGCATGAATTTGCTTCTCTATCTTCAAGTAGCTTTATGACAAGATATGTCTCGGGTAGGCTTTATATTAACACTACTTTGCTCGGAAAACTGTAGCAAAATAATTCAAAAAATGTTCATCCAATGACAACCAAAAGAAATTCTAAAAAATACTCTGTAAGCTATCTTGGTAGCTCCACATGCTCCAACAAGTGAAAGAAAAGAATAGATTTGTTTTGTTATTTTAAGGAATTTTGATACTTTACCACAGTGAAAGCATAATATGAAAATGGTAAACAGAAGTGTAAACAAATGAATATAATTATGTATATTAAAAAAAATGATTGATTCCATGTAAAATTGCCAGTTTTATAAGGGTGTCAATGATTCTTGAAGACCAAATTATGGCCTACAAGACTATGATAAAACCAAAAATGTTACTTAGAATGAGTATACATTATCTTTCCCGGTGCGATTTGGGTTGTCCCGCATTTTCCCGGTTTTTTCCCGGAAAATCCGAATTCCCGGATTTCCCGGTTAGATGGACACCCTGCAAATTATAAAAAAAATTAAGGAGGGTGTTTTGAAATAATCAACGTTTTATGTTTTTTTTTAATATTAATTTACCAAGTTTTTTCTTTCAGTGTATTTTTTCCTAAAAGATAATTTAACTACCTACAACTTCTTCTCAGATGTCGTTTTGATCAGATCAATATGAAAAAAAACATGATCCATTTTATTAATACGCCAGGAATGCAATATAGCGTATCAATATTAATAACTCCGAAACGAAGAATTTTCGTGACTTGGTATCTTCGGCAAAGTTTTTCATCATAATAAGGACCATCTTTGACATAACAGGGTGGCCAGTAACTTTTCATTTAGAAATTTCCGGTTTTTCCCGGTTTTCCCGGTTTAAATCTTAAAAATTTCCCGGTTGTTGATATTCAACAAAAATCGAAATTGTACGCAATTTTTTAAACGTGGCCAACTGTAAATTTTCAGTAAATATTTGTGGGAAAATAAAAGCCAATGCATTCAAAACAATACATCGATCTTTCGAGATACTTTGATAAATCGAATTCTACCACTTTTTATACTCGATACATCTTATGATTTCAAAGCCCTAGAATTGATTGAGTTACAGAGATTAAGGTCACTGGGCCAAATGCTATCTGGATGAATAGATTATAAGAGAGAATTGTGAATAATTAGAGATTTAATTAAAAAAATAACTTGATACAAATGAGAACTAGAGCAAATTGATAGTGATATCGGATAAAGAAATTGTGCATTCACTCCATTGTCTATACTAACATAAGATTTAGACATGAACTAGCCAACGGCTAAAGTTCTCTCTAATAAAAGCAAAAAACAAAAAAAAACATAATCATTAACCTTTCAGTACTCGTGCTGATGTACAAAGTTAAAAACGAAAAAAAATATGTAAAACCTACTGACGTTAGAGCTCGCTCAACGTAAAACTAAACATAGTTCATTTAATTTAATACCCCCGACCAAAAGACCCATACTTGAAAAATAAAATTACTGCAAGATTATTTCCTAAAAGAATCTGCAAGATTCTGGGACTTTAAAATTTGTGTAGAGTCTGAAAACAAAATTTTTCTTCAAAATTTGGGATTAATAACAATTTTCGTGATGCAAGATTTGGAGAAAAAATAGTTAAAATGGGAGGGTTTAAAAAATTTCCAAGATCACAGATTTGAAAAAAAGTATCATATTTGTTTAATAGTAATTTTCAAGACCCTGAGACTTGGAAGCATTTTAAGAGTTAAAACAAATTACAGAACTACAGAACAGAAAAAAAACAGAATTTACAGAAAATCGATAAAATCTTGCGGACAAACCCTGGAATTTTTAGTCAAATTTAAAAGTATTTAAAGTGTTGATTTCAAACAACTATTGAGGAGGATTCCCACATAGTATTCGAATGAGAAGTTTTGAGCAGAATTCCAGAATTGTTCTGACATGAAGTCCTTAGAAATTGTTAGAAGAATTTGGAAGGATTTCTGTGGAGAAGATTGCAGGTTCTAAATTAAGGGGGAAATACAAGTAACACGTCAAAAACTCGACGATTTTCGGAATTTTTTTGTGTTTTTTGCATCAAACTGCTTAAATCTTCCTTTACATTTGAGGTTTTTTTCATTGGTGTGAGACCTCTGTGGCTCCTTGGGGTCACATCGGAAGGAGGTCGCCTCCGGTGGGGATTGGTAATTGGCGGGCGTTCTAGAGACCTAAAAAATGGACAAAACTTACTTTTATCAATTGGACCTTATTCAGAAAAGATTTTTGTTCTATGTAAACCTCTAAAACCAAAAAAAAAAATTATTTAAAAATTTAGAAAAAAATATCTGAAAAAAAAGTTGATTTTTCACTGTTTTTTTCCACTTTAGGCAGACCTGAAAATTATTTATTGGTAATTTTTTCATGATTGGTTTCAAGTCTTTGGGTTGAGTACTTTTTGAGTTATCTTTCCCGCCAATTTGGAAAACACCGTTTCGAGAAAAACGCGTTTAAAGTTTTGGGTTGTGTAAAAACATGATTTCTGGAACTTACGGTTAATCGGCGATACCGGGGCCATAGATCACTCCTTCCTCGTGCTCGTAGCTTTTTTAAAAAAATTTAAAGTAAAATATAAAAAAAATCGATAAAAAAAATTTATCTGTATTTCCCCTCTTAAATTATTAGGTAATTTCTGAAGAATCCCAAGAGAATTATGATGAGAATTCAACAAGACACAGAGTTCTAAGAATGTTCTGGCGATAATTTCAACCCTAGTGTGAAAGATTCATCAAAGAGCTCCAACAAAATTTACTGCAAAAAAAAATGCTAATTATTAGAAAGAAATTCTTTAAAATACTCCAAGGGGTTTCTAAATAATTCCAAATTTCGAAAGATTTATGCTGTTTTGAATAGAGTTAAAAGAAATTTTTTTAACAGGATTTCAATGAAATCAACCTGAAATTTTCAGCAAAAATTAAGCAATACTCAATACAAAATCTATATTTGAGAGAGGTATATTTTGGTGTTTTTAAGATTTCTTCATTGAAATGGCGTTCTAGACAAAGTTGTTTATCTTGATAAATTAAACTACTCTTCTGAAGACGTCAAAACTCCACAGCATACTGTTTTCGAGTTATATGGAACTGAAAAATGCATTTAACTCGAAAACATGTTCAACTAAAATGAAGAAATCTTTAAAACACCAAAATATACCTCTCTCAAATTTCGATATTTTGTTAATCAAGCATTGTTTATTTTTTGCCAAAAATTTTGGGTTGAGATTTTTTGCCTCCCAATTAAAGTTAAAACGGTTCTATTTTTTTTCGTTTCTTTCAACAATATCTTTAAAATTTGAAGCTTAAACCAGTATGTTTGTTCACATAAGTTCTTTATTTAATGCATTTGCATAAGAGAAAAATATAACATTATATGGTTGCAAGCAAAAAAAAAAAAGAAACGGAAGGAAAAAACATTTTTTTTTTCTTTAACTCTATATAACTCGGAACCAGTAGGGTATGGAAATTTTACGTCTTCAAAAGAGTTGTTTATATTGTCAAGATAAACAACTTTTCCAGAAACATCAAGTCTCCAAAACGTCATAGAAAGAAGTTAGATAGTGGGGCTATCTTTGCAGAAGAGTTATGAACTATTTGTTTATGTCAAAAGATGGTTCTTATTATGATGAGAAGCTTTACCGAAGACACCAAACGCTTCGTTTCGGAGTTATTAATTTTGATCCGCAAGATTACATTCCTGGCCTAGTGTGCATTGGTAGCAGCGAACATGTGAGCAATGTTTCATTAAAATCTGAAGGGTTTGAGACAAAATTGATATTTTTTTGCGTTTTGGGCTGGAAATGCTCTATGGGCAATGTTGTCATGTAAAATGTTCAATAGTGTCCCTGAAATTTAAAAAAAAATAGCACGGAAACGGCGGCACTTCTGATCTAAATGAAGACGGAGACAAAGTTGTAGAGAAAAAGAAAGTTTTTCTGCAAAAAATAATCACAACATGTTTTTAATTTAGTAAATTTTTACTTGAAATTACTAATCTGATCTAAATGACGACTGAGACAAAGTTGTAGAGAAAAAGAAAGTTTTTCTGTGAAAAATAATCACAACACGTTTTTAATTTAGTAAGTTTTTACTTAAAATTACTAAACAACATTTTTTTTAAACATTTTTTTTCATCCAATCATTACTTTTCTCTACCAATTTGTCTCAGACGTCATTTCGATCAGAAGTGCAAAATTTGTTGAAAAATTTTGGAGGTCTTATTTTGCAAATTTTAGTAGATCTTAAATTGGCTGAATTTTAACAAAAATGTGAATCATTGCCCATTACAAACAATTATACAAAGTTTCATACAAATCGGAGAAGGTCGATTTAAAAATTAATTTTGCTTCCGTTTTGAAAATTTTAAAGATCCAAAATGGCCGAATTTTAGCAAAAATGTGAATCACTGCCCATGACAAACAATTGTGCAAATCGGAGAAGGTCGGGTTTTTTCGATTCGTCATTTGGGGTGGAACTGCTCAGTTGGGCAAATTATCGCATTGGAGAATATGACATCGAATTGTAACATGATAATTTTATAAATATGTGCTACACCAACCTGATTGCATTGCCATTATCAATCCATGCAAAGAAACGTGCCCCAGGTGAAAAGACACAGATGATTCCATTGAAAAACGCAACAAAACTTTTCTATTTATTTACAAGAGACTAACTCAACTGTTACGAATGAGCACAAGCTTTCTTGATTGGTCGTTCCTAGCCCCATAATGGAGTAAATCGAGTTTAAAAAGTACAAAACAGCAAAAGAGGAAAAAGTTGTGCATGACCTTGCCGCTGCTGTTGTAGTGTTTTTTTTTTTTCAATGCCAACCAACCAACACGCAGGGAAGTGCTGTGCTGGTGATGGTAGTGATGATGCTGGCAAAGGTGAACCAGTAGCAAACTGAGACGGTGGCCACGGTCGGGGAAGGACGATCCGAAAAGTTGCACATTACATAACTGAGCGTAGAAGACCATTGCCGTTGCTGGGTGTAGTTCTGCATCAGGTGCATCGCTGTCGGCATGTGTGTGTGCATTTTCAAGTGCGGCTGAGTGTATATGTGTTCTTACGAAGGATACAAACTTTTGATCTCTGAAAGACAGCCTCTGTTGCTACTGGCTAGCAAGGTGGAACGTGTGCTGCTTCAATCCGTTTTCTTTTCCTGATTCCGGGATTCCACCAATCAGGTAGTTGTCCCCGAGGCGTTGTTCTGCATTAAGTGTGAGATTAAATGCATACAAAACTAAAACTAGTTTCAGATTTTGTGGTGAATTCAAAATGGTTTACAAGATTACAATCTAGCGGTAGTTTAAAATTCACGTTGCATTCTGGCCCATGAATACTTGCATCCCATCCGCAGTGTAGTCACGTTCCGGAAGAGTCGGCTAGCAATCATCTTTATATGCTCTCTATCTCTTGCTATGGTGCACGGCCGATGGGAGTAGCTCAAACATGAGTAGAATTCAACTCAAAAAAATCGTCACGAATATGTGGAAAATCACTGAAAATTTTACACAGTTTACGAGTCAACTCATAGAAAATTCTCATCGATTTTCCTCATATTCGAGCCGCTTTTTGAAGAACTCACTGAGTAACCCCGCTTTTTGATATTTTGCATCGAATTTGACTCAAATTTGAGTTACCCTCATGGAACGTGTGGTACTGCATCTCATAGCGATGGATGATCTTCCAGAGCAAAAGTACATACATGCACAGATGGTATATAATGTACTATGCATGACATTGAATGTGTGGAAATTTTGCTGCTTCCTCTTCATCCAGGTTCTTGTCGAAAAGAAATCTTGATGAAAAGGCTCGAGAGCTGTTCATCCATTCATATAATGATGGAGCATCGTTGTTAATTTCCCCGGGTAGTTCTCAGCATAACAGGTGCTTGTGATGGCCAATGTTGTCTAAATAAATAGTAGAAACGTGTTCAAGGTGTTTTAGGGTTTAATTAATGACCTTCAACAAGCTGATTCGAATGTCGTTGCAACTTGAGGATACATGGTGGTATTATATTTGCAACAAAATGATTACATTGTTTACGACTACTTGTACTAATCTTCCGATCTGTCAACACCCAATCTACATCTATTTTGCATTACGCGTTAGCTTTCTACACTTTCATAATAGCGCACTCGGTTGGTAATATATCACTCAATGTGCCTTATGACGAGAGTTGTTGTTTACATCCTGCTCTAAACGAAAACACACACTTTTCGCACAAAGAATTGCGACGCCAATTCACACACACAAGATCGACACGAAACATGGCAGAAGCAGCCACGACTGCGCTGGCGGTAGCTATAAATGATGCGGAATGCGAATAGAATTTCACTCTACGCGTGCCAATTATTTACGGATGATGGTCAGTCGGTCATTCAAGGGAGGCCGCAGACAGAAAACTCTTCCTGTTTAGAAGTGGTCGCACCGAGTGTAAACACCGAGCTCATTTGCTTTGTTTACACTCGTTGGTTGGTTGGAACTGCTGCAATTCGTTGATCTCCCCCTCTCTCCAATGGACGGGAGCTCCGGCCAGCAGATGTTTTGAAAAGCACTTTCATCAAATCGATAAACTCACCGTTGTCGTCCTGTTGATTTCGCAACAACTGATATGTTTATCGCAGAATCGATCGCTAATGGTCGCATCATATCAGCTACACCGCTTCTGCAACTATTTGATTGCCCATCATATCAGCCAGCTGCTTCACTTTCCCGTCCGTCGTTATACTGTTGTAACACTAGAGATTGGCCCCCCTGGGAGCTTCGCTATTAACCAAGTTGTGCTGATGGTGTCGGTCGACGAGAATGTAACGTACAGAGGGCGCTATGTGTCCATCATTGGCGGCGGTAATATGTGCGTAGGTCGTGCTATCAATTATGCTTCGCTTCACTTGCTAGAGAATGTGTGCAGTACACAATATGTGTTTTCTAACCTGAATAGTGGGAAGGTACCTACTACTAACGAAAATAGATTCCGCAAATCGAATGAAGTCGATCATTGTGTGGAACCGGAGACGAACATGTCGCAAGGTTGTGACAATTTACGTCACCGATGATGGTTGACTATGTGTGTTTTACGTTTGCAGTGGAAAATTTCTACATGAACTTGCTCTGAGGGCAATAATTTGCAGAGTTATTGCAGAACATGACTTGAAGGAAATAGACTTGCTGAAGGGATGTATGGCGAACATTCTGAAACAAATTAAAACCATAAATCAAAGATAAAAGAACACAGACAAATAATCTAAATTCTACTGGTGATGTAAACATTCATGCATGCAAACATTGATGCATGTAAACTTCCTTTTCACGTAAACTATCAACTTGCAAGAAATGTTGCTTAAAAAGGTGGACGGTTGCATACAATATATGAAATATTTCATGACATGTCTCATAACAGGCACAGTGTAACTAACAAACTAACAGGCCTACGTATACACTGAAGTCTTTTTTTACACGGTTTTTTTTTACGCGGTTTTTTTTTACACGGTTTTTTTTACACGGTTTTCCACGATTTACACGGTACGTTTTTAACGATTTCTCGACAACGATACAACCTATCGACTTGATTCCAATCACATTATCCGTTTCAAGCTATAGGTAACCGTATGGCATACTCAAAATAAAATCACAATTTTTGGTGTAAATACAGAAAATTTTAAAATATGTCTATATGGACCATATTATGCTTTAATTACAAATGGCATCAAAATCCGATTTTTTAAAAACATTTAAGCATGCGAAAAATCAAAATCTCGTAGGTTTTTTTTTTACACGGTTTTTTTTTACACGGTTTTTTTTTACACGGTTTTTTTTTACACGGTACGTATCCCCCGTGTAAAAAAAGACCTGAGTGTAATTAATAAATTACAATTACTATTACAAGAATCAAATGTAACCACTATTTTTTTCGAAATGTGAACATTTTCAAGCTAAGTTCATGGACTACAAGTTAGGCAAAATGAGGGAACAGTGGTCGGAGATGACAAAAGGCACGAACTTAATTGAATTGTGTATTAACTATTAACTTAATCAAAAAAGTCTCTGCAGCGCAATTGTTCAAATATGTATCACCCACAACTCTACAATTTCAAAAAAATTGTCATGGCCTACTATGAAAAAAATTAAAATAAAAACCTAACTTTTTTCCCTAAAGAACTACTTAAAATATGAAACATTATTGAAAATACAAATTTTCTATGTCTAATATTCTAAATTGATTGATGAGCGTTTTAGTAGAATAATTGTATACCTTATTACGTTGTTTTCCTTTTAATTCTACTACTATTGTATCACTTTCACTTTCACTAATTCACTTTCACTATCACTTTAAACTATAACAGATACGTGTTTCGTTTACTACTTGCAAACTTATACTAGCCTAGACACTGAAGAAGTTACGTATACGAAATACGAAATACGTATCTATTATAGTTAAGTTTAAAGTGATAGTGAAAGTGAATTAGTGAAGGTGAAAGTGATAGAATAATAGTAGAATTAAATGAAAAAAACAACACAATAAGTCTGATAGTTATGGACCATTTTCTATGGTTATCCCTTTAAAATGAGTTTTTAATAATTTATTTTTTATATAATATTTGTTTAAGCTAATAATGTTCCAGACAAATATGAACAAAGCAAAACTATGCTGCACATGCTGCCTTCCTGCACATTCGATTGGCGTCAATGGATGGCAATCGATGTCCGTCGGTGATTGGCACTTGATTGCGGAACAGAGACCGACGTTAAATAAAAGAACAAAAAAAAACAAAGCACAACCGCATTGTTGACGTAGAACTACGAGATTATTCTTATATTATTTAAAAATAACAAAATAATTGGTTTAGAAATTTAATTACAAAATGAACATTCATTCATATTTTTTTAGAAATAGGTAATTGTTGAATAAGTTCTAAACTTAAGATTCAATTTTTGAAATTATAAGATCAGTTCCATTATTATTCATAATTAGGTTTCAAGAAGAATTGTGACACACTTGGATTCTATGTGCCTCATATGGTGATATCAATAGCTTTGCACATCATAGTTCAATATTCTACTTTATCGACTTCTACTTTACCGACTCTAAAAATGAATCGACAAATATATAAACAAAACTGCCAGTGGCCAGAGCTTTCACATATCTTTTTATTGTGTCTGATTTGGGATTCGATCATGAACTGTTGATGCGTGCTGCTGCCAGAGCTTCGTTCGATCTCATATATGAGGCGGGTTGATAGGATAAGGTCACAACTCTTGTTTTCGATGTTTACCTTTCTGAGCAAGCAATTCACATCGCATTGAAATGCAAAACACTTTAAATCCATCTGTTTTGAACAGTAGTGTGACTCAATGTGCAATACACTTGAATAGATAGTGAAAGATTTTCAACATTTCAAAGTTTGAAACACTAGAAATTAACGTGTATAACACATTGAACCAAGGTGAAATACACTTAAAGTAAATGTGATTGTGCATTTTAAAAATCAAGTTTTTTAACACTTTGATCAAACGTGTGCAATTTTATGAGTGTAACATTGTCATTTGTACTTTTTCAAATATTTTTTTAATAAAATTGAAAAAGTATTTATTTCAGCAGACTCGTAGAGTTATTTCCTATCGATTGGCGAATTTGGATGTTAATTTCATCAATAAATGACAAAGTTACAAGCGTTCAAAACCTAACACTATTTCACTACACATTTTTTTACAACACTCTAGTATTGTCCACAAAGACGCAGTTCTAGGTAACAAAAAAAAAACATTTAGCATGGCGGTGTGTGCCGGCTTGTTAGTGTGTTATGAAATTGAATTTTTTAGAACTATTATATTAATTTTCGTGAATCTAATAGTACTATTAAGAAAATACAAGTCTGTTCGGTTCTGAGTGTTTACAGATAAAAATGGCAAATTTTCCATACATTATAAAGAATTACAGAAGTTGTTACAGCTTAAATTGTATCGGGGGTAAAATGCTGTTCGAAAATTTATTATTTTTATTCAGTATGTATTTTTTCTGAAAAGGCAATCCAGTTTCCAACAACTTTGTTTCAGACGTCATTCCGTTTTTTGCTATGATTTATTGAAAAATATCAAATATGCCATTTTGTAAAATTAGATGAGAGTCAAAATGGCCCAATTCCAGCATACATTTGGTCTATTTCGCCTAGCGAACCATTAGTTTCATGCAGTGTTTGAAGTTTTCACTGTTAACTGAATAATTCACGTGTATTTCCGCAACCGCTGGACCCCCTTGTGTCAGTAAACTAAACTGATTACCTTGTATCGGCGAGACGACGAATCATGGCACATAAAGAAACAGAGAAAAATAAATCTTGCTTCGTCGATGATCAAATACGTGTGATGTGATGTGATGTGAATAGAACCCACCATCAGTGCAAGGATTACCTATGACTGCAGATACTTCACTGGTTGTAAAGTTCTGCCTGATGGTTTGTTGCAGCAGGGTGAATCAACTTCATTGAAGACCTTTGGAAGACAAACGACAAGATGTACGTCTATCAACACGTGACAAGGGACTGGCAAATCCACGAACCCTTGTCCAGTCTACGAATCCATTGAAACCCTTAGGCTGCTGTTTGATGTTTGATTAATGAAACGTATTCAAAAAAGGGATATTTAGAGAGAACAATCTTCAACTGGAACGTACTCACCAAATCAATATATCCGGGAGCGCATTCTCGATGCTCTAGTCTTCATCGATGATCAAATACGTTCACACAAACGAGTTACTACTGACGGTATCATCGAAAGCCAATTTAAAATCGTTAGTTTCGTATTGAGCTACCAGTCAAAAGCATTGTTTACAAAAGCTGATACGTCCCTTCGAAAAAGTAATCCAGAAATGTTAAATGATGCATATAAATTTAAAATTTCAAATGTTGAAAATTCTAAATTCGTAGTTTTAAATTTTAACTGCTGAATCTAAAATTTTAAAATAATACTGTTTTTAATACTTAAATTTGTAATCTTTTATGTTTAAATTTTAAATGTATAACTCAAGTTTTGAAATTTAAAATCTTAAATCAAAAATTTTATTTTTTTAATTATTGATGTTTTGTATTTATTTTAAAATTTTAATGTTACATTTTAAAATGTTAAATTTTGAATGTTAAATGTTGACCAATGAAATTTAAATTTTAAGTGAGAATGTCAAAAGGTAAACGATAAATGATGGATGTAAAATGATAAATGCTTCAACTTAAAATCTAAATTTATTGTTATGAATGTTAAAATTTTATGTTATTAAATTTTATGTTCAATGTAAACTATAAAATGTTGATTACTAAATGTTTTCTATGTTATGGGATGTGTTAAATATTTAATTCTAGAAATTAAATTCCAAATGTTTCATGTCAAGGTTCTACAAAGGGTAAGTAATGTTCTGTTCTTATTCTTTATTTAAATATCATTCAATCATCATCATATACATTCATACATTCATACATTATTAATACAAAAATTTAAAAAATGTATTGGGCAAAACACATTCACTGTATTTACTTACTTGTGTTCTTCGAAGTATAGCACAATTACAAGCAATCGAATACACGAAACTCAAAACGACTGGTTCACAAAACTCTTGGTGAACACAATTTAACACAAGGAAAACCACTTAAACTTTACTACTTTGCTAGGAATCGTGCCTCTAGCAATGAATTTAAGTTTATTAAAACAAGTAATTTCGAAGTTTGACTCATTAACATAGATGAGTGGATATAGTTTATGGTGAATTAATATCAGAAACTGAATAACTAAATCAAAAACTACCATTTTAGGCATTTTACTGGTCCAATTAAAAAAGTCACAGAATATTGGCACTAACAGGAAAGATAGCAGCAGTGCACATAACCTGTGATTCGCTTTCCCTTTCATGGTGGTAGTCTCCAACTTGGATCAACATTTCATACCGGTCCTGATTGAAGGATGTGCCAAATGTTTGTTAAGGATCGTATTGATTAACATCGACATCGACACCATAACAGCTTGGCATTCGTGTTCAGGATTTAATCCGAGAGCATATTTAATACCAGTTGGAGCTTACCACCATCAGGGGTGTAAACACAATTTCATACAGCGAGGTCTGGCATTGGTACAACATCCTTATGCACTAGTTAGTGTGACATCACATTTGCTGTTGTAGTAGAATTAAGGAAGAAAAGAGATGGTAAAACTTTCCTCACAATACCAGTTGATATTTATGAAACATGGTCAGTTTTGTTGTGGTGACATGGACTTCCAATTAGCAATACATTTAGAAAATGATGATCGAGGAATATTTTAAAAAGAATAAGTAGACAAATTATGTACCCTATGTAGAACCTTAAATGTTGAACACAAGTTAAATGTTAAACTTTTAAAAATATAAATGTAATATCAAAGCACATACATACATTTTAACACTTTACATAAATCTTTTAAATTTGTCGAACCTCTTAACACTCCGAATACGATGCCTCCGAAAAACGTGTAACGGCAAGTTTGCAATGGCACAACTTAGCCATTTATTAATGAATTTCAAAAATTGTGGTACCTTTAGAATTCCTAGGGTTTCTAGATGATTTTGATTGCAAAAAACTTAAAAATAGAGTCGTCTACTTTTTTAAAAAGCGAAAAGAGTTGTTACACGTTTTTTTTAAAGGTGTGTTTGTAGGGTTTTGCAAGTGGCGCAAGATCTGTAATTTAGATTAATGGGCACAAATGATCACATTTAGCCAGAATACAGTCATGGTTCCTATATATGGATCCTGAAGACAACGGAACGGTCCTCGAAAAATCCGGAACATCCGTAAAAATGATCAATCCATGATCCTGATCCTAGACCTCTGCGGTTTTTTTGAAAACATTAGGAACTGTGATATAAACAAATATTTGGGGTCGTGACATAAACATGTACCTGGATGGGCATGGGACCGTCCTCCGGAAGATCCGGAACATCCGTAAAAGTGGACAATCCATGAAACTGATCCTAGAGCTCCGTGTTTTTTTAACATTAGGATCTGTGATATATGAATGAATTTGGGTCATGGACCCAGATGGCCATGGGACCGTCCTCCAGAAGATCCGAAACATCCGTAAAAGTAGTAAATCCACGATCCTGATCCGCGTTTTTTTATAAACATTAGGAACTGTGAAGATAGAAAGAATTTGGGCTTGTGACATAAACATGAACCTGGATGTCCATAGGACCGTCCTGCGAAGGATCCGGAACATCCGTGAAAGTGGTAAATCCACGATCCTGATCCTAGAGCTCCGTGGTTTTCTTGAAAACATTAAGAACTGTGATGATAGAATGAATTTAGGCTTGTGACATAAACATGAACCTGGATGTCCATGGGACCGTCCTTCGAAAGATCCGGAACATTTGTGAAAGTGGAAAATTAACGAGACTGATCCTAGAGCTCCGTGGTTTTCTTGAAAACGTTAGGAACTGTGATATTAGAATGATTTTGGGATCGTGACATAAACATGGACCCAGATGGCCATCGGAACGCTCTCCGGAAGATCCGAAAATTCCGTAAAAGTGGTCGATGTATGGAACTGATCCTAGAGCTGCACGGTTTTTTTCGAAAACACTTGGAACTGCGATATAAGAAATATTTTGGAGTCATGACATAAACATGGACCCAAATGGCCATGGGGCCATTCTCTGGTAAGTCCAAAACATCCGTAAAAGAGGTTAATCAATGAAACTGATCCTAGAGCTTCGCAGTTTTTTTTTTTCCAAAAACATAAGAAACTGTGATATAAGAATGAATTTGTGATCGTGACTTAAACATGATAGATAGCCATGGGACCGTCGTCCGGAAGATCAACAACATCCGTAAAATGGTCCTTCCATAAAATTGAGAGGTGGAAGCATTACTATGATGAGCACTTCAACGGTAATGCAGCAGAAAACGAAGGTAGCACGGCAACAGACCTTGAAGCACGTGCAGAAGACGACAGGCTACTGGCCCTTGACCTTCAAGAAATTGAGGAGGAGATCGGTCGGCTGAAGAGCAAGAAAGCAACTGGTGTAGATCAACTACCAAGTGAGCCATTAAAATACGGTGGTGAAGCACTGGCTAGAGCGCTGCACTGGGTAATTGCCAAGATTTGGGAGGTAGGATATTACCGGAGAAGTGAAGCAAGGTGTTGTATTCCCAATCTACAAAAAGGGCGACAAGTTCGATTGCTGCAACTACCGCGCGATCACACTGCTGAGCGCCGCTTACAAGGTACTCTCCCAAATTATACGCCGCCGCCTGTCACCATTTTCTTGGGCAATACCAGCAGGGATTCATGGGTTCATATTCGCGATTCGGCAGGTTCTGCAAAAATGCCACAAATACAACTTGCTTACACATCATTTGTTCATCGATTTCAAATCCGCATACGACACAATCGATCGAGATCAGCTATGGCAGATTATGCACGAGTACGGATTTCCGGACAAACTGACGCGATTGGTCAAGGCGACGATGGATCGAGTGATGTGCGTTGTTCGAGTATGGGGGACACTTTCTAGTCCCTTTGAATCTCGAAGGGGGTTACGGCAAGGTGATGGACTTTCGTGTCTGCTATTCAACATTGCGTTATAATGTGTGATCAGAAAAGCAGGGATAAACACGAGTGACACGATTTTCAGGAAGTCCATCCAGCTTCTTGGCTTCGTCGATGACATCGACATCATGGCACGGAACTTTGAGACGAAGGCGGAAACGTACATCAGACTGAAGGCTGAAGCTAGGTGTATTGGACTTGCCATCAACGCATTAAACACAAAATACATGAAAGAAAGAGGTTCTAGGGAAGACAATGTTAGCCTTCCACCTAGAATTCGTGTATTTGGGCTCACTGGTGACCGTCTAAAAAGATACCAGCAGAGAATTTCAAAGACCCATTATGGCAGGGGCCTACTTTGGACTCCGGAGGACGCTCCGGTCGAATAAAATTCGCCACGAAGCTGACTATCTAAAAGACGCTGATTAGACCGGTGGTAGTCTACAGCCACGAGACCGTAACTTTGCTCGTGGAGGACAAACGCGCCCTTGGATGACAGAACGAGGAGGAAGCGAATGAACCAAGAATTGCACCAGCTGTTGGGAGAACCATCCATCGTTCACATTGCAAAAATTGGGCGACTACGGTAGGCTGGGCATGTCGTAAGAATGTCGCACGACGACGCAGTGAAAATAGTTCTCGAAAGCGCCCCAACAGGAACAAGAAGAAGAAGCGCGCAACGGGCAAGGTGGATCAACCAAGTAGAAGGCGACCTGCGGACCCTTCGCAGACTACGAGATTGGCGAAGTCTGGCCATGGATCGAGTAGAGAGGATACGACTTCTTCTGATAGCAGAGGACAACAAGGCCTTAGCCCGATTGCAAGCCATAAAATTGATCAAAGAACGAAAAACCGTGCAACTGTGATATTAGAATGAATTTGGAGTCTTAACATAAACATGGAACCGAATGACCATGGGACAGTCCTCCGGAAGATCCGTAAAAATGGTCCATCCATGATAATGTTTCTAAAGCTCCGTAGTTTTGTCGAAAACACTTCTAACTGTGATATATGAAAGAATTTAGGGTCGAAACATCAACATGAACCTGGATGGCCATTGAAACGTCCTCCAGAAGATCCTGATCATCCGTAAAAGTGGATCATTGATGAAACTGTTCAGCCCTGGGCTGGTTCGTCTCCGGTACGAGTTTATGTCATGACCCCGAATTCTTTCCTATATCGCAGTTCCACATGCTTTCGAGAAAACCGTAGAGCTCTAGGATCAGTTTCAAGGATTGACCATTTTTAAAGATGTTCTAGATCTTGCGGAGGATAGTCCCATGGCCTTCTAGGTACATGTTTATGTCACGACCGCAAATTAATTTATATATGACAGTTCCTAATGTTGAAAAAAAAACGTGGAGCTATAGGATCATGAGAATGGATTTACCACTTTTACGGATGTTCCGGATCTTCCGGAGGACGGTCTCATGGCCATCTTGGTCCATGACCCAAATTCATTCTTATATCACAGATCCTAATGTAAAAAAAAACGCGTAGCTCTAGGATCAGTTTCATGGATTGATCACTTTCACGGATGTTCCGGATCTTCCGGAGGACATCCAGGTTCATGTTTATGTCACAAGCCCAAATTCATTCTATCATCACAGTTGTAAACACTAATGTTTATAAAAAAAAAACGCGGAGCTCTAGGATCAGGATCGTGGATTTACTACTTTTACGGATGTTCCGGATCTTCCGGAGGATGGTCCCATGGCCATCTGGGTCCATGAACCAAATTCATTCTTATATCACAGATCCAAATGTTAAAAAAAAACACGGAGCTCTAGGATCAGTTTCATGGATGTTCCACTTTTACGGATGTTCCGGATCTTCCGGAGGACGGTCCCATGGCCGTACAGGTACATGTTTACCCCAAATATTTTTTTGTATCACAGTTCCTAATGTTTTCAAAAAAACCGCAGAGTTCTAGGATCAGGATCATGGATTGACTATTTTTACGGATGTTCCGAATTTTTCGAGGACCGTTCCGTTGTCTCCAGGATCCATATATTGTAACCATGACTGTATTCTGGCTTATTGTGAACATTTGTGCCCATTAATCTAAATTACAGATCTTGCGCCACTTGCATAACCCTACAAACACACCTTTAAAAAAACGTGTAACAACTCTTTTCGCTTTTTAAAAAAGTAGACGATTCTATTTTCAAGTTTTTTGCAATCAAAATCATCTAGAAACCCTAGGAATTCTAAAGGTACCACAATTTTTGAAATTCATTAAGAAATGGCTAAGTTGTGCCATTGCAAACTTGCCGTTACACGTTTTTCGGAGGCTTCGTAGTCGGCGTAAAGTTTTTTACCCACCGTATTCGGAGTGTTAACGGAATCCCTTTATGAAGAGCTTTGAGTGTGTTGGTTTATTTCCTTTTAATTCCGTTATAATTACTTATCGTATGACGCGTATTTCGTCTACTACTTGCAGACTTCATCAATGCCAAGTACTCAACACCACTACATTACATAAAATTTTAATTTATTTAGAATTTTATCCATCTACAAACCTTGTCCTACATCAAGTGAAAGGCATATTACTGAGCTTTGAGATTTAGGTTTGGTTCGTTTACCTTTTGTTTAGCACTTATTTTGCGATTACGAAACAGATATTAAAATCATGAATGATTTATCATGATTTTACAAAGTTTTCCAACGACTACGCCACAATAACGACTAGGAAAATTCCCATGATTTGTTTTGAATTAGGCAAATAAAATGTATTGCCCACCGACCTGACATAAAATGATTGCTAAATAGCACTCTTGATCGCACTCATCTCAGTCTTCGGTCTATCGGTCTGCTATTCTGCTTTTGATTTATTATCAACGTTGCTCTTCCATGTCTGCAGCCGGCAATTATCGTTCTGTCTTCGATAAGTAAAATTGCCCAATTCTATCTGGAACCATTAATCTATCAAACGAAAACAATGAAGCCTATTGGCTGCAGACAAAAATATTGATCAATTTAGACATTGACGCCATTACTTATACACACGGCGATTGAGAACGACCCAAATTTGAGTTTAGTTCACTCATAATCGCCAAAAGTGCAGGAACTCAGCGATGAGTAAAATTTGTCTCATGGTTTCCTGAGGAAAACCTAAAAAATCTGCCGGAAAATGAGTAAACTGACGAAAATTTTATTCAGTCTCGGAGTAGTACCAATAGACTGAGTGAATCCAATCTTTTTTTTCAAATTCGGGAATTTTTCCCTGGAAAATCCTGGGAAAACATGAGGCAAATTAACTCATCACTGAGTTCCTTCACTTTAGGCGATTATGAGTCAACTAAACACAAATTTGGGTCGTGCTCATTCGCCGTGCAGGTTTGTATCTATCAGTCCACTATCAGTTGTAGCTTGTCAATTGAAGTTGACACTGTCGTCGTCATCGCCAGGGTGATTGTAATTGCTTATCTAAATGCAACCCACTGACTGAGTTGATTTCATCGTCATGTGATTTTCATACCGTTCATCTTCAACAGTTTCAACAATATATTGATCTCGCAACTCGTCGCCAATTGAAAGTGCAAATTGGTTGTTTTCTTCTGGAGTGGATAGCAACGTCAAGTCCGTTCAACGCTATATGGGAAATTATCACACCGGTCGTCGCGGTATCGAAGGCTGGCTGATGGATGAGAAAAATCGATAAGTTTTACTAACTACTTGTACGATTTCATCGGTCCAACGATGTATCAGGCGATGATGCGGTTAGACCACCGGAACCGAGTGGATGGATAACCGTAAGCAACGTACGTGTGGCGCGTGTTAGTTGGTTGGTAGCGTCTTTTTTTTTAATTTGATTAGGCAAACGAAGGTATAACCGTGACCGTGTCTATTTTAGGATAGCAAAATAAAAAGCTCTTTATATTTAGACATAATATGTAGGGGAAATGGCTCTAATGTTGGCCTATGGAACAATGCATCATCTGGATAATACAAATGGATACTTTTGGTTGTCAGTGAAAAATTATTAAAAAATACTTTCCTTCGCAATGTATGTATTAGATTAGCGCAGACAAACATACGTAGCTTTATAAATGAATTTTCATTTAAAATATCGTCACGGAACTTACTAACGACATCTGGCGAGCTATCTTCAGTTTGGTGTCTTCGGCAACATGGCAGACAATGGATGAGACTATTTGAAAAAAAAAATGCAACTACTAAATTTTTTTTAATTTCAAATTAAATCTTAAAAACATTTTTTCTTAAAAAAAGGTTGTTTGTTGATATGTTTTAGGGGACTAAAAATTCCATCTATTGCACTATAGGGTGATATGGAGAAATGATGGACAAAAAAGTTATGATTTTTAAAAAAACTCTAGTTTTTGGAAAAATATAGAAAAATTGGTCGAATTACTACTTCGACTTTATATAATGAAAGGACACTTAATCTTTATACATATAAAAATGAATTTCTGTCTGTCTGTCTGACCCTTATAGACACGGAAACTACTGAACCGATCGGCGTGAAAATTTGTATGCAGGGGTTTTTGGGGCAGGGAAAGTTTCTTATGATGGCTCGATAACCAAATCAAAATATACAAAAATAAACCGATTTGTGAATTCGTAGGGAATTGCTCAATTTCTTTGTTAACATTACTATATTTTTACATACTCAGCTTGAAAGTTACAGTATTCCCAAATATTTGAAACAGAATGAAAAACAAAGCGTTAGCCCAGTTTTTCTTTTCCAAATAAACTCGGAAACGGTAGGGCTTGGGAAATTTAACGTTTTCAGAAGAGTAACTCATTTAAAAAAATTAAAAACTTTTCACAGAATGTCACAGTGGAAATTTAGATGTGTCGCCCATCTATGCAGATGAATTTCAAACTATCCACTTGGGCATCGTGTGGAAATGAACTATTCTTGAGAACTTTCAGAAAACTTATAGACAAACTCCATGGAGTTCAGAATTTAAAAAAAAAATCAAGAGCAAGTCTATACGTCTTCCGGGACTCGTTTTCGTACTCGGAGCTTACTGGACGCCTCCGAAGCTCTTTGTATCCCTTCGAAATATTGTTAACAGCTCTGAAGCTCGTAGATTTTATCTGAAGGCCGCTGAATCTATCTGTAGTACACAGAACCCTCCAGAATTTCCCTGCTCCTTGCAAAAGTTATCTAATGCCTTGTTCAGACTAAAGAGTTGTAAAATGTTACAAGTGTATTATAATAATTATCGACAAGAAAAACGTCATCAAGATAGCCTGTTATAAGTTCGTAGTGCGAACATAGCATAAGGAGTGTTCAAATAATTTAAAAGAAATTTACAGATCTTTTAAGAAGTTCAGCGAATTTTAGATAAAAGCAGGCTTAATTACACTCACTTAGCTATAAAATGTGTTTTTCGGAATTATGAAATCATTAGACGTTATATTTTGTAATTGCAGGGTGGCCAGTGACTTTTCATTTTGAAATTCCCGGTTTTTTCCCGGTTTTCCCGGTTCAAATCTTAAAAATTTCCCGGTTGTTGATATTCAACAAAAAACGAAATCGTACGCATTTTTTAAAACGTGGCCAACTGTAAATTTTCAGTGGTTATTTGTGGGAAAAATGAAAGCCAAATAACAGAAAGTGTTTCTTAAGCTATAGGAAACATTCAACTCTATGAGTAACTTAATGTATTCAAAACGATTTATTGATCTTTCGAGATACTTTGATAAATCGAATTCTACCACTTTTTATGATCGATACATCTTATGATTTCAAAGCCCTAGAATTTATTGAGTGACTGAAATTAAGGTCACTGGGCCAAATGCTATCTGGATGAATAGGTTATATAATAGGTGAATTGTGAAGAATAAGAGATTAAATTTTAAAAATGTTTTAGAAAAATGAACGTGGTACAAATGAGAATTAGAGCAAATTGATAGTGATATCGGATAGAGAAGATGTGTATTCACTAAAAGATTATTTACTAAAAAGATGGATTCCCAAGATTCTGGGGCTTTGAAATTTGTATAGCGTCTGAAAATAGAACTTTTCTTCAAAATTTGGGATTAATAACAATCTTCGTGATGCAAGATTTAGAGACAAAAATAGTTAAAATGTGAGGGTTTAAAAATTTTCCAAGATCACAGATTTGAAAAAAAAATCATATTTATTAAATAATCGTGCAGTCATAATTGTCAAGGTTCTGAGACTTGGAAGTATTTTAAAAGTTAAAACAAATTACAGAACAATCGATAGAATCCTGCGGACAAACCCTGGAATTTTCAGTAAAATTTAAAAGTATTCAAAGTGTTGATTTCAAAAAACTATTGAGGAGGATCCCACATAATTTTCGAAGGAGAAGTTCAGGGCAGAATTCCAGAATTATTCTGACATGAAGTCCTTAGAAATTGTTACAAACATTTGGAAGGATTTCTGTGGAGAAGATTGCAAGTTCTAAATTAAATTATTATTAGGTAATTTTTGAAGAATCCTTAGAGAATTAAGATGAGAACTAGAAACAGAGTTCTAAGAGTGTTCTGGCAATAATTTCAACCCTAGTGAGAAAGATTCATCAAAAGGCTCCAACAAAATCTATTGCAAAAAAATTGCTCATCATTAGTAAGAAATTCTTTAAAATACTCCAAGAGGTTTCTAATATTTTTTTTTAGATTTATGCTAGAGTTTAAAAGAAAAATTTGAAAAGGATTTCAATGAAATCAAAGTCTCCGAATATGTTTAAGTGAACTCTAAGAAGGATTCCAAGCAATTTCTTAGAAGGGGTTTCAAGGAAATTCCAAAAAAAAAATCAACGGTAATTATTACGCAGAGTGTTTTCTGGTTCTGGTCTTTTAACTTCTATAATAATTCAGAGCAAAATTCCAAGTTCATTCTGAAATTCATATCATGAAAATTTATAATAAAATTAAAACCCGGGGAAATAATAGTTCAGTTTCAGTTTTTACAAATATTTGTTTCTTAAGGCCGTTCGCAATGCTGTTGTATTTTATAAGGACTGTTTTAATTTGAAACTAGAACAGAAACGCACCTCTCACAATGCTGAGTTGCTGAGAGCTGAGTGCTGTGAACTTCATAGAAAACAGTAAAGTTTATGGAACTTGATGATTACAAACATCTTTTAGAACTGTGCGTTGCGCTGATCGTGTTGCAGTTTTATTTTTGACAGTTTCAAATTATAGAATTGTCGGGAAGTTTAAAACAAATTTGAAACTCAGCATTGCGAACGGCCTAAGTCCAGCGTCTTCAATATTTTGTTTTAATGCTGATACACTTTACATCTGAAATTGAATTTTGCGATCAATTTGAAATATTGCTGAGTGATTAAATTCTAAAAACAATAAGGTGGGAATCTGAAGAAAATGCAGCAAATAGAGAAAGACATTCATTTGGTTAAAATCACTCTGTTTTAATGGTTTATTCTGAAATTCTGATGTGAAAATATATTCCAATGGTGCCTAATTTATTTTTCCCGGTTCTCTCATCGAATTCCCGGGTTTTTCCCGGTTTTCCCGGTTACTTTTCAAATTCCCGGATATTTTCCGGTATTCCCGGTTCGCTGGCCACCCTGTAATGGTAAATTACAAGAAGAGGTTGTAAAGTACGGGGCGTTCATTCAAATCCAATTTTTCAATTTCCGGTTTTATCCCGATCATTAAAAAAATAACCAAAACATCACTCCTGATTTAAAAAAAGAATGCGTTCGAAAATAATCGTTTATAGATAATGAAATGTTTTCTGCAGAATTATTTTACAGTACGTCTACTTTGTAGAATAAATGACATATAACATACTGATCATCTAGATCTCCAAAATCCCATGGAATCATTAATTCGTATGAAATCAAAAAGCCTCCTGCAGAAAATGAGCCAAAATATAGTCATAAAACTCACATATCAATACAAGGCACCTAAGCAGGAGAAACGCAATATAATACAACATTTTGTGGGATACAAAGATCTGTTACCAAAATATGTATCATTCTCCAAATAGTCCTGGAGATATTTTACAGATTAATAGAAATTTTACTCGATTTCCACTCAGATTTTTTGAGCGTTTTGTGCTTCACGGAAACTCATGACATCATTTAAAATTATTAATTGTGTTTAAAAGTAACATTGTTGGATTATCCAAATCATCCAGGATATCTGACCATGAAGTTCGGTATACTAAACAAAGGTATACGATGATTCAACTTAATGATAGAACATTTGTGAAGCCCCATAATATCATTTTATTATTATTATTATAGTCACTTGGTGTTACTCTTGGATCATTCGTGACTTATCCGGGTGAGATTTGAACACATGACTCTGGCGTGAGAGGTATGGGTTCAGATCTTTATGTTTTACAGACTTTGTTCTGACTAATCTTATGTACCTGGTTAGCACAAAGTGTAGAAATTAATTTTTAATTTATCTCTGATTTGCATGCCTTTTTATTGGTATGAATTTGCTTCTCTATCTTCAAGTCAAGCTTCAAGTAGCTTCGTTACTTGATATATCTTGCGCAGGCTTTATACTAGAACTACTACACTCGGAAAACTGTAGCAAAAGAATTCAAACACCTTTCTTCCAAAAGTAATTCTGAAAATTCACTCCGTAAGCTATCGTGGTAGGAACAACGGTAAAATTGCCGTTTTCCCCGTGTCCCAACAGATTGCGAGTGAAAGAAATCACTAGTTTTTGTAATTTTGAGGATTTTCGATACTTAATATGAAAGATGTAAACAGATGTGTAAACAAGAGAATATATGTATGCAAATGATATAAAATTGATTGATTCCAAGTATCATTGCAAGTGTTTTAAAGATTTATAGGATTCTTCAAGGCCAACATATGGCCTACAAAACTATGATAAAACCAAAATTGTTACATGGGATGAGTATATATCGACAGTGAGCATGCATAAGGGCCTATACGCGATGATCGATTCTCTTCGTCGATTTTCTCTTTTGTTAATAACTCGCTAGATTTAACGTTTCTCGGTGCGTTTGCTGTTGCTTTTGATAGCCAATACAACCTGTTACTACTCTGCATTGAACAAATTCTAGAAAATTGTTTCGCTTAGCTGTAGCAATGCAAAGAGAAAATCGATGAAGAGAATCGATCATCGCGTATTCACCCTTATGAATGCTCACTGTCGATATGATCTTTCCCGATGCGATTTGGGTTTTCCCGCATTTTTCCCGGCAAATCCGGATTCCCGGTTTTTCCAGTTGGATAAAAACCCTGCAAAACCTATCAATTTCGCTTTCAGAGAGTCACAGTCAGCGATTTTGACAGGTTGACAACAGCAACCCTAATAAAAGTTGTGCTAAGATAAAGCAACTTAATGTAAAAAGGTTTCAAGAAAAAACACTTTTCATGTTTTCTTCTATCTTTATTTTTCTGTAAGAATGGGCAAATTTTAAAGGTAGGATATTAATCTAGAGATCATTATGGTACTATGGTTCGTATATACCATTACTTTCTAAAATTCGGTGGGATCCATTTATTCACGAAAATACACCTTTTTCATAAGTTCATCATGCCCCATGACCACTTACCTCAAATGCACTCCCCTAATACTGCGTCAACCGAAATATCGTTCCGGTTGTCACTGGCTCCATCTTTTCCCGATTTTCGGTTCCTGTACTCTCCGAATTCCAAAGAACAGCTTCACCCGGTTAATTTAGATAGTGTGCTCCTATACCCGATGGTAGCACAGACTCTGCCGTCTGCTGAACTTAATGCCGATGGCTGACTGTGCCGTTACCACACCGACCGATGTGTCCTTGCTCCGATCTGTGCACGAATGTGAGTGTTTTTTCGCCTATTGTTCTTCGTTCCACTTGAGATTACTTCAACTTTTTCTGCACCCTGCTCTCAAGGACACGAAATTGCACTGTTCTTTTTTTTTTCTTCGCACTTTTTATTCCGTATTACTTTTGGTGGATCACTTTTATTGTTCAGTAAAAAAAAATCTTCTTTTGCGGCACGGAAGTTTTTACACTTTCTTATTATTCACACTGCAGTAGCAGCCACGACTATGCTCCCGTTAGGAGCATTAATTTACACACATTCTTCCATCTTCGCCCCAATCACAACAATCATGGCTGCTGAGCTGACGACTGCCTTACTTGTATGAGGGACCAAACACGGGAAAATTGGATGGATGGCACAGACACAGAACTATTTTCAGTTCGACGATAAAGCTGCAAATTGGGTAACCAAATTTACGCAACGACGACGAAAACACTTCCACGCAGATGGATCGCCTTTCTGGTGCATATTTCTGAACCTTTCAACTCTTTTTTCTTCCCCTTTCTGGTGACTCGAAAATAGACCTCCAACTTCTAGCACTACAAAATGGGGCCACACTTCAGCTGGGTGCTCACTGCCAATAATGCACTAACAAACCAAAAATCGACACAATTTTTTTTTCTCCGAATACCAATTTTGCAATATTATTCCACAGCGCACAACAAGATTTCTCACTAATTTATTTACGCAATGCCTTAAGGCAGAACCAAAAAAAAATCCCACTTTATTATTCTCAAGGAAAAGCAGCCCCCACTACACACGGCGGAACAACACAAAAGACGGTGTTACTTGCGGAGGAAAACCTTCGAGAATGAAAACTTTGTGTGGCCCCGCAGAGGTTGAAAATTTTCACACTCCGTTTCTGGCAGCTAGAGAGAGAGAGAGCGAGTGAGAGAGAGCTTTTCCTTTCTCTCGCTGGGGGCATTTGTTGACATGTCAGCGAAACAGCGTGGGAAGGAAAACGTCAACAGGAACGCAAACTTATATGACGCATGTTTTGACAACGAGATGGCGCGCGTCCATATCGTTCATTCCCAAAGCACTATGGGAAGGATGCTGGCACTAAAATGTTATTGAACTTGAGTGCTTGAGCTTAAACACCAATTTTTTTTAATCGGTTTCCAGCCAAATGTTGAACTGCTTTCAGCAAATCTTTATTTTACTGTACTTCCAGCAAATTGAAAATTTTTGCTGGGAGCCCAGAAAATCGTAATAATTATCAAACTGCTGATCGATGGTTAACTTCTAGGTTTCTGATGGTTTCAATGAATATTAATTTTGAAAGAATTTTTCTAGACACACAATACCGTGTAAACACACTCAATTCTGTTAAAACGTGTTTTTTTTTCAGCCTTTATTTTGATCGGTTCAAATTGCAACAGAAGCACACAAAAAAAAAAACAAAAATATGGTGTATAAAAAAAGGTTTGCTCATCCTGCATGAGGGCAAATCCAAAAAAAATTAATTCGCATAAAAACATAATCAAGTGTACATAATATAATTTAAATCAAAACAAAAATTGAAGAAATTAAATAACTGATCTTCCAGCAAAATCATTGGTTTTCGGTTTTGCAGGATAATCAATATAAACTGGCACTTTCACGTCGGGTCAGTTTGCTGGTCGTTCAGCAAAAATATTTTGGTAGAAGAATTGCTGTTTTAACAACTTAGAAAAATCCAGCAAAATTTTGCTGGTTTCCAACAAATAAAAATAGTGTGATAGAGCTTACACGAATAGGAAAAAAATAAACAAGCCATATAGATGTTAGCTAGAAAAATTCAAAGCAAGAGAACAGCTTAGAAAAAACCATGGATATGACAAATAAATCCATGCATCACTTGCATTTGTAACTGCTTGTGATTTTGTGTTACCATAAGGTTTGTAATAGGAATTATGTTTGAACAAATAATATTATCACAAGATTATTCCATATTTATAATATTTTTATTTAGTTATCTTTAAGCAAAATATTTGTCATGAGTTATCTTTAAGCAATTTCAATACTTCCCCATAATTAAAAAAATCGATTGTAAACATTACAGATTGGAACCGCTTTTGACAATTCGATTGGATTCAAAACAGTGTGTCTGGTAATCTCTTATTCTAGTACTTCTTATTTTTTCCTTTGCTTGCTTGGCATGAAGTAATGCTAAATTTCATTCATATTATTGAATATATTAAATGAAACAGCAAAAAAGGTTATCTTCCATTTAATTCCACTCAATTAATTTTGGTATCCATGACAGATACGTATTTCGACTACAATGTGCAGTCTTCATCAGTATCATTCCCACTAAAGAACTTATCAAAATTGTCCTTAAGTGATCTTGATATTTTTACCTAGGGGATGAGTTCTTAAGGGGGTTAGATTTTGATAAGTTCTTTAGTGGGAATGACACTGATGAAGACTGCACATTGTAGTTGAAATACGTATCTATTATGGATACCAAAATTAATTAAGTGGAATTAAATGGAAGATTACCTTTTTTGCTGTTTTATTCATTCATAATATGACATATTATGTCATTTTCAAACCATGCAGTTTTCTTTCAAGCCAACTACACCAAAATAGAATAACAGTTATTGTTTGCGGGCCTCTCTTAGCTCAGTCGGTAAGCGCAGCTACAAAGCAAGACCATGCAAGAGGTTCTGGGGTTCGATTCCCGGTCCGGTCTAGGAATTTAACGGATTGAAAAATTTCTCGACCTCCCGGAGCATCTAGAGTATGATGTATGATTGTACTTGCCACTCAATTATACTAATACAAGAATGGCACAGGCATCTCAATTAATAACTGTGGAAGTAAAGAAGAATACCAATATTAAAACAGTCGGAAGAAAAACTTTGTATTTTAGTGTCTTCTTTCACGGTCCGGTCTTTCGGATGCAAGGTAATTTTTTATCAAAACAATCACACTCGCAATCACATCAAAATCAGAGATGTCCCAATTTTGTGATAACTCGATTAATAACTAATCGATTATTTTTTGTTCGCTGCACAGCAAAAAAATAATTTTGATATCACGTCAAAGTGGATGCACTACAATCATGTCGAAAATATGGTGTAATATTACTTGCTAAATGGACAAAATTATCATTTATACAATGCATGAACTGACATTACCCTGTTTTAACTGCATTTGTTTATTTATTTGGTCATAAAAATTACATGAAATTTTCGACATGATTGTAGTGCATCCACTTTGATGTGATATCAAAATTATTTTTTTGCTGTGTGTGCTGTCCTTTTTCCACCATGAGAGTGCAGCACATGCTTGAAACGATGGGTGATGAAGTTAAGGTGATTTCCTGTGGCGTCCTTTTTCGTGTTACACTTCGCAATTTCACATGTAAAAATAATAAGGTTTCTGTGAATGCACGTAGCTGAAACTACTACTTGTTGTTTGCTGCGGAGAAGCAAGCAATGTCTGAAATTTGCAGGTGTATAAACCTTGTAGATCTTGAGTTGTGTGCTCTTGAAACAGATGGCTGTAGTTGCATGCGTAAACGTCAAAGGCAAGGGAATTGATAAACGGCTTAGGCACCATCTTCCCAAAAGAAGAACCGGATGGATTTAGATCAAGACTAATTTAGCTACAACAATGGTCTTTAGAATTTTTCATACAAGGATCAAAAACTTCTGACCGTATTGTGCAAATGCCTAAGTATTAGCAACCGGTGGAAACTAATGATTTAAAATTGGCTCACTACTTGCTTAGCCTATTGGTCCCAAGCAAATCGATGACCGTACCCCATTCTATTCGACATTCTAGTACTACACTATATTTACTTTGGTTCACTATGAAAGTTTGACAGATAAAATGAAGGGTTCGTGTTTCGAGGGGTGCATTGATTAGCTTGGGATCGAAGATATAACCAGAGCTGAGCCAAAAAGTTGAGCACGTTTCTTCGGGACCTTCTGGTCTTAGAGTTACCTCTATGGTATTAGTGCTGATCATTGAGGTTAATTCAAAGTATAAGTGCAAGAAAACCGTGTACACAGATAGAAATTTCTTTATACCTTTTGGCAAATTTCTATTGCTGATTATTTATTAAATGTATAAGTTTATTAGCAAACGCCTTGCAAAAAGTTAATGAAGCTCATGTGTCAAATGAAATGTATAAGTGGTCACACATACCTTTTATGCGTTCTTATAGGACCTATGTGGTATGTCTTATGGAATGTATAAGGCTGATGTTTTGGCAAAAATGTATAAGTGAAACACATGAATAAAATAATTGGTTTTCGTTTCGTGTACACATGCGCACCTATACTTTTTTTTTCGTGTTGGGTGTATTCATCACTGCGACCATTACTTTGATCTATTTTGATATATTCCCCGTTTTTGTATTGTTTTATCAGTATCTCGTATCACTATTTTTTAAGCGACCGACATAGACTAAACAAAAGCATTTTCCCAGCCAGGTATTACATTTCGAATGAAATCTGGGACCTGCATTCCAAACATCAAAGGGATCTGCCAGCCTCTTATCCAGAAAAATACGGCTTTTATTGAGGATTGCTGTACAAGAGTATAGCAGGTGTTCAGAGTCTTCCTTTTCTATGCCACAGAATCGACACATATCCTCTTGAAGTTTTACTATTAACTTCAAGCGATATTTTTACATGGACAATGTCCGGTTATCAAACCAGTATAGACACTGGGATTTTTTTTTGATAATCCAAGAATTCTGCTAGTCATTAAAATGTTCGGATTTATTGACCGTTTTGACTGCCTAGCAATAGCAGTGTTGTTCTAGCTAGTCTCCACTTTCATTGTTTCCCATTTCATGATATCCATTTTAAGAGCATAAGCAGAATGGTTCTGGGCCTATGAATTGTAAAAAGATGATCCTAGCCTGGCTAACGTGTCCACAGTGGCCAGGAACCCAATATAGGTTCACTTGGTTTCGACAGGTCAATTTCGGAAGTGACATAGTTTATTACCATACGAGTTTTGAATTGCATGTTGCTGATTTTAAAGCATTTATTGCGACTTGACTATCAAACATAATGCAGATATTCCAATGTTTATAATTTCTGCGCAGTATGTAATATGCCTTCAAGAATTGCTTGAATTTCTGCTTGGAACAATGATTGGCTAATAACCCATTAATATCTATCCCTGGACCAGTTACCCTTGCTCCCACACGTCTTGAACCATCTGTATAAAAAACAGTTGAACCTGGACGGATGTTTGGTCGCCCACTAACCCAAACATTACGATCGAATTCTGTTGCATTGTATTAACGATCGAAATGATAATCTTTCGCTTTCCAGTCTTAATTTTTTAATACAAGATAATCAATATCAAACATTTTTTTTTTAAATTCTCACCCCAGCAGGCCTGGGTTCAATCCCAGTCGGCGCCGCCGGGATGTTCTGAGGCATAACATCTCTGATCACGCCTTCCTTTGGATGGGAAGTAAAGCCGTTGGTCCCCGGTTCATGAGTTGGTGGGTCGATAGGTAGGGTCCAGGTGTGGGAGCTGCCTTCCTGGCACGTCGGTAGCATTGGTGCTCAGCACGGAAAACAAGATCGACGGAAAAAAACAAACTAAAGAAATTTTTTGTTTTTTAAATTCTAAGGTGTTAAAAATTACTGTGTCCGTTGAATCATTAAAACGTTCATTTTAGTTTTTTAGTGGATAAATTTATGCAACAGAAGCAGATAATGTAGAGCATCTAGTGCCATACTCGGTGTGCTGTTCATTATTTATTATGCTGTTCAGCTATTGAGAGAGTAGCAAGTCTTTGGAGTCTCCCCAGCTTTTTCTAAGCCGATTTTTCATTAGTTTTCGGCCACTAAACCAATGATACCGAGGATATTATGGGTCTTGCAATCGTCAAATAAATTCAGTGGATCATTTTTGGTTTTAAACCCCATTTACTACCAAAAGTTTTTTTTTACCTATCCAAAGAGCATTTGTTGCCTTATTAACAACCTGCTCTAGATGTGAATTCTTGTTAAGTTTACTGTCAAGAATATTCATAGAAAATTTAATTTTCCGTGTGAACGGTACAATAGTGGTCTTAGAAGAGTTTATATTCAACCTTTATTTGGCACACCACGACGAAACGTACTTTAAAGCAGTTTGCATTCTATTTGAAATGACATTATCAAATTTTGTCATTTCATTTTTCATTATAATCCCGAAGTCCTTTGCTTGTAAGTTTTTAAGAAGTTCGTCAACTATTAAAAACCATAATATAGGTGAAAGCACACTTCTTTGTGGACACCCTTTTACAGCTCTAACTTTCATGGATGAACTTCCAAGATTTGCTGATATTTCTCATAAAGCACGCATCTCATTAATCCACTTAACGATACTTTTGTCGCCTATACTTATGAAATCCCCAAACGAGCAAACGTTAGAGGAGTCTATTGCCTAACAGCCTAAATAAAAACTATGATGAACTCCCACCCCAAAAGGCCTGGGTTCTGAGGCATAAAATCTCCGTTGGCATGCTTGGCATACACAGTTTTGGTCACGAACTGCTCATTTGCTAACAACTTTGCACACAGTTGTATGTTTCGTCGTTCTTTTTGAAGCAGTAGATAGAATAGAGTTTAAGCTTGTAATAGATACGTAGAAAAAAGTAGATTTTAATTCTAGTAATAAACTGTATTTGTTTTTGCGCTGTAAAAATGAAGTGAGAAATGCTCGCTGTCCATCTTGGACTTTAAGCGTAAAAATTCATTGGTGTTTATTCAAATGTTAAGATTTACCTATTCTTTGCATACCTTTAGTAAACTAGGATTCTAATCTATCAATTACTATAAAGAAAAACAAATTTCAACAACTGAGTGAAAAGTTATTAAAAAATGAACAGTTGGTGTGTACAACTGTGCATGCCAAGCATGGACGTTGGTCCCCGGTCTATGAATTGACCTGGAAAAAATGATTATAATAAAACAACGAAATTACAATCAGTTTTAGTGTTGAATTTCGATTACATTAAAATTGATTGTTGAATTGTTGTGCGGGAGAAAAAAATAAAATTCATGTTTTAACGATACAATGCTCAAACAATGAAAATTAATGTGATGAGATAAAATTTGTTCTAGAAAAATCAGTTTTTTTATTGTTAAGACAATAAACAAACAAACTATGATATAAACTTCGAGTGTAGCAGCGCCGGTGGTGCAGTGGTCAGCGTGATTACCTCCCACCCCAGCAGGCCTGGGTTCAACCCAGTCGGCGCTGCCGGGATGTTCTGAGGCATAACATCTCTGATCAGGGAAGTAAAGCCGTTGGTCCCCGGTTCATGAGTTGATGATGGGTCGATAGGTAGGGTCTGGCGTCGGTAGCATTGGTGCTCAGCACGGAAAACAAGATCGACGGAAAACAAATCAAGGAAAAAAAAAACAAAATAACCATAACATTTATATTGGGATTGGCTCTTCCTTCCAGATTTGAATACTATACTGCATACCTTCACTAAAAAGGTAGAGGAGTTCATTCGTATTCGTATCTCTTCATCTACTCCCTTACCGGCTCTTTCGAATGAATAATTATTATTCTTGCTATTCATTTCTGACTCTCTGAGTAAAATTCACCATCGCTGCTCTGTGAAGAGCGAAACCAATACACACACACACACAACTACTTCTCAGCTCCGCCCATCGATGGGCGTCGGCTACTGCTACCACCCTTCTCAGACGAGAAGTCATTTTCATTCGCATCTTCATCGCCTTTTTGCATGCATTTTCTGCAGCTGCTAGTGGCAGGTATCGCAAAACCGCACAACCCCTCCATTACAAAAGTTCATTCCATCACGAAATTTACGCTTGAATCGTTGTTACTCGCAAGAAGAACTGCCATGACGCGTTCCATTGCCCACGATGCACCAGCTGGCCATTTTCTGCTGCGTACAAAGGATTTCTCGATGCAGGCGGTCTGTGCTGGGATGGGGAAATTCCTAACTCAGCACTGTACGATGCACAATTGCATCGTAGAGCGCGATATATGAATGCAATAATCTCGTAATAAAATGGCGATCAATCGTTTACGTACCTATGCCTGTTACGAACCGGTGGAAATATCACGTACGGCCAATGCAGCGCACACGTCGTTGCGCTCGATCTCTGCTGGAAGTTTATGCAGTTCCTCGATATTTGCGCGGGTGTTTAGTCTAAAGGATCGTGTTTCAACAGAGCAGCAGAGAGAAAGTCTGTTTCGGTAAACAATGGGATCCGATGGCGGTTAGGACGTGTGCAGTCGGTTACATGGCTACGTAGAAGCTGCCGCATTTAGCTTGCAATGGATGATTTGTATCGTTGAAAGTCGATTGAAGAGATGATCAAACTTTGATTTTTTTTTAATATTTCAACTAGTTTGAGCGTGAAGTAGTAGACTCGTTTAAAACAATGTTGCTTCATTTGGCAGTTTATCTAGAATATAGTAAAATTCATGAATGCTTCTGAAAATCAACCAAATTAATCGAATCTAGAAAGCAATGACTAGCATTAAATCTGTCGCCCTACTGAAATTAAGTTCTAATTCGGGGCCTCAGATAGCCGAGTCAGTAAAGGAACGGTATTACCAACAATCAATACGAAACTAACGATTTTAAATTGGCTCACCACTTTAGTAGCCTATTGGTCCCAAGCAAACGATTAACGTACCCTATTCTAGTTGAAATTCTATTACTACACTATGTTTGTTTTGATTCGCTATGAAAGTTTGACAGATAACATCAGGGGTGTGTGGATTCATGCAGAACATGCAGGGGTGAGTGAAATAGCTTGGGACTGCTTGGGACCGTTGTTCTGGTACTGAGTGAGCCAAAAATAATAATGATTTTCTTCGGGACCCAGTGGTCTTAGAGTTACCTCTATGGTATTACCAAGATGGAGGGCTTTATGTGACAGGAACAGAAAAGTGAAAAGTGAGTGTTTTCTTTGCCGTGTGCTTGGGATCGTTATCCTGCTGAAACGTGTAGTTATCTTCCAGTCCCATTTTCAGCAAGGGCTCTTCAAAATTTTCATAAAAAAATATCGATAAACCCATCTACGGTCATTATGCCATGGATTTGGGTCAGATTTCCTACAGAAAACCATGAGAAACAGCTCCAAACCATAACATTTCCTCCGCCGTGTTTCATGGTTGGTTGGAAATGTCTGTCCTGTAGCGCCTCGTCGGTTGAATAGCTCGAACTTTGATTCATCCTACCAGACAACACGTTCCAGAACTCCAGCGGCTTGTTAATGTGATTCCTTACGAAGATCAGCCGGTTTTTCTTGTTGGCCTTGCTGATAAATGGTAGCTTGCGAGCAAAATGTCAAACCATGTTCTGCAATGCGTCGTCGAATGGTTCGATCAGAAATCGACCGATCCAGGTTTTTTTTTCACTGCGCGGATGGTGATGCGTGGATTTTTTTAATCTCATGGATTATTCTGATGTCTGTTCGTGAATCACTTTTTCGACTTTTTCCTCTTCCAGATTGATCAGCAACACTTCCAAACAATTGATAGATCTTCTGAGCTGCACCACGGCTTATCCCATACTTTTTGGCTATTTTGCGTTACGATTCGTTTCTTTGGCAATCATACACGATGAGATTTCGGACCTGCAGAGAAATTTTCTTTCAGCCCATTTTTGCTGCTTCAAAAATACTTAACTTAGCACAACAGGTCAAGTTCAGAGTTCTTTAGTAGACTTTTGTAATGAATATAAGCAATTAAATGTAAAAACCATTAATTACGAGAGGTGTGCCAATGCAATTCAGATGCCGGAATCAGAATATCCGTATGAATTTAATGTACAGTTGACTGAAACTAAAGTTTTTTTCAATAAAGTGTTATGCAATTTAACAAATGATGCTAGAGAAAACTTAAACCATGTTTAAAAAATATTTTGATATTATAAATAGGCATTAATACGCATTTAACTTATATAGGAGTGGGTGTATCTTTTTTGTACCGGTAACTGTATATAGAAAGCCGGCGAAACGCTCGCTACAGAAGCTTATAAAGCTAGAAGAAGAAGAAGGGTCAAATTGGTCACATTATTTTACTAGCCCCGGGTCCACCCTGATAATTTGTTTAGCCTTCCTAGTGCATTGGGCTAATTTTTTTAGCTTGGAAACACAGAGTAAATGTTTCCTACTGCAAGGAAGGTTACATTACGTGGCGTGCTCTCGCAGTTCCAACGGTCATCCGGTATGAGCAACGCATTTCTTCACGGAGTGTGGTGTAAAAGAATAGGGAAAATGGATGTAATGTCGGCCTAAATGCCCCTAATTTGAACCCATACATAAATTCTGTAAACGACTAAATTTTCAATAGTGACCAAAAATATTCGTCCCAATGATGCGTTCATATAGATAAAATTGATAAATAGCAGATTTTTAGCGATGGGCCAAATCTTAGATCCATAGGCCAACATTAGAGCCATTTCCCCTTTAGAGAATTTCCCGTACAAACATAACATAAAATAGTGCACTAACAAAAAGTTAAAAAATTAAAAATAAATGTATTTTTCTACGATTTTTGTCAATTTTCAAGTATCCACAGATTTTAATATTCCAAAAGTTTGCATTTAGCTTTTACATTTATTTTTTTTCTAAAATTGTTCTAGGACATTATTTCTTGAGTTTTCATTACTTTATTTTTTTGAATTTGTACTCAAAATTACAAAAACAAATATTACCATGTATATTTTTCCAATAAAGACTATACTTTGCCCAAAAAATTTGTCTCAGACGTCATATCGATTAAAAAAGAAATTTACATGATACAATTTTTTGAAAAATGTAAAGACGCCATTTTGAAAAAAAATACTAGTTAAAAAAACCGATTTTCAGGAAATATGTAACATAACAACTAACATAACAAACATATATTCAAAGTATCATTCACATCGGAGATGGTCGAGACAATTTGTTTTGCTGTTCGTCCTGGAAGTAAAGGGTGGAACGGTCAAAAATTGGTCGACTCAAATATGGCCAATTTTTTTAAATCGTGCCTTTAAAAACTTGAACATCCCTCATTTTGTACGGAATGTTGCCTCTATTGTTTTTGCCATTTCCATTCAGTTGTCAAAATAACGTCGGCACCACCATCAGGTTTGAATGGCTATAACATCAACTTGATCATAAGAAGTGTGTTTATAAGCCTTAGACAGCTGTTTTTGCTCACTGAGCAGAATATCGTGGACTCAATCCGAAGTCCTTTCATATTAAGGAGATTTATAATCACAATGCCTGATCATTACGTGTTTTTCGAAACTTGTCATCCTCGTTGTCGTCGGTGCCGGGTTTAAATAATTAAAACACCAACTCGATCACAGATGGTATGATGTAGTATGAGGAACTCGGTGGCCTTAGAGCGGCCATTGTTGCTTACACAGCAGAACATCTTAGGTCGTTAGTCGCTTTTTTAAAATATGAACACGTCATTTGAATTCAGCATATATACAGCAGAATAGTAGTCATAGATCAACAACGCTTGTCAACAGCTTCTTAAAGGAAGTACTGGTCCACATATATCAGGGAGAAATCATCAAGTATATCACGTGAAATTCGAGAAAAATAACTCCCTCCCCCCTTTTGTCAGTTTTACCTATACCTTATGCATTGCTTGTCCCAGATTTCTAAATCTTCTCTCCACTCTTAGAGCGTGACGTACCAAATGGATCGCCCCTCAGAAGATTAGCCAACACCACAGTCAACGAGTGCGTGTCGTGCTTCCGTTGCTGACAGAAAGAATTGATGGCAGACCTACCTTCAAAACGAATTACACTCGCTCTACCGTTCCTTAAAATTGGAGATTATTGTGGACTCCTGACCCACCCTACTTGTTGATATATTGTTGCCCGTAACCTCGAGTAAGTCGCGAGTATTCGACCCCTCTTCTACTAACTCTAGTATTAAGAAACATTGATAAAAGTAAATTGAATTCCGGCTCCGTAAAGCTTCCACGTTTGTGCCTTGATAAATTATGAATAATGTGAAAATAATAATAATGTGGACCCTTTTGCATGGCGTTATCCGAAGCCAACATATCAAGAAGAATGGTAACTGGAAAATTTTCCCCTATCTGATGGTAGTGTTATCATGCGTGGGTGAGCAACCAGTTACGCCAAACCGACGATCAAATGCATTGTTTACAAACACTGATGTGTCCCTTCAAAAAAGTAATCGAGATTTGTTCATTTTCCACTTTCGCCCAAGCGCAGTTCTGCTGTAAGTGTCGCTTAGATACTTGTAAGGTTGCCAGTCATATTGATATGATGTCTCCGCTTCATCACAATCTTTCGAGGCGCGAAGAAGGAAAACCAACCCTATTAATATGCGACCAATTCGATGATCTACCCAAATTGTCCCGTAAACAGAGCTGAAGAAGATGAAATTGTATTATGATTTATACCAGCAGGACCTCCAAACTTTGGTGATCTTGAGAAGCTGCGGTGGAATCCTACAAATGTCACTTCAAACGCACCATCAGAATCAGAAAATTAGGTACTGCTCTACGAAATCCATACGGTGATAGTCCAAGTGGAAGCGATCCTCAATTATATGCTCGTCGACGGCAATCAGCAACGATCCAACGGATCTCGAAGCTTTGACTCCTGGTCTATTTTTCGTTCAGCGACCGCTAACCGCAGTTCAGTAAAACTTTCACTGAGGCAAAGATCACAAGATTTCGTGCAGCAGAAATGGAAGAAATGGTCCTCGCAATACCTATCCTAAAATCTCCGTTGACACATCGCGAAAACAAAGGACGTTCCAGAGAGCAATCTCAAAAGATATGCATCTTTCCCATTCGGTCGCAGTGGTCCCTGCTATGTCCCCTTCCGAGGATAATTGATACTTCTCGGGATCTAAAAAGCCATTATATTAGATATCTACTTGTACACAATATATATAATATCCCCTCAATTAAATGGAATACCCTACCTGACCATGGTTAGTGCTATAACATTCTACGTACGACACACGTTGACAATTTTCCAACCATTAAGTGCAACGTTCTCTAGGCCGTTGTGTTTGTTTGCCCTAAAGTTGTAACCCATATGCTTTAGCTGCACATTTTTCTCCATATGGCAGGGATTTTTTTTTTGCCGCTTCAAACTGCTTCTACTGAACAAAAACGGCAAAATCCTCTAAATTTGGGTGAGTTATTCAACTGCAAGTAACGTAGCTTGAAGAATTATTTCTACCTACAACCAACTGCAAATTCAACCGAAAAGTGTAAACCACGCTGTCCTCCAGCGCAAGGTAAACCCAACCTGACCCAACAGCGTTTTCATAAGTATGACTCAGGAGAAAAACTGCCTACGCAAGGTGCCTACACGACTCACCGCTGCTGGGCTGGACAAAACGTAAAAAAGCATCACATTTAAAGGTGCTATATACCTGTTTGCCTTGTGCCACGTACCGAAACCCGCGCGTGCTACAAATAATTCCACACTTTTATGCGCTGTGAACATAGTTCACTACAATTGAAATTCTAGCCAGATGAAATTTGAGGTCGTTTTCCCACACCGAAACGATATGCTTCATATCGCTTTGATTTCGGCGACAAATCCGCGGCGCCTCGCTCGACAGCGTCCATGCGAACACATCGCGTGGTGCCTGTTCTAACTGTCATATGGAAGAAGAAACCTTCGGGAGTAATAAATTAATAATCAGCGGAAAAAATTCACATTTTTTTCACAACGTAAGCTGTATACTTACTACACTCACTAGCGTACTGCGAACTTTAGAATGTGGCGCCGCTACGTAGCTGATTGGTTTGCGTCACATGGTGATAACGTGATAAGTGTGATTTTGCTAGGCTGCCTTCCTGCATGCCTGCCTTCGATCTCATTGCCGCTGGGTCACGTTCACTGGGCCATATGCGATGTGGTTGGCTAGTGAAGCGTCGAAAGTAACCATGGGGGTATAGCTCAGTGGTAGAGCATTCGACTGCAGATCGAGAGGTCCCCGGTTCAAACCCGGGTGCCCCCTCTGAAATCTTTTTGTGAGTTCTTGAACAATCCGTTGAATGTGTTTTTCGAAGTTGGATCGGTATCGGTTATTAAAAGATAAGAACTTCAGAATTTCAGCAAAGAAAAAAGGGCGTGGAAAGGGGGATTTTTTTGGGATTTTTTGGGATTCAGTTTATAAAACTGACTAAATAGATATGTATTTTATTAAATTTAAAATTTTATTGCTGATGCTGGACTACCTAAAAAATTCACCAAGTAGTACAAAGTAGTAGAGAGAATCCTATCTTTGCTTTTCTCGTATTTGGGAATTTTTTCCTGGAAAAACCTTAGGCAAATTTACTCATCGCTAAGTTTCTACACTTTTTGCGATTTATGAGTAAACTGAACTCAAATTTGGGTTGATCTTATTGACCGTGGCCAGTTTAAGTGACTGTCACAGTAAAATTTTACTGTCGACTGACAATATTTTTGCAGTTATTTTCTTTGACTGTGACAGTCTGCGAGTATGACAGCTTAATGACAGTAAACGGAAGAGCGATCAAAGTTTAAAGAATTTGTTTCCAAATTGAGTTATGGGTCACCGTTCGACGATTACGCGTTGGATCACTACTTAAATTTTCACCGCAATCGTTAATTTTCACATCATTTGTGATCACACAACCAAATGCTTTCTGATCCTAACCAACCAAACCATACACTGAAAATAAAAACGGTAACTAACTGCCAAATGTCAAAATATCTGCGATAGACAAGTTCTGCAGAACAGTTGCAGAAGCAGACAAATTTGTCTATACAGTCAGCAAGAATTTGTCAACAGACTATCACCACACATTGTCACAGATAATCTCTACACTTTGACTGTCTGCAGATCGACAGTCACAGATTTTTAACTGTCTGTAGATAAATATTAACTGATTACATTAGAAGCCAGATAAACTGTGCAGGTTTTTACAGAGAAACTGGCTAGTCTGATCGTAACTTAATACATTTAAAACAATGAAGGCAGTGACGCCATAAACCTTAGGTGAACAAAAATTTGGTGAACTACCACCACTCTAAAAGGGTACAAACAACGACTATGACGAGAGGGGAGTGGAAAGAATTTGACCGTTTAAATTTAAAAACTGTTCTTTGATAACTTCTATTAACAGAAGGAAAGTGAGTTCTTGAACTTTTCTTCTACAAAATAAGGTTCCACCGAGATTTGAACTCGGATCGCAGGATTCAAAGTCCTGAGTGCTAACCATTACACCATGGAACCGATGAAGACAATGAACCATGATAATACATTTGTTAATTAGCCCTTCTCGAGCGTTGTTCCCTCTTCCTCCCGTTGCACTCAATAATGTTGATTATATTAAGGCTTCGTACAACCTTTTAGAAGTCCAAGGGAAAGTTGTGGGAAATTTGACACTACACATAAGGTGAATTGCTGTGAGCATGTCAGCCATCATGACGGCCATTGGTGAACTTTTCAAGGAAACACCATACGCCTAAACATAGATAGACAGTTTCTCTATCGCAGTTTGTCTGCTCTTGTCAATTTTTGACTGTTTGAAATTTGTCACACAGTCAAATTTGATTATCGACAGACAATATTTTGGAAACATATTTTTCACAGTTTTTCTGTAGACCATGGTCACATTGGAAGGCAGTGTGCCGATTGAACAGCTTGATGGTTGACAGCGCATGGAATAGCGATTAAAGTGTCAGGATTTCATATAATGAAGTTCTGTAGACTCAACCAGGTATTGTACGATGTACCAGTACATTTGTGAACTTCTAGAGCTTCTTGGAGGCCCATATAGTATCATGTGGGATGTATGCTTGTAATATCACAGTACTTCGGGTTCTCCTAATTATCCTGAAGTTTAGATTCTGAATTTGTACAGGTTCAACATAGTCTTCTATGATGTTCTGATTTAGTGCATGAACCCTCAGAGCTTCATGTGTTCTCATCACATCATTAGGGACATAAGTTGTATGAGCAACATGTATTAGGTTCTCCAGTTAATTATACGATGTCCAGACCAAGATTCGTCCAATTGGAAGGTTACACAGAATCGTCAGTTTGTGGGTAAAAGCAGCGCCGGATAAAAGAAGGCAGAAAAACTCGTGGAAGCCAGTGCTTTGGTGTTATATTGAAATTCATTGGAAACGAGACCCCTTGAAGGGACAAGGCACGTGGGATTCCTAGAATTTTTTGTAAACAAGATACAAATTGTCAAAATGGCCGCTAGATATGATTGTGCAATACGGTAAATTCTTGGTCCAGACATATTTTTGAACCCTTAGAGCTGCACGGAGCCCCATCATGTTCTATTTTATACTGGAATTTCGATCTTGATATTATATAGGCTCAACACTGTCCTAATTTATTATAAGATCTCATAACATCATTTGTATCAGAACAATTCTCTGTCAAATGAGCAAATGATATGGCACGAGCCCCTCCGATTTTGATGAAACTTTCAACATGTCTTTAGTATGGGAGATTATGATTATTCTACTAGCTTGATCGGAATATCGTGGTGAAGAGCTATGGAAGCTTATGGACAAGATCGGTTCATCCAGGAAACTGACCATACTGATCAAGGTTATAGTGAAGCGGGGCAAGAGTACACAGGCGGCAAAAGTACGCACTGGTTCGAAAGGCAGGTAAACGAAATGATGGACTAATGATTATGAGTAGGATTGAAGCCTCTACTGAATACAGCTTACTTGAGCTTGAGCTTGATTGACCGCCCACGGTTGCTACTCTGTTATTGCCAGATCAGCTGTAATTACACAGAGAACCAATAGATAATGCTTGGGACTAGCAATCATCCTCAATGTGTAAAAACTGGTGATCTTAAATTAGGCAATACCAGCGCTGGCCGCGCCCGAACACAGGTCAAGAAAGGAATGGGAAGGATTGTGTTGACATGACACTCGTTTTGATGGAAGCCGAGAACACCTCTGCACTTCCACGAGGAATCACTGGGATGTTGGATAAGAGGGTTGGGTTTGCAGCAGGGTTCGTTTTGGTAAACGATAAGCTGAATTGATGTCCTAACGATCATATAACGCGAATGAGCTTGGGACTAAACCCACGGTCTTCTGCTCAGTAAGCAAAAACGTTTGTCACTAGGCAGGCGAGCACCTTTTTAATCACCGAGTTGCTGTTATTACCATGTAGTCATATTAACAAATAAAAGGATTGACGAATCTTGAATGTGGATGGGCCTGAGATTAGACTCATGATGTTGTGCTCAGTAAGCAAAAACGGTTGCTCTAAGGCCACCGAGCCCCTCATATCACATAATACCGTTGCTCAAATTTTTGTATCCATTCAATCCCGGAACTAACGACAACAACGAGTTTCACAAAATACACGATACACAAGCGATTTTACCATAAAACTCTTTGATATGTAAGGACCTGGGACCGCGTTTTCCTGCTCAGTAAGCAGGCCACTGCAACCGACGATCTCTCAAATCCGAAAACGAGTTAAGCGAGTTATAACGACCTTCTTCCACTAGCAGGTCTGTTTCTGTTTGCACAGACAGTCCCACTAGTTTCCGATACATTTATAGGGGATAGTAGGAGATTAAAAGAATGGAGAAGAGTTATAGAGGTTTTTTTGTAGTTGTTTTGCTGAAAAGAGATAAACAGAACTAAACGAAATTACACCTGTTGAAAAAAGATAAGTCTATTATTTTGGTTAGTGATCGTTTGGATTTGGGTCACCCCACGTTGTGTTTAGGTTAGTATAAATAAATAATACTATATAGTCATATAAATCACCACAGCTCATTATCTTCAGCGTTATCGGCGTTTCTGGATCTTTAGTTGCCTCTGTGATATACTTACTTGCGGCATACTATTTTGGGAGTGTATATGAGCGTGTACCATGTACGGTAGCTCATCTCTCATCGTGATGGTGGGACATAGTAGACAAATTAGAGAGAAAACAAGGAGGTATTAGTATTAGTTATATGTAAACAAACAAAACAAAAGAAGAGAAGAGGAAAGAAGAGCAGAAAAATAAAAAGGGGATAAAGTAGATAACAAAGAAAAGAAACGTAGGCAGATTATTAGAAAAGGCATTATCCGAAACTAAGCAATCAAATGTCACTCCCGCCGAGATCTCAGCGAAACCCCCTTCCCGCCGAGACCCGCACAGCCGAGCTCGGTAGAAAAAACTAAGTGTGTAGATAGATTAGTAGGAAAATAAATAAAACTACTTTATGACTCAAAGTGCAATGAATGAGCGTTAGTTTCGGGATCATTTCAGTGTTAGAGTTATGTTAGTTTTGATCCGTAATCAGCCCTGCCGACCCCTCAACATTAGTTGCAGGCAGTGGTTGTTAGATAATGCGGCACTGTAACTACTACTATTTTAGAGGTATGATTCGTCAAGTTTATACAACTCAATGTTTCAATTGAGGCAAACTATCTATCTTACAATTACAAAAGCAAACCTAAACTTACAATTATATGCAAATGCAAAATGAAACTTGACAAATCATCGTCAATCCCCTTATTACAGGGCAGGACCTGACGATTTGAATCTAATTTTAATCAGTGAACGGGCACCATATGGTACATTTTCTCACCAGCCTATCTGAACTATTTAATAAATGGAAGCCATCCAGTGCTGTAAATTCTCAAAATCATTTGAACATTTTTGATGAAAATGAGAAAAGTAGCTATTCGCTATCAAAAAGGACCTCCTCCGAACGGGTGATATCAGTTGCTTAGTCATTTGACGAAGGCATGGATCATCCTCATTTGAGAAACGCTATATATCATTCAATTGAGTGTAACCTACACACGAACGGAGCTCTGGTCGACATTCCGGCGAAAAAGCTAAGCCAACCCGACACCAACCTGACTTCTATCAAACCCCAACCTGATGTTGACCCAACATTGACCCGACATAAACTCAAAATTGACCCGACAACAACACGACATTGGGTCGACATCGACCTTAAATTAGCCTTACATTGATCCGACATCGGGACGACTTGTCTGTTCGGGCCCATTTTGCTGGATTTCTTCCATACTCCACTGTCTTATATCAAATGATACTGAGTGACTCAATTGACAGTGACAATGAGCTTCGAATGAGAAAGGGGCTCTTCAAATTATGGTCATGTGAGAATTCGTTTACACAGAATTGATTGAATGGTTGTATTTAGTGGTTCATCTTCAATCGAATGATATGAAAATTTACAGCACTGAAGCCATCACATGGGCTACGCTCCCCCTAAGCAGGCCCTCCGCATCCTGTCTCTGTCTTATCTCAAATACAAAATGCCAATGGTATGAATGTATCTATATATAACTTGGAAATGACGTACAATCAAATAAACCCGTAACCCACTCACTTGGTCAGGCTTCAGAATCGTCCAGTGGGCAGTGCGCTCTACACGCCAAGTTACCTTTTTTTCAAATTTACCGCAAATTTGATATTTTACCCATTGAGTGTTGATTAGTCACAATGAAACATTGTGAGAGAAGTTGAGGTTACTAGTGTATTAAATAATCTAGGTCCTATTTAAAATTATATCTGAAAAATCCAAATCTGGCCAACGCCCACCCTAATCCTAAACCTGTTCTAATCCACCTGAAATGACTAACGAATGGAAGACTTTGACTACCCAGCCATGCAATAGTCTCATTCCGTGCCTTATGGCAACTTGATGATTCTATTGCGCTCATCTTCTGGTACCACCCAGGGGAGACTTGGTCCTGTACCCAATGCTTAACTTATCTCCATTCCACTCAGCTACTCGCAATTTCTTGTGATATAGTGGGCGGAATATTATTATATGAGACAATTCAATGCAGACGTCTTTCCAAATTTGGCAGATCGACAGGTAATCGGTGAGTTACCACGATAGTTGCTATTCAACAACTCGACAACGTTCCATCGTCAACGCATGCTATGAGAATTTCCCATTGCAGACGCCAACGAAATGATGTCATCGAGCTATCGATCAACTACCCTGGTTATCGCCTGGTACCTTATAGCACGATGCTAGGAGGCGAACCGGAAGAATCGATGAGCTACCTCCCCCATGTTTCTCAGAGTATTAAGCTATGTTAATCATCGATCGAGTTTCTACTTGCTGCAATTACGGCCTCCACACGCTTCCGAAATGCACGGCAGGTTCTAATAATGTAGTCTGGATCCATTTCTCTCCAGGTACGGGTCTATGTTTGTCAGAGGCTTGCTGTACTCGGGTGGCGTTTAGAACAGGCCTTGGCCTTCATGACGCGCCATATTACTTAAAATCCCGATGTAGACCTCCGTGTTGACCTTGTCGCCTTCTGGAATGAACACCGGGTTCATTTTTTTTTTGCCATCGGAATCCACCAATCCAAACACCATAATGCTAGCAGGATGCTTGGTCAGATACACGTTCTTGTGCTCGTCGGCCACGTCTTTTACTGGAAGAGAACTAATATACCGTTCGGTTCTGGATTTTGATACGGGATCGACGGTAAACATGCTCTCGTCGGTGAACAGGATTAACGGATTTTTTCGCTTAAGAAAGTTCAAAGTTCCTCGAATTCGCCCCGCAATCTTCCTTTACGATCTTCCGTGCCGTAAAGTCACTGATCCCGTGTTCCTTTGCCATTTTCCTTATTGAACGCACTGGATTCACCTGAATCTTCCTTTTGATAGCAGCGATAACCCTCGGAACCCGAGCTGACCTCGGACGACCTGTGGCCACCTTCGTGGATTCTGCCACTTCGTCATGGTGCACATGTCAAACTAAGTAAATCATTTTCTTTTATACACAGCCTACTACGGTATGAGCTAGAGGTTACGTGCATGCAAAGAAAACCAAGGCATTGTATGCACAGTATAACCTAATACCCCGTTCACATTACAGCCTATATCACGTAATATAGGCTGTCTTGCAATGAGCACTCATACATAGGATTTCCAGTGAAAACTAGATGTATGAGTGCTCATTTCAAGACAGCGTATATCACGTGATATACGCTGTAATGTGAAAAGGGTATAAGCAGGCATGGAAAATCATTTGCATTCATTTCGTGCATTCATTTACATTCATTTGTCCCTAACTTTTTTCATCAACAGAATTAGGTACTGCAGCGTGACGTCACAAATGAACTCAGTGTTAATCGGCTGAACCTTTTTCCGAATTTTAACTTGAAAGTTTTCGAGGAAATACGTGGTGAAAGGATGTGGCTCGTGGACATTGCAAAAGTGTGGTTTACATCTCACTGCAATCTGAAAATTTTTCCAGAAAATCTACACAAGAAAAAATCGACTAAGTCCACGTAAACCACCCCCCGAGTATCTAGACAGAAAACCTTAGTTTTACGTACCCACTTACAAAGTGTAGATGTCTCCACCGTACGTAAACAATGGGTTCAGCCATCGTTGGTGGCACAACTTTTTTCACATCAGAAAACATGTTGTTGTTTCACTTCATGTGGACGTCGAAAGCAGGCCAAGAATAAATTTTGAGTGAGACGTATTACTGATGTTGCATTATTTTCCTCATATCTTGGAATTTAATCGATTTGATGAAATCAAAATTCGGTATTTGGTCTGGTCTGGTTAATTCTACGGAGGCCTCTGGGACATGCCCGGAACTGACCAATGTGATCCGCGGCGCTTGAAATGGCCACAATTGAATTGGTTATCATATTTTGAAGTAATTTGTTTTGTCACATGATAGGTTTTATTCCTTACCGGTCAAATTTAGTATCATGGCTCACATTCCGCGAAACATGTTCCTGCCACATTTCCAGCACAAGTTGACCGATTCTGAATTTGTTCATTAAAGCTCTATGGACGAGGCTATGGGATCATGATACTTTTCATTTGGTGGTTGTTGCTTGCAATTCTCATTAGTTATTACCGATAAATACGACTTAGCTCCAAAAATGCATGTTTATCGGAAATAGTTGACCGATTCTAAATTTGATCAACATCATTCAATGTGACCATAATACTTTTTGTTAGCTGGTTATTTCGTTTAGATCGCGAATTTCGCGATTTTCGGGTCTTGTTCCGTCCATATCTCCGAGACCAGTTCTTCGATTGAAAATCTATTAATCAACACCCGCATTAACAATAACCATAAGAAGCGCCTAACCACCAATTCGGATTATCATACTAACTTTATGTGGTATGGTCGTACCATCTATGATATCGTTAGTGAATGGTACATGTTTATTGGGGCATTCTATAGAATCATGGTACCTTTCATTTGATGGCTGTTGCGTATTCGTAATTCGGTAGAGTGGTTGCCGAGAAATTCATTTAAGAAAAATATGTTACGCGCTCTCACAGATAGGCATTTTCCGATCCCGTTATGTTGAGTCGATTGGATAACTATGATAAAAATATCAATGTTTTTACAAACACAAAACTCAATACCGTTTAAAAAATAGTTGATAAAAAATAAGACCAATTGTAAATTTACTCAACCATTATTCGATTTGACAGAACCAGAGTACCAAAATTTTCGGGGTACATTGACATTATACTGGTGCTGTCAAATAGCTCCCGGGTGACGTAAACAGTACCACTGAACTGTCATCAGATTGATGTTAACCCCGACGGTGCAAAACCTAATTCCGCAAAATGATATGTAGAGTTATTATAGGCTTTGTTATTAGCTACAACTTTTGTTAACAACTCAAATCCGTATCTCTTATGCATGACGAACCAGAGCGAACAGAAGCCACTACTGTTGTTCAGTGAATGTATTTTACATTCACTGAAAAACAGTATCAAGTTCTGCCCGGTCTAGTTCGTGATGCATAAGATATACAGATTGAAGTTATGGGCAAAAGTTGTAGCTAATAACAAAACCTACTAAAGCTCTGTACATCATTTTGCGGACTGCTGTTGATGAAAAAAGTTAGAGGCAAATGAATGTAAATGAATGCATGAAATGAATGTAAATGATTTTCCATGCCTGGGTATAAGTATTCCAGTATTATGATTGATCTATATTATAGGTATTTTATGGTATGTATCAGTAGACGATATAGAAAAGCCGTAATTTATGGGAGACCCTTTTAATTATGACTTCGAGTGTGGCAAGAGTACGAATGGCTTAGAGTGGTGGACATATTGTTTCGAAATTGAAAAATGACGATAGAACCTGTTTTCAATCTTTAATTAGTAGGATTTAGTGCAATAATATTACCAAATATACCAATTACATCAGATGTGTATGATTTTATCTTAGTTTCCACCACTACAAAATCACTAATTCCCAACACTTGAACAAAAAAACAGATGAGGTCATACACATAATATGTACGTAAAGATGATGAACTAAGGTCTAATATTGACTGATTTTTTTTATTTAGAATGCATTCATTCGATTACAATAGACATTTGTATAACATTTAATAAAATACACACTCTTGCCCTACCAGTGGGGCAAAAGTACATAGTTGGAACCCATTTACTTAATCAACAATATTAGAAAAATGCCATGATTTTTCAAATAGCTATCCATAAGGGATTGTGACCAAATAGAAACGTCTTAAATCGACTCACGGTTATAAACTAACATTTGATGGTGTTAAAACAGTGCTGTATGAAAATGTCGGGTGCGTTATCAAACTCGTTTGACACTAGCAAAGGGCTTCAACAAGGAGATAATATTTTCAGTCTCATGTTCAATATTGCGGCAAGAAGGTCAAATGCGAAAATGATCGCTAAGGACGTGAATATTGTTGGAATATCGTTCCAGGTAATGGCAGAGCAGTACAGCTGGGTGAAATGTGAAGCAAAAAAGGTTGTGAAAAGCTTATGTTGACATTGGAATCTCTGCTGGTCAATGATTAGATGAGATTTGATTAAAACCACAATCGATAGCTACTTATCAGACCTAAGTTAGTGACATGTAGCCTAAATACTTCACACCCAATGAGGTCCGGTCGCTAATGATCTTCTTTTTGAATTTTCGAAATTTAATGATGGTATCGTCACAGACAAACAGACACAACACACTGTAATGCTGAACACTAAATATGATCACTAATCATCTTGTATCAGATTCTTGTCACTTCTCGGGAGATACTTAAAACATGTGGGTGTGTGATAATTTTGCTCTGGAGACTAAATGTGATAAAAAATGATCTTCTTTCGAAGTCTCATATGGTTTGATAGGTTGTATGATTAGTTTTGATTCAAATAAGGTTCTGACCATGTCCTCGAAGGCACTCGGAACATGTATGATGAGTTCATTGAGATCTTGGGTTTCCCAACCTCTATTTGAATGTTATTATTATAATGGTTGCCTTTTTTACCATTATGTTGGCAACACTGCCAGCGCTGTCTCGCAGCATGTTTTGAGACTCTCTGAGAGAGAGAAAACACGTGGTTATTTAACGGTTAATCGTTGCAATTTTGAATCGGGTTGTTTAACTTCGTAAAATATACCGATTTTTATACATCATCTGATAGAGCTTCATTTTCTGAGCACAACGACATTTTTATCGATCCCGTAGACATTTATCTAGATGTTTCAATCAATATTTAAATTTTTGATCCTTGACACTAAATCTATTCGTTGACAGCTCGCTCCCATACACATTCCCACCAAGGGGCGCTAAGATGGTGATTTTTGCTAATGTAATCTTACTTATTTAAAATAGTTCCAGTGTACCAAAATTGATGAAATTTTGGATTTCGGTTCCATTTTTAATGCAGATAACGGATATGTATTTACCTCAATACCCTTAAACAAATCAATTAAACCATTGGCTCGCATAGGTAGAAGTGTGATAATCGACGGAGATGATTTCGTGGTGGTGAATGTATTTGTGTACCTAGCATCATGACCGATAGCAACTGCAGCAGACAAATTTGGAGACGCATTCAGGGTTACTTCAGGGTTACTTTATGAAATCATTAGATGATATGTTGTACAAGAAGAGGGTGTAAAGTATGTGAAGACCTCTTCTTGTAACTTACAAGTACTAATTATCATTATAACATCTGTTGATTTCATGATTCTGAAAAACAATGTTTTAGGGCAAGGGAGTGGAAGTAACCTTACCTTACACACTAATCGAGTCAGTACGGTTTTACCGAGTTTTTGAATTGCGGAACTGTTCGGTAAAAGTTTAAAAATCTGTGGAAAATTTATTAATGAGAAAATTTGTTCTGAACTTGTACATACTAAGTTCTGTTAACCCCATTTAATGATAGAAAATAAAATTGATCGATTTCATTGATTCATTACGGATAACGGTCATTTGAATTTTTACCGACTTTTTCAGCAATTCAAAAACCCAGTAAAAAAATACTGACTCCTGTAAAAAAATCTTAGTGTGTACCAATCAGGCTACGGCCTTTATGTTCTCTGCTGCTCTCCTATCCGAAGAAGTCGGCTCCACTCTACTCGATCCATGGGCACACGTCATCAGACTCGTAGTCTGCGAGGGGGGTCATTGTCCGGCATTCTTACGACGTTCCCAGTCCACCGTAGTGCTTACACACTAATTCAGCCAGTGAGATTTTACTGAGGTTTTGATTTCTGGAACTGTTAAGTATAAGTTTAAAAATCTGTGAAAAATTCAATAATAAGAAAATTTATTCCAAACTTGCTCAGAATTAGTTCAGTTAACCTTATTTAATGATAGATAATAGAATTTGTCGATTTCATTGATTCCTTAGACCACCCACACCGGTTCGTTGCTATTCAGACTGCTAGTTTGACAACTTTAGCCGTCGTTATTTTAGTTAGCAACCAGGTTTCGCAGTTTAGACCTCCGCGATTTTTCAAAATCACTTGTTGTGAAGCTATATGAATGAATTTGGATTTGAGACCAGAGAAATATCGAGATGTATAATTAGATTTCCCATCAAGACAGTTTGGAGGGTGCGAAGATAGATAAGGTATGAAAACTTGACTAGCATTAGCATCACTCACTTATTTCATCAATTTTCAACACATGTTTCGATATTTACGGCGAAAAGGGTGAACAATAACAAGTCCAAAGTTCTCATCGTTCTAGCTGCCAGCGGCAATCGAGCACCTTACAATTCTACCTGTTTATGCCAGCAAAATGTAAACTTTGTTCGCCATACTGAGACCTATTAACCCACTGGCCGCGTTCCGAAGCCCATCCAGCTAAATGTTTGGTTCTCGATCGAAAGCTTCACCATAACATGTCCACGTTCTGTGGCATGTATGGTTATTAAAAGCTCAGAAATACATAAAGCCTCAAAAATGTGCTGACCACTGGAGGAAAAACACAAAAGGCGCACACCATATCGATTTTAATGTGTGTCATATAGAAGCTGTTGAACCGCGAAGTCGGTTCTGCTGGCTTTTCTAAGGAATATGGCAGTAAAATTGCAAACCGATCGCACGGTCAGCATAAAAAGGGCGCAGAAAAAAACACTGGAACCGATTCGAGTGGTTACAAAACTGAAATTGATATCCCCATATGCATTAGCACATATTATATATCATCATCAGTAAACAACATCGACGACGACGACGACGAACTGGTGCAAACTGTGCAGCATTTTCAAATAATTGAATTGGTCACGGACGGCGATGAACCATTAACGCTTACGGTGCTACTTTCGTGGAACTCCTCGGCCGGACTTTGCGCTTCGATCACGAAAGAACCGACCGGACTCGGTCACTTCCTGGTATGACTGCGCATGGAAAAGTCAAGTATGCTTTACAAGATTCTTATCTCGAATTTCACTGGGTTTTCCCCCGGTTGTAAAATGTGAACGAAAAATCACGCGTTTCCCCCCTCCGCCAGAAGGCGAAAAAATAACACAAATTTCTTCTCTTTGAGTTGGTTAAATGTTTAAGCATCCGTGCTGTAAATATTTGCTACAACATTTGCTCATATTTGTAAATAGCGACGTGAGGCTAGCAGGCAAACTTCATGGTTTTCCTGTCTCTGCGAGTGCAAGGCTACCGACTACTTTTCGTGCTGCCTTGCGGATTTAGGAGGTCGTCTGAAACAGGATAGGCTTGTTTTTCTTTGGGGATTTTTTAAGGTGAAGCGTCGTTGGAGCCTTATTATTGCTGATGGGACTGATTATCGCTACGAAATTTATGGAGCACAAATTAGTACCCACACGGAGTTGAAAAACTCCCAAAATTAAGTACTTTTCCCTCAATTCCCGCGACGAGCCCAATAATCCAAATTTGAGTAAATCGCACATAGTAGTTTCCATTTTACACCAGCAAAAACAATTACTTACTTCTATGTACATTTTACCCAATGCTAAGTTTAATTCACTTTTTTTTGAGAATATATATGTGATTTGTGCAGGCAATCGGTGATACTTTTAATAATAATAGCAACAGTTGCACATTCGTGCAATTTCGAATAGTGACATTTTGAAAAATGATAAAGTCTTAATTAGAATAGATTAGTATAAAAAATTCCTTTCGATTGGCGTATTAAGAATTAAAATCCGTAATCTCTGGATCAAAATCAGACCAATTTCATGCCGTGACCGGTTTTTGAAATTGCACCCCCAATGTTGCCTTAAAGTACATGGTATGTTAGATTTAAACATATCTAGATAGAGCTGAAATCAGGCGTAGTAATTTCAGCTTTATCTAGATATGTTTAAATCTAACATACCTTAGCTTTTGTAAACAATGAATCCTCTCGATGAATTTTAGGAATTCAAGGCACGCCCACGCAAACCAACATAACCGTCGGGTAGGAGAAGTCTTACCCTACCTGATGGTGATGTTGATTTGCGTGGACGAGTCATGACTTTCAAGACATCATACAAAAGCAGTTACGCCCTAATTCCTGATCTATCTTGATATGGGAACTGACATCCGATTGATGACCTTGACAAATGTCCAAAAAATACTCTTTTAAAATGGTGGTCCTGAAAAGGACCGTTTTGTCGTGATGGTTGAGTAATGCTGAGCTATTAGGGTGCTAAACGCAGATGAGGCTGGTGAGCTGTATGTTGTTTGGAATGGGGGTGACGCGCTTGACATAGATGGCCCACAGCGGCTCACGAAGAGCTACTGATTCCGGTCAATAGCGGTGCGGCTTCTTCCTCCTTTTATGGATGCTCATGCGGGCTGCAGCCCGCTGCATGCAGACATCCTTTCGTTGTGTAATGGAGAACAATGTCAACGCCACGTGTCGAAAGCACTGCTGCTGCTGCTTATGCCGATGACCGGACACCACCACATACGGTGATTGGAACTGAATCCGATCAGCGGTTGAGGCCAGTCTTGATAGCTAGCTGCTTGCGGGCAGCCTTTCGTTGTGTACTGGAGAACACCACACCGTTTGGTGAAACTTGATGAAATTCAACTTTGAAATCTGTGTTAGGGAAATTGCTTTTCGCAGGCAATCGGTGATCATTTTAATTATCATAGCAACAGTTGCACATTCGTGAAATTTTCAGTAGTGACTAGCTGCTGAATTATTATCGTTCAAAAGCTTTCATAATTTTGTTACATGTTCCATTTTCGATTTTCACAAAGTGTACCCCCATATAGAAATCACAGACGTAGTCTTACATCAAAAAAACAAACCAAAAGATCACATGTTTTACGTTTCAGTTACAAAAAGAGGTGGCATAGTATTTGTTTGATCCATCGAGGATAATTCCGAGGAAGTGGCACCCCTATCTCTACTAATAACAAGTAGCCGTAGCGAGCATAACCGCGGGCCCACGCTTGGGCCTAGCTTTGATAGCTTTGTTTTAACTTTTTTATGCTGCCTACGAAAAGATGGCTGCGTGCCAATCCCTTGGATAATTCGCCAATCTTGAATTACCCTCGCTAATCACCATGCCGTATTATCTTCAATTTTAATCTCGGATGTAGCTTTAAAACGCCGATTTGACTTTCAAAAAGAACGCGGCCTTTCACTACTCTCACACATACATATACACAAGCATAATATGTGATTTTTCTGATTATGTTTGCGGAATCCGATTCGCTGCATCTATTCCGACCGCAGCTAACAGAAAGTTTGAAAGTTTGACCATTTTACCTTGACAATAAATTCGGAAAAGATATTCGCAGCAAGTGATTGAAAGTGTCGGCAAAAATATGAAATCCCACAACGGGATTTTTAGCCACATCATATTACCCCTACATGTTCCATGTTTGCAAAGAAACTTGTTGCCTATTTCGGATGAATTATGGTTCTGTTTATGCTGCTCTTTTGGATGAACTTCTTGTCGGAAGTACTGTGAATTCCTAGTAGGAAGTTCTTGGAATTTACCGTCAGTAGTTCACAGAATTTCTGGGGAAGGGGTAGCTCATCGATTCTTCCGGTTCGCCTTCTAGCATCGTGCTATAAGGTACCAGGCGATAACCAGGGTAGTTGATCGATAGCAACCTGGTCTATACAAGGTGTGGAATTGTAGGCCTGAATGTAGTGGTGCACTTCGTTTTTCACTCGGCTTTCATTCCGCTTTGCACGATTCGTTTCTTTCGTTCACTCAATCACCCTTGTAGTGACGTCATAACGTTTGTTTCGATCGGATCATGCATATAGGAAATTTGATATCGATTTTAGAATTTATGTATGCTACCAAAATTTATAAATGGTCTGCCACTAAATGTTGAGATACTTTAATGATAATTAAATTATCACACTGTATACCATGAAAAAGCAGCCTATTTGTGAGTTTTTGCCTGTTTCCAAGTAAGGAGTTATCTAAAAAAACCAAATCGGCAGCTGATATTTCCCGCCGACTTTACAAAAGAATACAAGCAAGCAGAATCATCATGCAAAAATAGCTACGATTTGTTTTCCTTCTTATTTCGCAAAATTGCTTTCGAGTGTTATGACGTCGTCACCATCGTCTCCCACAAAGTTTACATTTTTCCCTCTACCAACACATACGCCAGGGCTAGATCTCCACACCTTGTATAGACCAGGTTGGATCGATAGCTCGATGACGTCATTTCGTTGGCGTCTGCAATGGGAAATTCTCATAGCAGGCGTTGACGATGGGACGTTGTCGAGTTGTTGAATAGCAACTATCGTGGTAACTCACCGATTACCTGTCGATCTGCCAAATTTGGAAAGACGTCTGCATTGAATTGTCTCAAATAATAATATTCCGCCCACTATATCACAAGAAATTGCGAGTAGCTGAGTGGAATGGAGATAAGTTAAGCATTGGGTACAGGACCAAGTCTCCCCTGGGTGGTGCCAGAAGATGAGCGCAATAGAATCATCAAGTTGCCATATGGCACGGAATGGCTGGGTAGTCAAAGTCTTCCATTCGTTAGTCATTTCAGGTGGACTAGAACAGGTTTAGGTGAGCGTTGGCCAGATTTGGATTTTTCAGATGTAATCCTGGATAGGACCCTGTCATTGAACGTCGCGTGAAAGTGGAACTTAATGAAGGCCTAATTACTTTTTCGTAGTTTTTAGTTTTCGGATTTGAAAGATCGTCGGTTACAGTGGCCCGCTTACTGAGTAGAAAAACGCGGTCCCAGGTCCTTACATATCAAAGAGATTTATGGTAAAATCGCTTGTGTATCGTGTATTTTGCGAAACTCGTTGTTTTCGTTGGTTCCGGGTTTGAATGGATACAAAAATTTGAGCAACGGTATTATGTGATATGAGGGGTTCGGTGGCCTTAGAGCAACCGTTTTTGCTTACTGAGCAGAACATCATGAGTCTAATCTCAGGCCCATCCACATTCAAGATTCGTCAATCGTTTTATTTGTTAATATGACTACATGGTAATAACAGCAACTCGGTGATTAAAAGGTGCTCGTCTGCCTTGTGGCAAACGTTTTTGCTTACTGAGCAGAAGACCGTGAGTTTAGTCCCAAGCTCCTTCGCGTTATATGATCGTTAGGACATCAATTCAGCTTATCGTTTACCAAAACGAACCCTGCTGCAAACCCAACCCTCTCATCCAACATCCCAGTGATTCCTCGTGGAAGTGCAGAGGTGTTCTCGGCTTCCATCAAAGCGAGTGTCATGTCAACACAATCCTTCCCATTCCTTTCTTGACCTGTGTTCGGGCGCGGCCGGCGCTGGTATTGCCTAATTTAAAATCATTAGTTTTTACACATTGATGATGATTGCTAGTCCCAAGCATCGTCTATTGGTTCTCTGTGTAATTACAGCTGATCTGGCAATAACAGAGTAGCAACCGTGGGCGATCAATCAATCTCAATCTCAATCTCAAGTAGTTCACAGAATTTCTTGTCGGAAGTTCTCTGCATTTCTCCTCGGAAGTTCTCTGAACTTCTAGTCGGATGTTCGTTGGATGAAGCTTTGAACTTCTCACCGGAAGTTCTCTGATCTTCTCCTAGGAGGTGCTCTGAATCTCTCCTTGACAGTTCTCTGAACTTCTCCTCGAAAGTCCTTTGGACTTTTTGTCGGATGTTCTGTGAACTTCTCCTCAGAAGTTTTGTGAACTTCTCGTCAAACGTAATATGAACATTTTGTAAAAGGTCTTGTCGGAAACTCTCTGAATTCCTCGTTAGAAGTTCTCAGAACTTCTCATCAAAAAATCTCAGAATTTCTGATCGGAAGTTCTCTGAACTTCTCCTGTGAAATTCTCTGGACTTCTCGTCGAAAGATCTCTGAACTTCTCGTCGGAAGATCTCTGATCTTCTCATCGGAAGTTCTGTGAACCTCTTGTTGGAAGTTCTCTTAGCTTATCAATGGAATTTCGCTGTACTTCTGGTTCTAATTTCAGGGAACTTTAATCCTGTTCTGTGAACCTTAGAGGAATTTAATGAAGTTCTGTGAAATTTGTGCCGAAAACTCTGGGAACTTTTCGTTGGAAGTTCTGTGAACATTCGTGGAAAGTTTTGTGAAATTTTCGTCGGAAGTTCTCTGTACTTCACGTCTGTTGTGTGCACTTTTCGTCAGAAGTTTAATGAACATCTCGTGTGTAATTCGCTGAACTTGTCATCGGAAGATCTTTAAGTTTCTCGAAAGAAATACTCCGAATTTATCGCCGGAACTTCAGGACACTTTAATGAAGTTCTGTGAAATTTTCTTCAAAAGCTCTGTGAACTTCTTATTGGAAGTTATCTGTTATCTGTTATCTATCGTTGGAAGTTATGTAAACTTTTCGTAGGACATTCAAAGAAGTTCTCTGGACCTCTCGTCAGAAGTTCTCTGAGCTTCTCGTCGAAAATTTCCTGAACTTCTCGTTGGAAGATCACTGAACTTCTTATCAGAAGTTCTCTGAACTGATCGTTGCAAGATCTCTGAACTTCTCTTGGGAAGTTCTCTAAACTTCTTGTCGGAACTTCAAGGATGTTCTGTAAACTTCTTGTCGAAAATTCTCTGAACTTCTCGTTTAAAGATCTCTGAAGTTCTCGTCGGATTGTTAGTGATTGACTTAAGGGTGAAGATTTATTAGTGACTTTTTTAATTCCTCTGTTCGGGACTTAACACCACTGCGACCAGTAATTTGATCTATTGATATTTGATCTATTGTAGTATATCCCGTGTCCTTAGTATAGTGCATGTCGTATTACTCCATCACTATTGAGAAATGAAGGTCTCGCTATTTATACCCTTCGGACTGTTGAAACACCCCCCAAAGGCGCGCCCCATTTATCAGGCAAAATTGGATTAACCACTTCAAACTAGGGAACAACGAATAGAAGATTAGGAATCACATAGTTGAAGACTAACTAACTCATTTGTTTGTTTGTTTGCCTCGGTGGACAAAGCCGAGTCTTTCTAGTAGGCATAAAAAGTAACAAGGACTAAGATGTGTTCCTTGGATTACTGAAAAATCATGTTTCCCTAGTTTGAAGTAGTCAGGACTAGGAATCGGTGGTAGATCTTACATCCCGTAACGTACCACGAAAAGGTGATCTACCCACGTTACGGGGCAATTAGTAACTTAGCGGTGAGTGCTTTGGAATGGTTGGAAAATCGCTGGGACTCGTTGAAAAGTACGCAAGAGAGGCGCCACTTGTCAATGCAAGCTTGTTCGATTAATAAGACGGAGATGCTCTGTAGATGACGGAAAACTCTGATGATCCGGGAGAGCTGAAATATCTTGGCATAAATGCTCGATTAGATCATTTATAGAGCATCTCCCTCTTATTAATGGAACAGTCCTACTTTGGTAGGTGGCGCCTCTCCCACGTACTCTTCAACGAGACCCAGTGATTTACCGATTAGCCCAAAATACTTACCCTCAAGTCCACTGAAACTCCAATATCACATTCGCGAAGCGTCTGATTATGCTGACGATGAGACTTGATCAATCCGCAGCACAGTATCTTCGAAATAATCTTCTTACACGACGTTACAATATCCAGCAGCCTCAGAAATTTTTTGTCGCATACTTCACCCAGCAATCTAAAACACATTGGCATGATTAAAGTTAATCACGCCTGCCGGACCGTCACCAGTCACTACAGAGTTTTATGATTCTTGTACAGCATCATGGTCCTGGAATGCATTGGGTATGTTCTTCTGCCTTCGTTGAACAAGATAGAAGTAGGTTTTCGAAAACGGCTTCCAACGTCGACGGCAGATCCTAAAGCAGCAATGAGCAGAATATCTAGACCAACAATTGAAATAGGCGGAACAATCAAACGTAAGAAATGGCTTTAAACGAAAATTTCTCGAGAATTAAAACACATCCACGCAATCTGACACCAGCATCTGAAAGAATAAACTTACTTTATTGAATGGCATTGTGTTTCGACTATCGACAAATTAGTGTTTAAAGCTATTGTTTATGTTTGGTTGTTCCACCTATTTCAATTGTTGGTATAGTAATCTTCTTCAGCCTACTTAGCTGAATACACTCACACCTTAAAATTCTTTACTATCGGAGAGAGAATGGCTGCGTGCTTTCTATGTTTTATCCTCTCTTGGTGCTTACCGAATGGGGTATTAAAATTTAATCTAGATTTTTGAAATTCTGGATTAAATCCCTTACCGCCATATTAGTCATAATCAGCGATTTTATGATCGCTGCTTGAGTGAGTGATAATTGATAAAATCGCTGATTGCGACTCTCTGGAAGCAAAATTGATAGGTTTTATGTATCAAACACATACTTTGAGACCTCTTCTTGTATCTTTCAAATCATTTAATGATTTCATAGTTCCGAAAATATTTTTTTTTTATCTTAAATGAGTATTTGGAGCCCTGGTATTCCCCCGTTTTGTATCAATGCTTTATGAATAATTTAAAATACAGTACCAGCCATTTTTGATCCCTAAGGAACGTTCAAGTAATGTCATAAATTTAATTTAGCGTTAGATGAATTTTATAGAAGGAAACTAAACCAAACATCACGTGTTTTTTTAAAAAGGGGAGGCACTATATAGCTAAACATGAGAATTGCGGTTTTACACTCGTACATACATTTAACAATCATGTATTAAATTAAGCCAGAAAAAGCAGTTTTCAGCTTCCGAGCCTTCCACTTGGGGTAGTAGTTTATCAAGGGCCCTTCTTTCTTTCATATATAAACATTTTTTTTTATACTCTTGTAGAGTATGTTTCCCTTGAAGAAATGAAACGAGAATCCTCTTTTCACGTCCATATACATCGTACACCAGGGTGACACGCTTAAGTTTTCGAATTTGCCCAGCACCAACGCTGGATCACTATCAGGAAGTTCAAGTTGTACGTAATGAATGCCTCCCGCAAGTGACATACGTACCTTCACTGTCTTTCCATCCGCATAAAGGATAAATCACGAAGTACGTTATGCAAAATGTTACATTAATGTATCCAAGGGGTAAGTCACTCAGCACATTGTATCGAAATTAGATTCGGCACAGCCTGGGCACATCTATCGACACACCCTCGGCATACCTTCGGCACAATCTCGTAGGCATTGGATTGTTGTAAATAAAATGGGAGCACTGCTGGATAACTGTCATTGAAGTTGTTCACGCTGTTTGACTGTATATTCCAATCCTTCCATCCTTTAATTGAATATACCTTAGGAACTCAGACCAGCAGTTCACTTATAGATCTAAATATGAAATGTAAGTTCTAGAGTGGGCTCAAGAGAAAGAGGCAGTTATTCAGACCCCATTAGCACCCTTAATTCGAATAATGATGCACGGTTCCATCTCTTTCCGGCCGCTGATTGACCATTCCTTTTCACAGCTTTCACAGATAGGCTAGGTTTCTGGTATGCCTTTAAGGGCATTATAAAACCCTAAAACACAGGACTTTTATCATTCTATGAACATAAAATATCAACATTTCGGACACCCGCCACCTCCCGCGTAATCCTGAATCCGATTCATCCTTGCGATTTCAAACCAAAACATTCAAGGTGTCAGTAATACCGTGTTGCCGGGATGGGCATGACCGGCACAATCGGCATACCTACGGCACACTTGTGGCACACTGATAAAAAAGATGATCCAAGATTGGTGTGCGGTGTGACCTACTCCTTGAATGTATCACAGTTGTCCCTAAATGCATACAGCAGGGCTCTTCAGACTGGAACTTAATGAAATCCGGTTAAAGTTGATGCCATTCCAACAGCATTCTCATCCAGTAGTGTCTTGAAGAAATGGGAAATCTTGACCCATTGTCTTGTCATTGGTGAAATCGAAACAAAAAGTGTTCTAATATTTCGACCAATTTCATGAGCGGTGGTGTAGGGGTAAGCGTTATTACCTCTCACCTCAGCAGACCTGGGTTCAATCCCAGTCGGTGCCGCCGGGATGTTCTGAGGCATAACATCTCTGATCACGCCTTCCTTCGGAAGGGAAGTAAATCCGTTGGTCCCCGGTTCATGAGTTGATGGGTCAAATAGGTAGGTAGGGTCCAGTTGTGGGTGGGAGCTGCTTTCCTGGCCTAGCGTCGGTAGCATTGCTGCTCAACATGGAAAACAAGATCGACGGAAAACAAATCAAGGAAAAAAAAACAATTTCATCATCAAACATTATCTGCTTCCAACGGTGACGAAAACACACCGAGCACTCTGAAAAATAGTTTCTACCAGTTAAGTGATCGCGTAATCTACACCGAGAGGATAACGGGACATCTGCGGCTGCCTGATCTATTGCATATACTACTCAATAGAGATAGTATTTTGTGTGAGCCAAATTAAATAGTGTTATTTTTCAATAATTGACGCAATCCAGTCCGTGCCTCTTTTTGAAAAGACGGCAAATGAGACCATCCACCATATGAAATCAACATAAATGTACATTATCTAAGCAATCGAGTTTACCAACTTCCACTTCACTTCGTTATTGTCTCGCACTGTATTTTCTTCAAAAATTCCTTCGATCCCTTCACCAGTTTACCTGAAATTTTTTGTCTTTTTTTTAACCCCCATCACTCTCCTTCCGTTCAATTTCAAGATTAAAAAATGAGCGACAAAAAAACTGAACGCAGTGCATCCTCAAAAGGTAAAATCTACACATTACTAAACAGGATATATAAAACCGATCCCGCTCCTCGTAGTCGCGAAGAAGAAAAAAGACATTACCTCCAAAATTGACTCTGGCGTGTCTAAAAAGTCGTCGACATTGGCATTGCTCAAATCCCGCCAACCGAGCAACGTATCTCGAGCCACCAGCAAGCAGAGCAACTTCTCCACCGGTATGTCCCGACCGGAAAACAGCTTCTCGTCAACGCGTTTCTCGCGCTCCTCCAAGCTGAGCATCGTCGTCGGCAAACAACAGCAGGGTGTCCACTAGGGTGTTTCATTTTGAAAAAAGTGATGAATTTTTGATAGGCCACCCTCCAGTTCGATTCATAGCCCCAAAATATGAACCTGTGCAAAAAATGGTAAAGATTGATGAAGGTTTAGAGGTCGCGCCAATGATTTGGATTTTGTATGGAGATTTTGGTGAATTAGTATGGGAAATTATTGATTTTCGTTTACATTGCTCTAACTTTGGTTGTAGTTGTCCAAACGTTGAAAAAAAAAAAAATGTGGTTGTCATGACAATGATCAACAAGCCTGTTGTTGTTGCGATGAAATTGGCGTTGTTGCCTTGTACATATTCATCTGTCAATTTACCCTATTTTGCCATTTTTTCACATTTTTATAATTCTTGATACGCTGCAAAACTGAGCGTAGCAACTGTAGGCTTTTTGTTTATTGCCATAGCAATAACATACTAAATTTTTTCGACATTTGGACAAGTAGAAGCAAAGTTATAGCGATATAAGCGATTTTTTAAATTCTTCCATAGTAATTCCCATACAAATTTCAAATCATTGGCGCGACCTCTAAACCTTCATCAATCTTTACCAATTTTTGCACAGGTTCATATTTTGGGGCTATGAATCGAACTGGAGGGTGGCCCATCAGAAATTCATCACTTTTTTCAGAATGAAGCACCCTAGTGTCCACCAGCTGGGCCAGTTGCCGTCTTATCTGCGTGGCAAACGACCTGTAACGACTGCCGGTAAGCTGAACGCAACCGAGTCCGAAGCAATCAAGAAATTCTCAAACAACGCGGGGAAGCAATACGGAAGCTACGCCCATTCAAAGCCCGTACTGGATGGGATCGCAAAAAAGGCACCTTTGAAGAAACCAAATGTGTCACCTGCAAGGAAAGCGACAAACCTGGAACATGCATTCACTAATGTATCAACCGAAACGGATCAGATCGATTCGGAAATAAAGGCAGGATGCCCACCGTGTGAAGGGGAAGGTTCAGGAGCAGCGGATATGCAGCAGGTGGTTTTATTAGGGACGGATCTGGAGCTGAGCGAAGTGTACGGGAAGATGAAGCAATTGGAGCAAATGTGCGATCGACTCGAAACGGATTGCAAACAGAAGCATAAACAGATCACGGAACTGGAAGCGGTAGTTGCTGTCAAGACGGGTATGATAAAGGAACGGGAGGATGACATCGAGAAGGTTATATTAGTTAGCGATGAATCTTTAGGTTGAGATTGACAAAATGCTATTTTCGTGTAGTTGAAACAAACTGTGGAAAACTTTCGATTGACATCAACTTCGCGAGATTCGGTCTTTCGGGACGGGCTGCAGGAAGTGGACCATAAATTTGCCGGTTTGAGAAGGGAGTTGACTCAAAAGTGCAATGATCTTGTCAAATGTAACGGCAAGATTTGGATTTTGAATGAACGTATCGAGGACTTGACGGCCAAGTTAGTCCAAGCAGGTGGTGTTCTCGATGAGAAAGAAAAACAACTCATCGAATCATTGAACAAGGAAACCGAGAAAGGTAAGGTAAATGGTAACCAGAACAGCCAAATATATGCGATTGTTTCCTGCAGATTCAATGATTGATGAACAGTCGAAAGAAATCGATGCCTACAGACAGCATTCTGAAACGTTGACGGTAGATATTTTCTGGTTGAAATTTCATACTTTGTAAGCTAAACGTTTGAATAAATGCAGCAAAGAATTAATCTGCTGAATCAAGAAATCGCAGCCTTGCAAAAGGAAGGTCCAAAGAAGATTGATTCAACAGAACTGGAAGTCAAAAAGTTTCAGATCGAAAACAATATGCTTTTGAGTGTCGAAAAGCAGGTCCACTCCAAGTTGCTGGAGAATTTAGAAAACAGCAAAGACGCATTCAAGGAACGGTGCGATAAAATGTTAAGCTATGGCTATGGCTGCCGAGAGGTGGGTTGTTGTTTGTTCAAGGACCAACTTGATGCGGGGTCGGGGTTTTAAGATGAATTTTTTTCCGAACCAATTCGCAGACTGGAGCCGCCAACCGGACGTGGGCCGAGGGATTCGATGTTCTATTTCCAACCTTGGCAGACAAACAGCGTCAGTGTGGTAAGGAGGAGCAAATTATCAGTGATATCGAGCGGAACAATCGAAAGTGTAGGGCGGTGCGTAACAAGTTGTTGGAGAAGTTAAAGCAGCTCAAGAAGGAGAACCGGCAAATGCGTGAGATTATGTACGTTACTTGACATTGTTGAATTGATGGCACATTTGGGATTCATTTTGTTTCTCTACAGAAGGAATAACTCTGGTCTGAATGCGATAACTGTGCAACCAACGCAGGATGGACACTCACTTGAAGGACCAACTGTTGAACCAGATTTGTAGGTTATTCCCCGATAACAGTGCTTCAAATAAAAACAATGGCGCAGGATTATGTTGAGGCGGAAATTTTGAATAGAATAAATTGCGATGAAATTTTGAGTGACGATGATAAGACGAAGGACGCAGAATCCTGTTAAGGAGTTAGAATGTTTATTTGTATAATTTATTTGTATACCCAATAACGGAATATATTTATCGAATCATCGGTATTATTTGAATACATGCATTTGCTATACTATCTATAATCGCATATCAGTCCCATATGGATTTTCGTCAATTTTAAGATAATAACGCTATCAATTGGTATCTACTTTTATTTTACAGCTTCTTCAACGGAGTAGCAAGGTGTGGATTCATCTTCTTCCAATGACCAGAATCTTTCCATAATTTCAGGTAGGTTTGACATGGTGGCTACGTTGGATATGACAGGCGCGATTGGATGACAATGCGCAGATCGCCCTGATATTACCCAGCCGAAAGTTGAATTCACGAGAACCGGCAGATATTCGCCTAGTTGAATTCTGTCCGACGAGTTGAATATGTCAAAAAACACTTCAGCACCCAAAATGAGGTCGACAGGATTGGCTTGATAGAATGCTGGATCAGCGAGCTGCAGTTCCGGAGGAATTTTCCACGACGTTATGTCGATCGATGTGGAAGGCAAATCAACGGTGAGTCTTGGAAGAACGAGAAATTCTACAGTAGCGACGAAATCGGAGGTGCGAGAACGAATGGTGGAAATGAATTTTTGTCGAGCCTGAGTGGATGACCGACCTATTCCAGCAATTGGTAGAGAGATTTTCTTTCTCCGAACAGTCAGCGATTGGGAAAGGGTCTCCGTTATGAAGCAACACTCGCTGCCCGAATCCAAAAGTGCACGTGCAGCGTGTTGAACTCCGGTATCGTCGACCAAGATGACTACTGCTGTGGCTAGCAGAACCCTTTTACTACTCTGTCCTGCTGAAGCGTAGCTGGTTGGATCGATGGCTGTTGCTGAGACGGTGAGATTAGACTGCTGATCTGTTAAAGGAGAGTGATTGACGGTTGATGACTCTGGTTTTGGTTTTCCCGAATTCGAACCATCGTTGGCACATAGTTGAGTATGATGACGGCTGCGGCATTTCCGACAGGTACTAGATGAAGAACAATCCTTCGCTACGTGTCCCTTCCGCAGACAGTTGCGGCAAAGCTGGTGACGTCGTACTTCTTTCTCTTTCTCCTCCACGCTCAGGTTCGAAAATGATGAGCACCTGTATAAGGGATGGTGATCACTGCACATTAGGCACTTTCGAGCGTTGAGTTGAGCTGCACCATGACTAGCAAGTGGACGAGTGGTTGGCTTCTTCACAGTGGTGACAGTTGGATTCTCGATGGTCTTGACCTGTATGGTTTGTAGCACATTTACACGTCGATGGATGAAGGTGGTGAGAGCTTGGAATGAAACTACATTCTGAGTAGACGCGTACTCTTCCCAGTCTCTCCGAGTTGTGGGATCTAGACGAGTGCTGAGCATCCGGACGAGTAAGAGATCCCAGCACTGAGTTTGTTCTCCGAGTTGTTGAAGCACTTTCACATTAGATTCAAATTTCTCCACTAGTGAGTGGAGTTCTGCTGCCGACTCCCGCTTTATGGTGGAAAACTCGAACAGTGCGTCCACGTAAGTCTGCTTTAAACGCACGGGGTTTTGATAATGATCTTCGAGCAGCTTCCAAGCAACCATATAATTATTTGCACTGATCTGGATTGTTTGAATGAGTTTTAGGGCATCTCCAGCTAGGGATGATCGCAAATAATAAAATTTTTGAATGTTTGAGAGATCAGCAGACGAGTGGACTAACGAGATATAGAGATCATGAAAATTTAGCCAATTGTCGATGTTTCCGTTGAAAACAGGGAGCTTGACGTCGGGGAGTCGCACGTGTCAAGCGGAAGAATGGACATGACCAGCTGATTGAGAACTAGGTGAGCACGGTGTTACTGGAGTTTTATTGTTGGCGAGGAGAAAGCCTTTCACTTTATAATACGCAGACTCAAATTCACTGCGTGATTTAAACTGCTGCTCTAAGCCCGCTTCGTCTAGCGATTCCAATTCCGATTGGGTTTTATTGAAATCCACCCAGAGTGTCGAGAGATGCTCCAGTCGCACTGGAACTTGGTGGACATCAGTGTCCACGTCGAACTCGTCCATGAAGGTATGGATAAGCGTGAATGATGTTTGGAGGCTACGTAAGCGCACCTTGAGCGCCTTGATCCGACGTTCCGAAGACATTTTGATCTGGAACTGGAGAACAAGACCAGGTAGCCCAAACAAGAGGAAGGTTAAGAGTTTGGAAATATAATTACCTTAAATAAGGCAATTCAGTGCCTTGTAATAATATAATTAGCAGCAGCAGCGTTGTAGCAGAAGATGAGGTAGAAGATGGCGGAAAATTCGTTCGCAGTCCGATGAATTGAACTTCCTTCAGAACACAGGCACAATATGGCGAAAGGTCCACTGGAGAAACCACGTTTCTGGATGAACGGAGTGTCGACGCTCATCCGGCCCGAAGGACCAGATGATAGTATCAGCGAGAGCAGCACAGGTAAGTTTCAGGTGTACACTTTTCCCAGTGAACGTCTTCAGGTTCAGGTAAGTATGTCTATAAACTTTCTTTCAGATGCACTGAACTATTAATCTTCACATGCAGGTAAGTAGTTTTTCTTCTTTTCACTGAACTCAATTACACATTGTTTGAACTAAATTAAATGCACTTTATTAAAATTAAACTTCAGTTTGGTATATATTTCTTCTGCTACAATTCTACACTACTACAAATTTCTTATGATGATGGTTTCAGCACAACTGATGATGATGAAAAAGAGATCTTCCGCTGCTTCGTAGATGCCTTTTATAGTTGCTCCATAGGAAGTACGTTGTCATGGAAATGTAGGCGGCTACTGTCACATTGAGCAACGAAGATGGATTCTATGTCGACCTAATTCGACTATTGGCGAGTTACGATGCAAATGACATAAAGATAGCGCTGAAGACTCCTTCGTGTGCGAACAAAGATAATTAAATATGACATTTTAACCAGCTTAGCAAACAAAATCGAACTGGTTTCAGTTACAGATATAAATTCCCTCTAGAGTTTACAGTTGCTTCACAGCGATATAAATGTGGAAAAGCTCAGGCGTCCACCTCTTAGTTCACCTTTTTGTCCACCTAAAATATTCATAAGTATTACAAGCGATCAAGAGTTAATAAACAATCAACAAAGCATCTTATTACACTAGCAACCCCGCAATCTGATGATATCATAATTTTCAGCAATGTCAGGAATGCTCACGAACCCCCAACATTTGCCAGAAAACTTACTACCAACTCAAGGTATCTTCCAAATAAGCTTCAAAATTGCATTTTTTTTATCAAATGTTAAATTCAGTCCTCTTTATCTGTAATACACGCGCGAGGCTCAAACTTTTGTAGACTACTTTTTTTTAATTAATCTACTATTAAATCAAATAATAAAAATCCATCATCACCATCGTGGCGAACAGTAATAGTTTTTGCAGTGCTATAATAATTATTAAAAAAAAGTCGTTATGACAGCTATCCATATAAAATAATCCATTAGAGATAACTTCGTCAAGATACATATTTTGTAAATTCATAAAAAAATCACTGGATAACTGTTCATAAGACAGTTTTAACGTGTGAAATGCAGTGTCTTTTAAATTCTGTAAGTGTTGCTGAACAATTGATATGTCTAGACATCGAATTGAAAACATTTATTCCTTTATAATATAATGAATTTTGTGAAGCACAAGTCAAGAAATGTGGTGTTCTTATTTCAACCGCGTAACTAGTATTATATCTATGAAAATCACTTTCTCTTTCAATTCGATCACACAAATATCGAGGCAGCAAAACGTTAACTACTTTAAAAATGAACACCATAGTCAAATATACAATTCATTGCTTCACCGACAACCATTTTAAAGCGTTTAGCATCAAAGTTGAGGAAGTGAATCTATTACATCTCAAAATCAAACGCATTATTTTATTCTGCAAGCGCTGTAATCTCGATATTTGAGTTACATTGGCCAGAAATAAAATGGAAGGGCAAAAGTTTATATGATTTGTGTAGCTGTATTTGACTGGCAATAGTTAAATCGTTTATCAGTCGACATAGAATTCCATACTTCTTGGCAATTTTCTTGATGACATTGTCAATGTGAGAGTTGAACTTAAGTGTGTCATCAAAGATCACGTCAAGATATTCGATATCCCGAACGCGATCAATGGTCTCATCATCAATTACAACACAGACGTTCTCATTTACTCTATTCCGTGAAATTACCATAAATTTAGTTTAACTTGTATTAAATTTCAACTGCTTATACTTCAACCATCTACTTAGAGAACGCAAATCTTCATTCAAGTGTAAAACGGCATCATCTTAATCCTTCGCTGCAATGAATAACACAGTATCATCTGCAAAAAGATTAACGTCGCAAAATCGTAAAACACGTCGCAAGTCATTAATATACATAATAAATAACAGGGGCCCTAATACACTTCCCTGGGGCACTCTAAGGTTATTCCCCACGGGACTGAAAACAGAATCATTAAAAACAGTCCGTTGAGTTCTGTCAGACAAATAGCTTTCAAACCATTGCAGTACACGTAATTCCGAAGCGCTTGATTGATCTTAACAATAAGGGCCTTGAAATTGTTTCAAAAGCGCGTTTAAGATCAAAAAAAACAGCAACAATTGTATCTTTACACTCCAATTTATTTTTCCACTTCGCTAATACCAAATTCAACGCGGTTTCACAAGAATGACATTCTCGATATCGCGATTGTTCTGGTATCAACAAACTATTACTATTTAAATACTCCAACAGCTGGCCTTTAACAACAAGTTCTAAAATTTTCTCTAATGTGTGCAACATGTTGATGGGACGAAACTCTTCGGCTTTAATCGTTCCAGCAACTTTTTGAATAGGGACCACTAAGGATTCCTTCCAAATTTGTGGCACATGTTCAGTTTGTAATGATTCATTAATAAGGTCCCGCAAGATGTGGCCAATGACATGAAGCAATCTTGAATAACTCTCGCATTAACATTATCTACTCCAGCCGATTTTCCTAATGAAAAACAATTAACTCTAAGCTCATCTAATGTAATTGGGTGCTTCTACCTTCGCTCAAGCGCAGCGTTACTGTACATATATGTCGCTTGGATTCTGCCAAAATTACCAGTCTTCTTGACATGATGCCTTCGCTATTATCCAAGTATCCAATAAACTGCGCCGTGGATCTTTAAAAAGTTTCAATGTTTGAATAAACTGGAAATGTTTTATTAGAAATCTTTACATCATACACTGACCACATAATTATGGATCACATCCATTTGATTAACAGGCTAGACTGTTTGATTCATAGTTGTTGTGAGCTGATCCATAATTGTGGGCCAGTGTATAATGGGAATTTTTACAAGAATTTGATTACAATCATCTCAAAACAACTTAAGAGTTCACGAGATGACTTTCTACTTAGCCACAGTGCATTTGGGAAAACAAAGTTTGCTAAAAAATTTAGCTAATATGTAAAAATTACAAAATTATTTACATAACCTTCCGATGAATACATTACACAATCTGTTTATGCAGTGAAACATTACAAATTCTGTACACTTTTTTATCTTTTAAATCTGTAATAGAAGCTTACATTTCCCAGTTGGGTGTCACAATACAACGGAAGATAACAAAAACCACCACTTTACCCACTTCTGGCCACGGCAGAACCCCAGTGGACGTCCGGTATATCTCTCGAATGACTCCGGTTGTCGGTTAAACCACCTGCTGGTAGCAATATGATTTAGGGTAGTCTAAATCAAGAGTTACAGATTGGCACATGAATAACATTGAACAATCCGTTCTGCACAATAAAAAGGGTTGTAATTTGTTCGATTGCCAGAGAATGAACTTTCCCCTTAAAATGGCAAAAACATGCTCCAATTGGCGATGAACTCCAAAACAGAGAGCCAAAAAACCAACCGCATTCCATGTTAGTCGACGATGCAGCACAAATCCATTCCGACCACTGGCAATGGGTGGTAGGTTGGTCGGTCTCATCGAATGAATGCTCTCGTTTTTCCTTCGCTGCGCGCGCATATCATTCGAATCGCCCGCCACCCGGACGGCCTATTTGTGTAACATTTTCCTCCTTCGTAAGCATACTGCATACTGCAAGCAAGCAAGCAAGCAAGCAAGCATACAAAATTCAACCCCGCCGTGCTTCACCAGTCGTCGTCAGTAAGTGTATGAGTAATGTAACAAAATGGTATACGACACGATCCTTCCTCTTTCCTCCTGGGCGCGCGCACTACCAGCAGCACCTATAGTCAGTAGGTGTGAGAGGAGGATCGCTCATCGTCGTAGTCGGCCGCCGAGCGATGATATTCATTCTGCCGGAGTAAAAGCGAAAAAGTAAACTCCTCGCCGCGTTAGTACGCTACCAATTTCCGTTTAGTAAACACAGTCCGGTCTCGAGGAGAAGACGGCGAGAAAGTTTTGCTTGAGCGGTTTTGGCTGATTTGAAACACAATCAGCGTGAAGAAAAATATACAACATAGAAAATTGGTGCCGAGAACACGGAGCGACGGTCCTCGATCATTGTGACTGTGCAAAGCATCAAGCATCTCCGAGAGTTGTTGTAAAACCGGGGGAACGGCTTCTCCCGGATTTCGTAAATATTGAACCACTTGGATGATAATATTTACTAGCCTCCGATATTTACTACACACAACCCACAGGTGGATTATCAACAGAAGGCGCGCGGAGAGCTGTTTGGAAAATATTGCTGCTGAAGAAAATATTGTGTGAAGTTCTTGTAGTAATACCGTGTGTGAGAGAGAGAGAGTGTGTTTCGGGGTGACTAGCAACAACGTGTGAGTGATTATTATCGTACTTGAAAGAATAATATTTCGAGGGAAAAAATTGTTGAAGCATTGTTAATTGTGAGATAGAATATTGTGCTTGGTTGGAAGATAGCAAACTGGAACTTGAGAACGATCGACGCAAGGCGGGCGGGATTATTCTCGAACACATTTCGGAAAAATTTGCAAAAATTCTCATCGGAGCTGAAATTGACTACAGTGAGTATTAGTTTTTAAGAATTATTTTTTAATCTTAGCACACTGCTTACCACATAAATTGAGTGAAAACAATGGTTTAATATAATCAAAGTCTGTAGGACCTTAGGGCCTGTTCATAAACTACGTAGACAGTTTTTTGGGATTCTTCACCCCCCCCCCCTCCCCCTGCGTAGACAATTGTCCATACAAAAAAAATTAAAATTTGTATGGGCCGTGGATAATTGTCAACCCCCCCCCCCTAAAACTGTCTACGTAGTTTATGGACAGCCCCTTATTGAAATTTTAACATTAAAATTTCAACAATGTTTCCGAGAAACATAATTCTCTTGAAAACATAATCCTTAGAGCAAAAAAATATATTACATACAAAGTGTTTTTATGTTACTTCATACGTGAAGTTTACGATTTTCAGAGTTGGTTGGAAGAGTTATCTCACATGAAGTTTTTAGCTGATTTATTAGCTGGAGAAAGGACTGAAAATGGTAGGTAGATAGTTCCGCTAGAGTACGGCAGTATGAAAATTGAATAGAAGTTGAAAATGAGCGAAGGGCCATTAATGCGACAGTACTAGTCAAACCTCGTGCGAGTTAAGTAAAGAAGTGTGCGTTTGACTAGTACTGTCGCATTAATGGCCCTTCGCTCATTTTCAACTTCTATTCAATTTTCATACTGCCGTACTCTAGCGGAACTATCTACCTACCCTCTTCAGACTATTCTATAGCTTATAAATTATCACACTTAAGCTTCATGTTAGATAGCATTTCTAAAATCAACTCTGAAAAATATCAAGATTCATCGGATTTAATGAGTGCGGAATTATAGTGTTCAGATTCTGGAACTTAAAAACAGCTAAAAGGGGAAATGTCTCTAATGTTAGCCTATAGATCTAAGATTGGGCCCATCGCTAAAAATCTGCTATTTATTAATTTTATCTAGATGAACGCGTTATTGGGACGTTACTAATGGATATTTTTGGTAGCTATTGAAAATTTTGTCGATTGCTGAATTTAAGTATGGGCCAAGATTAGGGACACTTAGGCCGACATTACCTGCATTTCCTCTAGCTAATAAATTATCACACTATAGCTTCATGTAAGATGGCATTTCCAACAAAAAAAAATGTGATATTTCTCCATTTAATTTTGAATCCACGACAGATACGCATTTCGCGTGCAATTTACACTTATTTTACTGATGAAGACTACACATTAGGGTGGGTCACACTGCTGTTCCGATGTGTATTGAGGTCCCCAACAACGGTGTCAAATTTGAACTAATTTGGTTATGACCTGGATATGCGGGAGAATTTTAAATTATACATGGAAAAATTAATTGGAAACGAAACGAACCTATTAATTTGCTGGCCAAAAATTTCACCAAATCTCCAAAATAGATTAGGAAAACTACCTACATAAACGCGAAACATATCTTGACCTTACCGAAAATGGTTAAAAATTGTTTATAATCCCGGCTAAACTTTAACTGAAATGGTTATGAAACTTTACATGAACGTTTGTGTGATAAAGTTTTAATCTTATGTATTGTGGTTTTTTGGAAGTGAACCTTATAAATAATGGGTTGTTGAGAACCATTACCATTCAAATTTATTGTTTTCTCCATACATTTCCGGAAAGAAAACTATATTAGCACCTTTTTACTTATGGTTTGAGACCTTTAATGGTAATGGCTATGGTAGTCAGTAAGGTTTGTAACAGTTTTGTAACATCAATCAACTTTATGTGGAATATATCGCGAATAGGTTGCCTGATTACCAATTCGCGAGATATTCCACGTAAAATTGACCGACAATACAATTTGTATTCTGAAGCTAAGTCCGAGATTTGGTGAAATTTGAGCAATATTTGGATTGATGGTACGCAAATTAATTGGAACGTCCCGTTTCGCATGGATTTTTCCATACAAAATTAAAAACTTCCCCGCAAATCGTGATTATAACCAAATTTATTCAAGTTTCGCAAAGTTGTTGGGAACCTCAATACGCATTGAACGGTCAGTGGGGAACAGGGTTGTAAAGTTGACCCACCCTACTGCACGTTGTAGTCGAAATACGTATCTGTCATGGATTCAAAATACTAAGTGAAATTAAATGGAAAATAATCACCTTTTTTGCTCGCATGAGTATTCCACTAATAACCCAAATCAAAACTTTCAATATTTATAATGATTATTAGAGCGAAGATTTCCCTTAGAATAAAAAAATATATCATGTTTATTAAGGGAATAACAAAAAAGTTCAGACTGTTTTTTTTAACTGGAAATCTTTATCTTCCATTTAATTCCACTTAATTAATGATTGTATCCATGAAAGATAAGTATTTCGACTACAATGTGCAGGCTTCAGCAGTGTCGATCCCACTAAAGACTTATCAAAATCTAACCCCCTTAGGGTATCTGCCATGGATACATTAATTAATTAAGTGGAATTATCATGTTAACATTTTTTTTTTCTGTTTTTTAAAGCATTCCACTAACAACCCAATTTCATTACTTCACTTGAAATCTTATCGGGAGATGTATAATTGAAACAAATAAATAAAACCATGCAACGTGATTATTGCAGGATTCATTTCAATTTAAAAAATCTTTTAAAAAAATCATTTCAAAGTGAAATGGACAAACAGTTTTACGGTTTATTGTCCATTTGAGTACAAAGCGATTTAATCGAGTAGAAAACTGATTTTCTCAGCTCAAATGCAATGTGCAGTGAAGTTAATCAGGCATTTATCAGACCGCAAAATGCATACATTTTGTTTTGTAGGACCTTTCATTATGGAAATCAGCTCTATCTATGTTTATGCAAAAAATTCACAACGTTGAACGTTGGTTTTGACTTATATAGCCTCTTACAATCATTTGTTCGCGACTAAATAAATGCGTTTCAACTACATATAAAGTTGGTATATTTGATTTAGTTGATAAATGCGTTTTTTGAAACACGCATACTATCCGCTAAAATCATCTATTGTTCCCGAGAATTTTTACTGTGGATCTAATAATGAGATTATTTCAAGAGCAAATTTTCATTACGTCGAATGTAACAAAGGTAAACAAAGTCGAGCTATCAGTGTCAATCGATTCTCCTGCTATTACACTATATACTGTCCGAATATAGGATCAAATCCCATTTTTAAATTTATTTGCCAGCCAAATTGCTTTTTGACGTAATCACCTTCCGATCAAAATAGTTTTCGATGTTACTTAAGTCACCCAATTTCTATGGAGATGCCGTTTGACTTAAGTAACAGCGCTGAGAAACCCGTGAAAAGTGTACGTTCGTCGTTTCGCTTTCTCATTATTAAAGTGAATAAATCGAACTGTTTGTTGCTAAGATGATTTCGGTGGTCCTAAAATGATGAATGGGCTGCACGTAAGGAGACGTAATTGATAATTCTCCCGAATATCCTGGTAAATACACTTTGACTTAAGTAACAATAGGGGCCACCAAACGACGTATAATAACTTTTGACTCAAAAACCAGTATTTTTTAGCATGAAAGCTAGCGATTTGCATTTGTATGATTAAAACCCTGCTAAATATGTTAAACATTGCTATCACTATGAGATTATATGTGTTTACTTGGAAATAGGAATAACTTTTCGGTCATCAAAACAAAACTATATTTTTCTCGGATTGGTGCGAATGTTACTTACGACATAATGAAAATTTGCTCTTGATTTGTTGTAATAAAACAAAGTCCGTATTAAAACGGAAACAAATAGGAAAAACTTATTTTTTGCTGCTTGAAGTTGAATGGCTCAAAATTGTTCACTTTGCATAGCATTTTGATTCAACTCTTAGACATTTCTGGAGTAACATTTGAAATGGGCCTATGTTTAAAACGTAAACAAACCAGAAAATGAATTTTAAATTTTTCCACCACTATTCAATTCATATTTAAAAAAATTGAAGTATTTTAGGCATTTATATTGTTCACAATAACAATAGTAACTGTATCTCAGCATACAACATCCAAAATATGTGAAAACCTTTCAAAAATATATGAAAATCGATAACAATTTAATTTCATAAATCAATAAGCCTTTTTGTGAGTCTTTCAATGGATAGGCCCTTTTTGTTAAGCCGTTGTGCTTGCCATCAGAAATGGTACACCCTTTGCTAAGCCTTTTCGCAACGTCAAATAAATTCAAAACAAATCATCGGCTCTGCCTCAAGCAGTAGGGCCTAGCTTTGGTTTGAAAATTTTCAATCATCGGCCCTTCTACGTCACTAGGCCTATCAATGAAATGAAATAAATGAATGGTTGGCCGTTTTAGCGTGCGGGCCTATTAATGAACTGAAAAATTTCGTTGAACGGCCGTTTCGAAAATCGAGTTATTTTTAATGATTTTTCTCGATTATGCGAAACTTTCCTACATGATTAGTAGCTATCAAGCGGTGCTAAAGAATGGTATCAAAACCCGATTTGTTTACGTTTTGGACATAGGCCCATTTCAAATGTTACTCGAGATTTAAGCTTTCGAAATGATTCAGTTTCTCTAAATGATCCAATGATCCAAATTTTATACATTTAATAAATTATGTTCCAAGATTGCATAGGATTTATTTTCCAAGATCTCAGATATCATGGACTAAGACAAAATTTTAAAGTCCCCAAATTAGACTTGAATGTCAGATCCCGGGCTTAGAGACAACTGCATGATCCCAGAAAAAATAATAATTAAAGATTTTGGATTTAACAAAATATTCAAGATTCTGGGGCTTAGTAAAATATAAAAGCTAATAAAACTAATACAAAAGTATAAAAATTCCTAAAGTTAAAACAGGTTGCAGCTCTCGGACTTAGAAAAAGGATCAATATCCTAGACCTACCCAGTCAGAAATTATTGTCGTGTTCGGAAATCGTTGGCGATATCTTAACAGCTCAAAACATTGAGCATCATTTTATAGCCCATTTTACTGAAAAATAATTACAAAACACGTTCAGACCTTATTACAATTAACAGATTTTGTCATTGATCCTGGAGTTGTGGAGGCCCTAAAAATTTAATTGAGGAGCTTTTGCTTACTGAGTAGAAGATCGTGGGTTTACTCCCAAGCTCATCCTAAATAAAATCATTACATTGGTCGCATCAACCGCTTAAGCGAATCCTGACCCATATCCTTCCCTACCATCCAAATCCGTAGCATTTACGGGGGCTTCGGTGAGCCGCTGGCCTCCCATTCAGTAGATGTCACATCAGCAATATCCTTTCTTTCCCCGTAACGGAGAAGATAAGTGTGGCCGGCAATGGTATTTGTCACGCTTTTCCTGTTCAGAACTCTGATTGGAGAGTTATTCGATCTCAAATAGTTTTTCTTGAGCAATCAGAATAAGAGCGTTAAAGTATATAGGGTTACGGTATGTAATGTGGGTCTAGTCCTTTCATTCGGCCTATCACGCAAATAAATAATTAATTAAGGAATATTACACAAAAAATAAGGAAAATATTGATCACTGATGGTTGATAAATGTGTACCACACACAAATCAATTTATATCACAACATTTCAATACATTTTCAGCTCTCGTAAGTAATAAAACTGGTTGAGAATATCACAATGTTCGGAGTTTTTAGCCGCCATGACTTATAAGGTTAAGATGGGAAGGTTGACTGACGATCATCAAATGGCCTGATTATGGCATTTATTGATTGGAATTACCTGATAATACACACTAGACGTAAAACTTACAGTTGCTGTTTGAATATTTTATGTTTATTTTAATTGTTTAACAACGTTTTCACAAGTAAAACATGGACCCAACTTTAGGGACACATTTCTTTTCTATGTTCCTAACTATGGCCCATGAAATTCATTTGACAGCATATAGCAATAAGAGTAACGTCAACAATGTTGTTTTGCATTTGGATGATAAGGAACGAACAGGAAGGGAGATTTTTTCTGCCAAACCTGTATAATGAACATCACAATGTTCTGATTTAGATATTCTGCGGTCAAAAGACGATAAGCGAAATTTTTAATTTTTAATTTTTAAATTGAGTGATTTAATGTAGTTTTCGTAAAATTTTCTCTAAGAAATGTTTTGAGGAATGAAGAGCATTAAGTTAACAGTGATAGTGATAAAAAAAAATACATCAGAAAACGTTACCAAGAGCGTTTTTTTGAGGATCAAACAAGATAGGACGAAGTTGCATATGGAAATAGACCCAATTTGGGGACAATAGACCCATATTACATACATTTCCCTCGTGAGTTATTGTCTTAAAAAAAGTAAGTTTTTCAACTTTTCGTGGTTTCTGATAGCAAACGACATGATAAGCATATCTAAGCATACCATTTAGCAGTAGAATATCGTTTGCAGGTAAATTCATTGATGAGTTATGATTAAAAACGTAATCGATGGCTGCATATTAGACCGAGGTTAGGGACGTATACCCTACATGACAGTTTCCAGTATGCAGTCTACGAATTACTCCGTTACAAATGCAACGCAACGCAACGCAATTAAATAGTCAGTACTTATTTAAGCTTATCCATGTGCTCATTATCTTCGCATATGCATTATTGAGGATTCAACAGAACAACTATTGGAAAACAATTAAAATGCTTTTAATTTTGAACGAAAACTTTTGTTGATGGATTCGATCATTTTAGACAGTTTGGAACATCTTTTGTTCCAGTACTTTCTTCAAAAACACATTTGAGGCTGTTCATTAACTACGTAGACAGTTTTTTGGTATTCTTGACCCTCCCCCCTCCCCCTGCGTAGAGAATTGTCCATACGAAAATTTTAAAATTGGTATGGGCTGTGGATAATTGCCACCTCCTCCCCCCACTAAACTGTCTACGTAGTTTATGAACAGCTTGCTTTTTGCATCTCAAAACAACGGGAAACCTTCTGGGAAGGGAAGGGTTAAATTTATTTTTGTTCATTCTGTATCCAATTTATTTCGTGACATAGTTTTAACGTTTTGCTAAATACAGGGTGTTCAGTTCCTTAGTTCAAATATTTTAAGGGGTGATAGAAGATCATATATAATCAAAAAAAAAATGTTCTACGCATATGCATATTCAATAACTCAGTAATCTTTGAGTTTGATCATATGATCAAACTCAAAGATTACTGAGTTTTTGAACAACAATGTTACTGACGGTTCATGATGCAAATTGAAAACGATTAAAAATTGAAAACGCGCTGCAATTATCCAATATTTGCACTAAGAAATCGATCACCCTGTATATACGCAAATGAAATCATTAAAACATATTTTAAATTAGATTGAGGCCCTAGCACTGGAGCACTAGGCACTGCCAAAACTGGAACACTTACTCTAGTAATTTCCTCCACTACCTTATAGTTTATCTTTGAAAGATAACCGTATTTCACCCACAATGTGCAGAGTCCTTCATGGCAAGCAGAAATCGCAGAGTGAATATAAAAAAAAATCTTCTCATAACTTATACTTCCGGAAGATCAGCTTTGTTTTTACAGTGTTTGAACTTCTCTTGGAAGCGAAACTACCGCTCGATGCAATTATTTCCCGTACGCCTAACATAATTCATAAAAAAATTACCAGTGGAAAATTATCAACTGGTTAGCTCCATTAAATGTTACTAACCTACGGCTGAACTTCTACATAATTTGCTCGTCGACAATCAAACATAACGCATTGCATATTTTTCACTGTTAAACATCATCGCTAAAACACTACCGCCATCTGTTGAATACACTGTCACGGGCAGTACGCTCAACAGATGGCAGTAGTGCGTAAACGTGAAACGCACACTCAAAGATAAATTAAATCAAAAAAGCTTCAAAAGTATGCAGATTCCCGCTTCACCTTATTGAGTCCGATCTTCTTTGGCATTATCTTCCCAGTATTAAATTTTATTCTTTTTCAATACTGATATATAATCAAAAAAGATTAAAATTCAATCAAAAATTATTAGTATAGAATCAAAAATGATTAAAATTTATTCAAAAAAGATAATCTTCAATCTAATCAACCATGATTAAGCTGGGATTAATATCAGATGCTTATTTTTTAAAAAGAGAATATTAATTTTTAATCATTCGATATGATTAAACTGAGTTTAATGTCAAATTGATTAAATTTCAAGCAAAATGGGAATAGGTTAATCTATCAGTGCAAGGATGCTGTCAATTTTGATCTCACAACTACTGACAGCGAAAAGAAAACCGGAAGAGATTTGAGCATTTTTTCCAAAAATATCGAAGCGAAAACAGAAAAAAAAGTAGAAGGGTCTGTGCCCTGACGTAGACGTAGGACCGCTAGTGGACGGAACAACTATGTTGATCATTTAGTTCTTAACTCTTTCCCGTTTTTGAATTGGTGACCTTGAAAAGGGCCGGTTGTTCTTCAAATGGTGGCCACACCAGTGCAAGTTGATGCCGACCGGATGATGGCGGCCTAATCATGCTTCCTATTGCGGGAAGCTTTTCCTCCGGTCGATGTGGGTGCTATCGTCGACTTCGTATTGGTGCGATGCGTGCTCTTCCACTCATACGTCGTGTCCGACGCTTATCCGTCCGTTGCTTGAAAGCAAATGACGAAGAAACTGATTTGGCCAACATTTTTAATAATTTAATTATTTAATTTAATTTAAATAATTATCGCTGCTTTTCTCCTCCTTTCATTGGTGAAATGGTGAGCGACCAACCGAGCATTGAGCTCGCTCTTGTGGGCATGCGCAATGTGTCGTTTGTTCGATTTGCACTCTATAGTTGCGTCCGTGTTTGGGATTTTTCGTTACATGTCTGAATTTTGATTTTTTTTTAATATGACCCCCAGTATAGAAATTAAAGACGTAGTCCTACGTCAAAAATTTGGTAGGTGTGTTCCGTAAAAAAATGATCCAGCACCAAATATTTTTTCACATGTGGCGGTAGTACCAACTAAGTAAAATTTAAATTGACGCGTTATTCCCCGTTCACAACACAGGTACGAGGTATCTTGATATTAAACTTCATACATGTTATTTCCAGTAAAAACTTGAAGTATGGATTCTGATATCAAGATAGGCTATATCACGTAATATAGGCTGCAGTATGAACGGTAGACTGATGCAAAATTTGACTTTTTCGCTCCACAGTGCTTAAATGGTTTCAAATCGGGTCCTGATTAGCCTCCCAAAGTTACAACTCATTTGGTTAGAAACAGACTTCACACAAGCCATTTGAAGTTTACATGTAAATTACTATGGGAAATCTCAACTTTTTGTTCATTGCCGTCTAGTCTTTTTCCTTATTGAGCTGCGAAACAGTTCGATAGCCATTCTTATAGTAAATTTTCTCAGCTACAACTTTGCTCAAGATTGTTTCTATGTAAAACGAGACTGGAAAAAGTTATTAATTATTTAAGAGATTGGTAAACTTATGACATGATCAAGCAGCTGCTCTATAGGCAACACTGTATTTTGCAGTGTGACATAGTAGCCATGATTTTTGTGTCCTATTCAACGCCCCAGAAACACCAATGTTGCCTGCTGAGCAGTTGATTGAGCATGATCATAAGACATCAGCGCATTGAACCATTGATTACTTTCGATCCTTGCATTTAATCAAAAAGTGGTCTTCAGCAAAGTTGTAGTACAAGTACAGTTGAAAGTTTTTGAAGCAGATCGATATGGTGAATTATTAGATAGACATGAACAAAAATCTTGGTTTTACCATAGTAATTCCCATACAAACTTCAAATGGTTTGTGCCATCTCAGTTTCAAATTTTGAGATGTTAGTCAGGATCCGATTTGGAATCGTTTAAGTATTGTGGAGCGAAAATTTCAAATTTTGCATCACTCTAATGAACGAGGTATTTAATGTACGTTCGATGAACAACACGCCAGAGTTATGTTTGTTTGTCTGTGGCTAGCAATTCGAGCACCAAACCTTAATCATACTTTTCGCTATTCTGTAATTGTATTCGGATGTTTTGAACGGATTTTTATGTTTTTATTTTTACGGAAAGGGTAAGACTTGTTAGCGATAAAATTTGAACGCATAAGTTTTGAAATAAAACAAATGTTCTAGGTTTGGCTTCATTTTGTCAAATATTCGCGAGTACGTAGGGGAACTAGGGCAAGAGGGTCACCCTAACTATTGTCCGTTGATATATGCGATCCTGTTAATATTTATAGGAGTTTGTATACCGAATTGTAAGTTTATAACATTGTATTTATGTATCATCATTGAAATTAAAATTAAACCCCAACAAAAAATGTTAATGATTTTTTTTTTAATTTCATGTCACATCTGCTCTAAAAACATGCTACGGGGTAAGAGTGCCACTCTTATGGGACAAAAAGGCCATTCGCCTAAAATAAAGTGAAACAGATTAATGTTTACTTATGAACTACAACTTACTATTCTTTAGCATGCTAGCAACAGTTTTAATTGTTTATTCCATAAAGTGTTGAACTTAAAAGATTTGCATTACACAAAACATAAAAACCATGTGCTAACAAAGAATTCAAATGGAAAGCATTTTTGTTACTATTCAATACAGTTTGTTTTGCAAAATTTTACGATAACAATGCATATCGGAATAATAAATGCCCAATTGTGTGCATTTCTTAACAGTTTTGTATAATTTTATACATAAATGAAGGGGTGGCACTCTTGCCCCGTTTAAAGTTTATTTTTAGGAATATAATGTTTGATCAGTTAAAGAACATATTTAATAATGTATTGTTATTAATGTTTCAATCCACCATCAATAGTGACGTCTCATAGCAGAAACAGTAAAAATAATAAATTGGGAATTCAGAAATCCTTATTTTATGATGCCTTATTCTTATAAAAAAATCGCCTTTCAACACATCAACACAAAATGATTTTTTTGCATTTGTTTTAAGACTTCGTTTCGAACAGAACTTTCTAAAATGCTTCATAAGAATACCATGCATAGATTCATAGTGAGTTAGCATTAAAAATGACTTCATTTTCAAAATATATTGAGGGTGGCAGTCTTGCCCCGGGTGACCTTCTTGCTAGTTCCCCTATTTTGGCCGTCACATTCAGCTTATCATTGCACCTCGGACCTGTTTTTACCTTGAATAACTTTATTTCGTGTCGATGCTTCGAAGTATGCACGAAAGTTGGCAACATTTTTTTTATTTTACGAGCAACAGTACGTACCGAAAGATCTGATCTCCTCCGTAATATTTGTTTCACCTTCACGTCCTTCTGGTGGTTCCTCAAATTCGTTTTTTTTTCGCTTTCCGTCTTGCTAGCTGTTGTCAAACGAGTATCGAACGATTTTAAAACGCTGTGAACAGTGCTTGCAGGAAAACCAAGCTTTTTGGTAAGTTTTCTGATCGAGCGATCCGGATTTTCATTGCGGCCGCACACGATTACTCTTACTCTTCTTTCAACGACATACTCTTCTTTCGACGCTATTTTCGACTAAGCTCTTCTTATGTAAACAAAGGTTGTATTTTCAGAAAGAACAGACATATGTCCACCACTATGCGAAATATTTCACTCGTTGATGAGATATTTCAGAAGATTTATGTGTTTAGGGGTGTCCAGATTTTGCCGCAAACAAGCCTTATTAAGTTACCGTTGTTTGCGGTTGGAGTTTTAGCCACTATTCCTTTTTCCGAATTCCTAGCCGCATGATCTTTGGTAGTAAGAATACTGACCACAAATGATATCTTCATTACCAAAAACCAGGTAACAAGGAATCAAGGAAAAATAATACCGCCTAAAACTCCATCCGCAAACAACGGCACCTCTTCGTAAAAGGAAAACTAATACCCTTTCAAACAATTGGATAACAACATAAGAGAACGGTGGAAAATATCCGAGGAACATTAGTTGGAGCAAAGTGTTGTCTCAATTTTCAGTATGGTACTCGAAAAGTTAATTTATTTTGAGCTATGATAAATTACATATCTGAGCTTATCTGGGCTATAAATAGCTAGAGAAGAAAAAAAAATTACGAATAAACAACTCATTTGTTTTGTCTTTTCAATATTTTGTAATTTTTGGCATTAATTAAAAATAAAATTTGCATCACCCTGCATGTGGCATAATAAGTTTTCCGTGCAATTACGATACATAAACTCGTATTAAATTTATATGGAAGCAGAGTGGCGCAGTGGAAGCGTGCTGGGCCCATAACCCAGAGGTCCGTAGATCGAAACTACGCTCTGCTATGCATGTGATTTTTTTTTTATTCTGTTGCATGTGAGCCGGTACTACCAAAAAGTGGTTGGTAGACTCCCAGGGGTCCGTGAAGTTGTCACATGAGGTCTTAAAATGGCCAATTATTTGAACCGATTTTGCTTGATTAAGGTACCATTAAGAATTCATTTGCAAATTTTGTAAGGCGAAAATTGTTTTTTTTTTAATTCTTTCAATTGCTTTCTACTGAGCGGGACCGAAATCCGTACATCTAAAAAATGAATAAAAATCCGTCCATCTAATAAAAATGCCTACTTTTTGTATGAGGTGTTCGGATTCCGATCCGTACATTGAATTTTGGTTTCGCACAGCATGCATTGGTTTATTTTTAATTTTTTTTTTTCATATTTTGTTACATAAATGAATTAAAGCTAGATATTTGCTACAGTATGCGCCATAGCAAAATGCCTAAGAAACTACAAGGGATAGCCCTATGGGGTTGTACGCAATGGTGACGTACGACTACTTGGTCTTATTTAATAAATCTTATTTGTAACTGCAGCGAGAGCTTGTGTTTTGTGTAGTGCAATTTACAAATTATAATGTCTTAAATTTAGTAGATGCGTAGAAATATTTCCGATCGATTGGTGATAAAATTATTGAAATTGGTTCAGGGGCAGCTGAGTTACAAAGTGTACCCCCATATAGAAATCACAGACGTTTGTTTAAAGAACGTTGACATAGTTTACATGACCACGCGGCTGTTCATAAACCACGTAGATACTTTATATAGGAATGGTGGGGGGGGGGGGCTTAGGCCATTGTCTACGGTCTATAAACAAATAAAAAAAACGTATGGAGGATTGGGGAAGGGGGTCTAAAACTTCTAAAAACAGTCTACTTAGATTATGAACAGTCCCTTAGCATGCGCTATATATCGCAGACATTTACATGAACTTTCCAAACGGAGTGGTTTATGATCATATGAACGAATCAAACATTCAACAAATTTGAGATGTCTAATTTTCTGGGAAAATTTTATTTAAAATTTTCTGATTTTCTCGGACATCACATGCTTTGAAAATTCATAACTCATGAACAAAACATCGTAGAACAAATGTTTTATAGTAAAAACGCACATTCAAATCACAAACTTACCCAATCGGTAGCACCTCCTCTTCTCCATCAAGAGTGGCCATTTTATATCCGAGTCACACAAAGAGTAGTTGCGCGATGGCTGGTGCCGTCTACCTACCGCCATTTCTCAGCCATCTTTCAACCAATTGAGTTGATTTTTTGTATGTGATTAGGGTCAACCACAAACTTGCCAGTCACAGAAAGTCAGCTTAATTGGTTGGAAGATTGCTGAGCAATGGTGGTGGGTAAATGGCAACCATCCACCGTGCAAATATGCGATTCCTGTATTATCTTCTTACAGCAACTTACAGCAAAAGCAAAAAAAAAACATGTACGGGAACAAAGCTTATACCAACTATTTTCTGTGTAACTCGGATCGTTCTAAAATGGCCACTCTTGATGGGGAAAAGGAGGTACTACACAGCAAAAAAATAATTATAATATTACATCCAAGAGGATGCACTTCAATCATGTCGAAAATCTCATGTAATATGTATGGCCATAAAAAAAACAAATGCAGTAAAAGCAGCGTAATGTCAGTTCCTGAACTGTACTAATGATAATTTTGTCCTTTTTGGCACCATATTTTCGACACGAGTGAAGTGCATCCACTTTGATGTGATATTAAAATTATTTTTTGCTGTGTGTATCAGTTTGTGAATTGAATGTGTGATTTTACTATAAAACATTTCTTCTATAATGTTTGATTCATGAGTTTTGAATTTTCAAAGTATGTGATGTTCGGGAAAATCAGAAAATTTTAACTAAAGTTTCCCGGGAAATCAGACACTTCAATTTTTTTAATTTTTGATTCGTTCAATTTGACAATTCATGTAAATTTTTGCCTGTATATACTTTTAGGCGAAATGTCATAGCATTCAGAGAATCTTCGGCCCAAACCTGTCCGATAATTAAAAAAAAAAACAATGAATCATGATTTTCAGAATAATGTAATCAAAAGATTTATGATCACATGTTTTACTTGTAAGATACAAGAAGAGGTTACAATGTATATATTTGACACCTAAAACCTGTCAATTTTGCTTTCTAAGAGTTACAATCAGCGATTGCATGATCACTGATTGAGTGAGTGATAGTTAATAAAATCGCTGATTGTGACTCTCAGACCGCGAAACTGACAAGTTTTATGTGTCAAACACATACTTTGCAACCGCTTCTTGAATCTAACAAATGAAAAATATGATCAACATCTAATTAATTTATAATTCCAAAAAAACATTTATTTTTATCTGAAATGAGTATTTGAAACCTTGGTGACAACCAATACGCGAAGTCAGAGGGGTTGAGAACCACTGGCTTCTGAGTCTGAGTATGATGCAAAAAAAAAAGGATTCCCAAATACCACGTGGACAGTTTAGGGGAAAGAGAGGTTGACGAGTGTCTACGATCCATACACATTTTTATGAATTTGTATGGATGAATGATCACGTAGGAGAAAGGAAGAGGGGTTATAAAATCTATCCAAAACTGTCCACATAGTTTTTTACTAGCCCCAAATAGTATATTTTCATGTTTGAGTAATTTTTTGGAATCATTATGAAATGCATTTTTTCCATTTAATTGTCACCCACGTACGTTTTTACACTAAGAACATGCGTTTAAAAAATTGACGAAACCTATTGGCTCAGGAACGTGCTCTCCCAGAAGGCACTTATCTCCTCGCCTACAGAGTCTCCTCTAACTGTCCTTCCATCGTATCGCTTCGCTGAATTTTTCCCCAAGCCCGACACAGAATATGCGCAGTGCCTGATCAACTTGATCCCGGCGATGATAGCTGATAACCTATTAATTATCATCAATCTCCCTAGCGTGGCTAGTTCGAGGGACTGCTGCGAGATGATAAGGCAATCCATCCGTCCCATCGCTTTCATAGAAGTCTCCCGGTACCGCTGTGCATCATCTCATCATCTTGTCTGTTTTTCGCGAGAGCGAGAAAAAAAAACGAGCAATAGGGTGACGGACCACAAACTGGCTCAACGTAAGCAATAAATCATGAAAATGTTACAATACTGAGGAATACAGAAGAAAATTCTAATACATTCATTTGGGTCAAACAGGATGCGCCACCCTACACGATGATCGGAAAGATGATACTTTTCACATGCGCTCAATATTTTTCCCGCGGCCACTGGCAACGTGGCTAATGATCTGCACGTGCCTACCATCCCACGTCAATTGAACTTGACATATAGGCAAAAACAGAGCAACGAGGAAAAAGGATACGGATGAGCAAAGAAGGTGTGCTCGGTTGACTTGAGCTGAGGGCAGGTAGGCGAAAGTCAAGTATCAGTTTCAGTTGAATTAGCCCGAGGCTTCCGGGCCAGGACCCTCCGATTAATGATTCCCGTTGACGCCACGCCAACGTTAACACAATCATGCTAAATTAAATATACTCTAATTCACAACATTATCAAGTCACGCTTTGTTGGAAGTGCTGAAAAGCAAAAAAAATAAACGCACAATCATTGTGTAAAGCTCCTTTCAGCATCATCATCCGGTTATCACTCATATACGGTTGCCGGGAGAAATTTCGATTCCATTCATTACTTATAGCATCACCGACATACCGAACCGAAAAAAAAGTGAAGCAAATATATCAATCGAAGTACATTCATTTTATAATTTACGATTATGGAGCCGCCGTCAGGCCCCGGATTATCAAATGCAGTTGGATCCCAATGTATGTAACTTCAAGAAGCATGAATTGTGAAGCTGAGAAGCGAAAAGACAGATCGTGTGCGCATCGCTACTAGGTCACTCGAAAGGTCGGACTCACTTCAACTTGGCACAGTTATCATCACCGTTCGTTCAGTCAAGCTATTGTGGGTTTCCCAAATGTAGAAAAAAAAAGCGAAGAAGTTAATCAGAGAGAGAGAGAGGGGATAGATTGTTGCTGTACGTGCAGCTGTACAATGTCTTGACATATTAATTAATATTTGATTACTGAAAATAGAAAACAATCGACGCAAGTGTTTTTAAAACAACGAATTTGGCAGCGAGCTGAGGCGCTTGAATTCATTGACCCTAAATTTGAATTTACAAAATTAATAAAAATATGTTGGGGACAGCGATGAGAGAAACATTATTTTCAAGTTAGTGAAATTACATATTTCCTTTTTGTTCTGTTTCATCCTCACAGACTACCACCGAAAGACGAATACCATGCATTGCCTCGATTTCATTTCAAGAGCCTATGATTGTCCGGGTAATTTGTACACAGAAATAATCTTCGTTGTAAAATAACATGTCTCTCTTTTCAAATGCATGACTGTATCTTCTTCTTCTTCTTATTCCTGGGTTTTTACCGGCTCTCAACTTTGTATTCTTTGAAACAATTCTACAGTTATTGATTAAGAGTTTGCTATACCAACCAATGCATCAATTTTGTATATTTTGTAACACGCACAATGCATAATGGCCCAAAGCTGGGAGGGAGATGCATATAGTACACACGGGATTAATGTTGTAAAGGGTGTATTCGATAAAAATGGCACACACATAAATTACAACATTAAAAACCAACCTTTTGTTTTCTTGAATAAACCCCATTTCAAAGCTTGTATTTGAATCATGACATATTTTTCACGTGTAGAGAGTACTATAGAATCTTCTCTGAAAATTTTAAGTCATTTGGTATGATAGTAAAAATGTTAAAGCTGTTTATATATGTGTGCCATTTTTATCGAATTCACCCTTTATCTAATGATGATTTTCAAATTGAATTATGTTTATTTTAACGGCTCTTGACTCCAAATTAATGTCTTCGAGATAGTTCATTGATCCTAGATCAAGCACATTCCTGGCATCATTATAGAAATTCACCTCTTAAAACTTGAAATGAATGATTCTGACGCTTATGGAAGCCATTGCATCAAACTTTTTGCATTGAATTTTATTTTGCCAACAAAGATTGTGACAAAAACCTTGATTAATTCAATATGTATCTTATTATACATATGGTTTATTCAATGAAGAAATTTAAGAAATGCTGTAGTATTGAATAAGATAGCTCAAAACAACAATTTTCAATACATTACTTTACGCAAGATATCAATACCGCTTTCTGTATTCTTGTTTAACTTTAAGAAAAGCATTATCAAACTGTTTGGGTAACGATGACAGTTTGTGTTTGGTTCGGTTTTACAATCACATGTTTCGAGTTCGAATCCCCCTCCTAGGTGCATAGTCGTATTTAGAAAGACAAAAATGTTCACTGTGCCTGAATGGGAATTCCACAGAAAAGTTACATTTAAGGGCCACTCCTATTAGATCCGGATCTGAAGCGTTGCGGCAAAGTGACAGCTAAATCTATTGCCTAACCGTCAAAATTTTCGTCAACGCGACGCAAACGAATCTAATGTGTGTGGGCTTTTAGAACCTGAAATTGAAGCTTTAGAAAAACAGTGTCTTCTAAAGAGTTAAACGTTCATTTTGGTGTTAATTAATACTAGGGTGGTTCTTATTATCATTGAAATCAAAAATTGAACATCCTTCGAATTTAATTTAATTTAACAACAATTTAACATCCTTCGAAAAAATTGTAGCTCAGCCGCAATACAAAGAACCGGTGCGAAGGAGTTAAAATGCAAGATTAAAGTAATTAATGCGTTTTAAAGTTAGTTAGTTAGTTAGTTACCTTTATTAAGGAGACTTTCAGCCGTAAGCTGGTTCGTCTCCAATGCAATTAAAATTGATTATCCGTACTCTATGTAATTAAAAGTACTGAAAATTTAATTAATGTACTTCATTTACAAAATTTCTTATGTAATATTTATGGACTTAAAAAAGTCCAGTAGCCAATCGAATTAATTGCATTACAGTCTAGGGACATCACACTCTAAACTTTGTATTTACTGCGTTATACACAAAAACTCCTTACTGATATCTAAGATACCTAGAAATACTTAAAAATACTTAGCGTTAGTTCGTAACCATCGTTGCTAGATAAATATGTTTGTTTACTCGATGTTGTCTGGGATTTAGAGTGAATTTTTTGAACATACCTTTTTCCTGAAAACTTTTATGCTTAATTCGTTTCTCCTTTTTATTCCTTATATTCCATAAGTGTGTTAGGACGTGTGCCTCAACGAGTGTACCCCATTAGGCATAAATACGTTAGGCATACTAACGTTAGACATAATGGACGTTAGGCATAAAGTCATTAGGCATAATGGACGTTAGGTATAATATACGTTAGGAATAATGGACGTTAGGCATAAAATACCTAGCTGCTTGCTGTTTCGATCATGGTAAACAATGCTTAAATTAGGCTAAGCATTGAATGATACAACTTATACAAACATAGTTTATTTAATAAGCCCAGTTTGGAATCCATTATTTCAAGCGTAGCTATTCAAATCGACGTATCTGATTTTGTAAACAATCACTTCAATCGGCGATTTGTGACAACTGCTAGCTCACTCACAGAAACTAACAACACCAGCTAGTAGAGGAAAGATTCCCTTACCTGTTGATGGTGCTTGTTTGCGTGTGTGAGTTGGCAGTTAAGACAAATCGTCGATTGAAGTGATTGTTCACAACTGCAGATACGTCGATTTGAATAGTTACGCTCGATTTATCATATCATAAGTTACGTAGCTACATATTTACTTAGATCCAAGATTAGTAGCGATACCGGTTAAGTAATCTGACAATGAAAATACAGCATAGTTTTGAACTATATCTTCAAATCAATCGCATCTATGTATAAAAAAATTACACATTTGTTGTAATATATTCTTACACACATATTGCAATTGTCAAAGAAGAAAAGGTTTTCCTCAAAGAACAGCTCATGAAATAAAGAATGGTGAATTCTGTGTTTTTTTTTCATTCAGTAACAAAAAACATACCTGCTGCTTCCAGGATTTCCTCCCTTACTTTTCGATACAACGATTATGTTTTTGTTGTCATTAGAATGACAACTAGCGGAACCGTCTGCTGATGTGAGGGAGCGATACTTCCGTGAACAGTGACGAGTTGCCGAAACAAATAATGAACTGTGGAAAACGTACCATCTGCAACCCAAGACGTCGCAAGTTTTCATGAGTCCAAAAAATTAAGGCTCTTCCATTATTGTCACCGATGTCAGCAATCAATAGACGGTCCCCATTTTCATCCTTCTAGAATTCATCGGGTATTTTATGCCTAACGTCCATTGTGCCTAATGTCCTTTGTGCCTAACGCCCTTTATGTCTATCGTACATTATGCCTAACATCCGTATGCCTAACATCCGTATGCCTAACATCCGTATGCCTAACGACCGTATGCCTAACGACCGTATGCCTAACGTCGTGTACCCTGCCTCAACAGTACCCGTATCGAATGTTTCGTCAAATATGGCTACGATTTTGGAAACGATTTGAGTGGTTCGATGATTTTTCTTTTTTTTTTGTTCTTTCAAACATTTCACTAACCGTGATCCGTTTGCCAAGTTACTGGAATAAGTCACAGGATCGTGCGTCGATAACCGAAATTATTTATGCTGATCGAAGCTGAGCCATATATTTGAAGGACTTTCGCACAATCTGCATTCAGACAGCACTTTGTAGTGTCATAGCTTCAAGTCGAACGTGTTTATCAAGAAGTTGACAAAACATCCTCGAATTCGGAATTTTCAACACTCTTTTGCTAAATGATTTTATAAGCAACATATCGCCAAAACGAAACGAATTTTATTATGGAACTATATTCTCATTCATTTCATCAGATATTCTTAATAGTTATGTTGTGTTAAAACATGGTTGTTTATACATGTGGTTTATGAAATGAATAAACACTTAGTGTAAATACTTTCCTAAAAAAAAAAAAACAAATCGTATCGGGACAATGCTAAATATGATTCGTATTGGTAATTTTGGCTTCTTCTTCTCTGTGTCACGTTTTTCGTCTGGTTTCCGCTATAGTACAGTACCATCATCTGGTCCATGGATGTTGCGAAATCTTAAAGTGAAAAACGCATATTAAATTATAAAAAATCCATTGGTAACTAGTTAGAATTCTCACCCAATTATCTATCCAGTAACGCTTCAAACATCGAAGCCCACCTGTAATTTGCCATCCTAGCCACGATATCCTAGCCTAATGTGACCCTAATGAAGAGCTTGCCCTTTTCATACTCCTACAGCTTATCGTTAGGTTTGGTTTTAAACCATATTCTCGAAAACTTTTTCAAAGGGACGTATCAGCTTTTGTAAACAATGCATTTGATCGTCGATTGGGCGTGACTGGTAGCTCGCATACGCTTACTAACATCACTAGCAGGTAGGGGAAAATTTCCCCTATCTGATGGTAGTGTTAGCATGCGTGGGCGAGCTACTAGTTACGCCAAATCGACGATCAAATGCATTGTTTACAAAAGCTGATAAGTCCCTTTGAAAAAGTTATCGAGATATTGTTAATTTTATACGCGACGAAAAGTAACAAATCGACAAAGCATACAACAACAAACAACTGCTCTAGAATCCGGTCACTATGATGGTAATAAGGCAAGAATCTGATTATTAAAAAAACTTAAAAATACTTAAGGATACTTATGAGATATTTAAAAATATTTTATTGATATTAGAATTAAAGTCTTGAGTTTCGTACCCCTAGCATTACGGTCGTTGCCTGCGTTGGAGTTAAAGGTTATTGTATGCCCCTAAAGTTCAGCTAATTTCAAGCAACTTTATTTAAAAAAAAACTTTTTTGCTATTTCTTGAATTGGGTTGTTTAGGGGTATTGAGGTAAATATATATTCGATATCTGCATTTAAAATGGAATCGAAATCCAAAATTTCATCAATTTTAGTACACAGGAAATATTTTAAATAAATGCGATTATATAAATGCAAAAATCACCATATTAGCGCCCCTTGGTAGGACTTTGCATGGGAGCGAGCTGTCAACGAATAGATTTAGTGTCAACGATTAAAAATTTAAATCTTGATCAATCCTTTAAATTTGTCGAACCTCTTAACGGAATCCCTTTAGGAAGAGCTTTGAGTGGGTTGGTTTATTTCCTTGAGGTGTTGAGTACTTGGCACTGATGAAGTCTGCAAGTAGTAGACAAAATACGCGTATCTGTCAAAAGATAAGCAATTATAACGGAATTTAAAGGAAATAAACCAACCCACTCAAAGCTCTTCTTAAATTTTGATTTAAAAATCGAGATGAATGTCTACGGGATCAATAAAAATGTCGTGTTCTCAGAAAACGAAGCTCTATCAGATAATGTATAAAAATCGGTATATTTTTCAAAGTAAAACAACCCAATTGACCGATTTTGAGAAATTTTCCTAAGTTTCTCTAAAAAACAGTTTTTTTTTTAATTTTTTTTTTAATTTCTAATATTTCAGCAAAGTTGTCTTCAGATAACTTTTAGAACTTTTGAAGGCGCTTTCAAAAGGCGCCGTGCAAAACAGGACGATACGGTTTGCCGTTCAAGATTATTGACGTTTTTCTAATAAAAATATACACTTTTTAAATGTAAATATTTTCTATGGTTGACGCAAACATAAAAAAAAACTATTTATGCAAAAAGTTGCAAAAAGAAGTTTTTTTCAACACGAGTTGTAGTAGATAATTACGACTAGTGTTTTAAAAATCGAATATTGCAACGAATTGCATACACAATTCTTTGCACTTAAAAGGGTGTCGAAAAGTAGTACTTGCCTACATTTCAGTTGCTATGTACATTTGCATGAAACTTTGCATTATTGTTTGTTATGATCAATCATTAGTAATAGAAATAAGTTAATTTTGTCACAAACAATGAACAATGAATTATCGGCTCCGTAAAGCTAACGCTGAACCTTTCAAATACATGAACTAAATAAAAAATCAATCATTTGCATTTGTGTTAAAATCCTGCCATTTTGAATCTTGCAACACAATTAAAAATTAACCAAAATTAACACAATTATCCAAAGTTCTAGAACAACAACTTTTGTATAAAGAGAGAGAGAGAGAAGGATTAGTAATTTCCATTTACTTCCACTACCTTATTTGCTTATCCTTGACAGATACGCGTATTTCGCCTACAATATGCACACTTCTTCAGTGTCTTATACTACTTGTAGTGGAATTCAATGGAAATTACTAATCCATCTCTCTCTCTCTTTACACAAAAGTTGTTGTTCTACAATTTTGGACAATTGTGTTAATTTTTTAGCGTACCCATAAGCTTAATCAGTGCCATTTTTCTTTCCAGTGTTGGCGCCAACGGCCGCCAACAACGACATGGCGCCTCCCGACGGGCCCATGCAGTACGATACAAAATGGTCCAACATGGTAAGTACCGCCTACGAAATACCAAACTTATCATCCATTCTTCGTCCTAAACACACTTGCCCAACTGGCGTAATGCCAAATCATAAATTGTTACCCACACACGGCCCGTTGCTAGGCGTGAATCAGAAACTGTAGAAAGCATCCCATAGTTTACAGTTGCACAAGTCAAACAATACCATCGCAGCACGGTCAGGATTAATCACCTCTTAGCTTCTGCTTGGTGGCAATAAGCTTTGTCTAGTATTCTTACATCACCATCCCCTTCTTCAACCTGTCGTCGTCTTTGTCCGGCGATCTTCGACCTCTCTTGAAACGACTCATATCTTGACGACTTTTTTTTTTGTTTCTATTAAAACCATCAGAATTTTGTTTGTTTATTTACTTTAATTTGTGTTCACATTTGAACTCAAAACAAACAAACAAAAATTACAAACATTCTGTTGGCACCACCCAGCAGCGTTGTGTTGGCACTCACACCAACGGTGTAAATATTGTTATTTACGTGATTTTTTGTATGTTCTCACTCTCTTACACTTACCCTCATCATGTTTTTCTGAGCTTCCGCGGAAGCAATTGAATTGGCTCTAATTTCCGTATTGATGAGTCTTTGCATGGCTAAATGACCCGGAGGGAAAACTGGCACTAATTGAAGTGTTGATTTCCGGAATAGCTAGGGGGAGTGTCTGTTCATACATCTCCTATTACAGATGATATCGGGCAGCCGAGGAATGACAACACAGGACGGCGATGGGGTTAATTAGCTTGTTGAAATTCCAGACGGGTGCTCCCGGGCCCCGATCGTGTCCAATTAGAGTGAACTCGTGCACCGTTCCTAGTGTTGAATCAGTTTGACAAACAAATCGACGACAATCACCAAACTGCGTCAACCTGGTGAACAGTTTAAAGTGAATTTAAGCACCAAACTGATAGGCTTTGGATCTCAAAACCCAGCTAAAGGCGAAGATGAACCTGTGTCGAAAGCGGTGTGCAATCCCCGATGAAGCCCTATGTATAAAAATAAAAAGTCATCTAAATTACCGGTTCTAATCCCCACAAGACAACATACCACAGTAGCGCGGCTACGTAAATTTAAGATTCCCTGTGGCATATAGCTAGGGCTGGGTTTGAGACAAACTTTTTAGATCGACGCATCTAACAACTTTATTTTGCGTACGCGTGATGATGAGGACGCCGCAGTCAGAGGGAAGCTTAGTAGATGGCGAGCGGGGTATCCCCTCGAGGTGGATCACCAGCGGCTGTCATTTCAAGTGTGATCTCTACGGTTGACTGGCTTTTGTAATCAGGAAGGAAACAATGTCGACGTGTTGAGTGAAGCTATAAATATTAGTTTTTTGTGTGTTGTTTATTCATCTAATTCATGCACACCAATTAGGAAAGATTCTGCCACTACGATAGACAAACGATTTGCCGAACTGGATTTTAAAAGTATGTTTTACAAAGTTTAAATGTGTGATCCATTTGTTTTAAACAACATGACTTCTTAAGACTTGCATCCAGTTTCTTCAAATGTTTTGTCCGTTTTCGATGAAATTGTGAAAAGTTAATTGCGTTGAAAATTGTGATGAATTTCTATGGAAGATGTGGCAGATTTGAACAATTTCATTCGAAGTTGTGGCCAATTTATGTTGCAAATTTGGCTAATTTTGTTAAAAACTATTAACAATTCCTTTAAAAGTTTGGCGTTGCAATAAAAGCTGTGAGCGATCTTGATTAAGTTAAATGTATCCATCTCAATAACATCCCACGAAACGCGGGTTAATCACCACTTCGTGGTGCGTTACGGTGTAAGATCTACCACACCGAACGCTGGCCCTGAGATCATCTTGTTGACAGTTACGATGCTCAGTTTTTTGCATGCATGTTTCGAATAACTGAGATTGGAAACAAGAAAAGATGTGGAGCAAGGTTCTGATGCATAGTCAAATATCAGTATCACAGCTTTTTAAAGAAAGAGAAAAGGATTAGTAGTTTACATTTAATTCCACTACCTTGATTTCTTATCCTTGAGAGATACGCATATTTCGTCTACAATGTGTCGACTTCTTCAGTGTCTTGTATACTAATCGAGTATTAGCATAATACACTGAAGAGGTCTGCAGATTGTAGACAAAATACGCATATTTGTAAAGGATATTAAATTAAGGATGGATGGACATTACTAATCCTTCCCGCCTTGTTTTTATCGCTAAGGACACCTATTTTGATTGATGAGAGGGTACTTCTTTGGAGAGGTCCTAGAGCTCTTCAATCAATATGGATCATTACAATTAATTATATGATTTGAATAGTAGCTATACTGAAGATCCTAGAGATGTCGCCCCTTCAGTGGTAGGAAAATCTTTTTTGCAGTATGGAGAAAATCAGAAAATCCACGATTTGTGACTAAACATGCTTTCACAGAAGGAAACAAATAAACGAGTGTTTACCTTATCACCATAGTAATGTACTCGGGCAATTTTTGTGCATCTAAAACTGCCCATAAAGACGATAATGAATAAAAACTGAAAATTTTCATGCATTTCCAAATGGTTTCCTACCATTCCCATACATTCGAAAGTGACTGGCCCTCTGGATGTGGATGATAAAAAACAACAAAACATGATTAATTGAATGAGAATTTTGTGAAGGCCCACGCAAATTAGATCCGGATCGGAATTTACGTCAACGCAACGCAAACGGATCTAATGTGGGTGGCCCTTGAGAAGAGCAAGTATAAACTGTATCGAAAACGAATACCTCATTACGGTTTTATAGTTATGAGGTACAAAGATATGTACTAAAAAAGGTCACGGACATATTACATGAGATCAATATGTTGGTAACTGTACAACATCAATTAAATTAGAAAATATTTCAGGTGCTTACAAAAGCTGTATCCATTTTCGTTGACATTGGTAAAAAGTTACGATCAGTTTTGTTAGAAGCTGTGGAAGTTGGGGTAAACTTCAACTTAACGTCTTACCATTTTCAAATGTGATGTGCAAGTTTTTGATTTTGTTATAACTTAGGACTGATGCGAGGATGTACAATAGACTGATGCAAAACTTGAAATT